>NC_091776.1:37498921-37814278 GCF_029378745.1 Bos indicus | reverse complement strand
CCTGCCTCTTGAGAAACCTGTATGCAGGTCAGGAAGCAAGAGTTAGAACTGGACATGGAACAACAGACTGGTTCCAAATAGGAAAAGGAGTTTGTCAAGGCTGTATATTGTCACCCTTTTTAATTAACTTATATGAAGAGTCCATCATGAGAAAGGCTGGACTGGAAGAAGCACAAGCTGGAATCAAGATTGCTGGGAGAAATATCAATAACCTCAGATATGCAGATGACACCACCCTTATGGCAGAAAGTGAAGAGGAACTCAAAAGCCTCTTGATGAAAGTGAAAGTGGAGAGTAAAAAAGTTGGCTTAAAGCTCAACATTCAGAAAACGAAGATTATGGCATCCGGTCCCACCACTTCATGGGAAATAGATGGGGAGACAGTGGAAACAGTGTCAGACTTTATTTTTCTGGGTTCCAAAATTACTACAGATGGTGACTGCAGCCATGAAATTAAAAGATGCTTACTCCTTAGAAGGAAAGTTATGACCAACTTAGATAGCATATTGAAAAGCAGAGACATTACTTTGCCAACAAAGGTTCGTCTAGTCAAGGCTATGGTTTTTCCTGTGGTCATGTATGGATGTGAGAGTTGGACTGTGAAGAAGGCTGAGGGCCAAAGAATTGATGCTTTTGAACGGTGGTGTTGGAGAAGACTCTTGAGAGTCCCTTGGACTGCAAGGAGATCCAACCAGTCCATTGTGAAGGAGATCAGCCCTGGGATTTCTTTGGAAGGAATGATGCTAAAGCTGAAACTCCAGTACTTTGGCCACCTCATGCGAAGCATTGACTCATTGGAAAAGACTCTGATGCTGGGAGGGATTGGGGGCAGGAGGAGAAGGGGATGACAGACGATTAGATGGCTGGATGGCATCACTGACTCGATGGACGTGAGTCTGTGTGAACTCCAGGAGTTGGTGATGGACAGGGAGGCCTGGCATGCTGCGATTCATGGGGTCACAAAGAGTCGGACACGACTGAGTGACTGATCTGGTCTGATCTGATCTGATGCTTAATGTTGGCCTGTAAGTCTCTGAGACGATATATTGAGCCTTTTTGAAAATTGTCTTGATTTTTATAGTTCTGAGTTATATGAAGTCTGTGCAAGTTATTTTTTCATTTTTTATATTTGGTAATTAAAAGCCTCATCATTTGAAGATTTAAAAAACAATGAGGTGCATAGGCTGGACTATATTCCAAGATAAATAATGTCATTATATAATGAGGAAATTTGGACGCAGAAAACATACAGAAAGAACACCATATGAAGATGAAGTCAGTGAATGGAATGGTTGTTTTACAAGCCGAGGAATTGCAAAGATTGCCAGTGTCCTACTGGAAGTTGGAGGAGATGTGGAACAGATTCTAACTCAGAGTTCTCAGAAGGATCCAATCCTGCTTATATATTGGTCTCAGACTACCAGCTCCCAGAACTGTGAGAAAATAGATATCTGTTGTTGAAGCCACCCACTGTATTACGGCAGCCCTGGCATTTCTAGTACATTAATCTTCAGAAGATACATTTCTCATCTTATTCATTTTTATATATTTCTCTTTTTCCTTTCTGGCAGTCATTACAAATCATTTCTTCTTTCATTCAATTATATATCCAATGTTTATCTACTATTTCCACTTTAAATGTATCTAGATTCTAGAGAGATTTGTAAACTTTCTGTCAAAACATAAAATTTCCAGAATTGCAAATCAACAGAAGAATATAAAGCAAAAAAAAAAACAAAAGACATATAATATACAATATTAGTGCCCAGTAGAGTTACAAAAATGAATTAATAGTTGTATGAAATAAAGGTACATTATGATAGGGAAACATCAATCATAAGGTTAACTTTACCTGCTTTTCTTATTTACTTCAAAACCAGAAAATGAACACTTTCTGAAAAGATTTATGGGCTGGAAACATCTGAGTTTCCACCAAAGTAGAGAGGATTCATTCAAACATGTAGGTATTTAGTAGAAATCCGAAAAAGTAAAATATTTTGAAGTAAGAATCAAGTCTATAGAATAAAGCATATTCTAATCTGGTCAAAAATAAAAGAAAAAACACTTAGAAAAACCCAAAAAAGTCAAACTGATCCATAAATAAAAAACAACTTCAAAATTAAGTAATTAGCCTCCAATTAAAATAAATAAATTTATATTAAAAAATAAAAATAAAAAAAACTTACCAAAAAAAAGAGTCAAAATTCTTTTAAGAAAGACAGCAAAATCCAATATAGTGAATAGGAATCTAAACATCCCACATATATGAATTTAAATATATATATGTAAAACACACGAGTTAGAATGAAGAAACTGTGAGGCTATATAAGCAAGTTATACTTAATATGCTAAATTGAAAGGATGAAAAAAAAAGTTCCATGCAAACAGCAATCATTCAAAGCCAAGATTGGCTCTGTAAACATAATTTAAATTATAATTTAGAATAACAATATTATATGGTGTAAAGGGATGTCCCATAATAAATAAATTAATTAACAAAAAAAAATTTAATTCATATGCTACTGATGAAAAAGTTGAAAATACAGAAAGAAGCTTAAACTGAAAAAGAAATAGAAAAAAGTGCAAAATGTATTTAAAGATTTCAACAACTTTCTCTTAGAAATTGAAAAGTGTTTATAAAATAAGAAAGCTATAAAAGACATTAGTTTGACCTAATTGACATATACACTTCACTTCTATGAAAGTAGAATAAACATTCTTTTCAATTGCACATTTGAATTGACTAGGAAAGACCAGGTGAAAATAAAATATAAAATTATTGAAATAATTCAAGACTATCAACTGAGCAAAAGAGAATATATTAAAAATCAATCACAAAAAAAGTATTGGAAACTACACATATTTTGCATACTACTCTTAAATAGACAGTGGGTCAAGGAAAAAAATACAAGTGAAATTAGAAAATATTTTGAATTGACTGATAAAATATGGCATATTAAAATTTGTGATGCACATAAAGAAACATTTAAGGGGAAATTATTTTTAAATGTTAAACTAGAAAAAGGATATGTAAAATAATTATCTGATTCCACCTTAGTAAATTAGAAAAACCATAGAAAATTAAATGGAAGATAAATAATAAGAAAGACAAAAATAAAGAAAAATCAAATAAAACACATTTTTAAATGTCAACAATTTGGTAAATATTTACAATTATGTAAAGTTTAAAAATAAAATAAAATTAATGTAAAAAAAATAAAAGAAAAAAGTGGAGATTATGTAAATTATTGAAATTATAGATGAAGCAGATCTTACAGCAGAGTCAGTAAGCAGTAAAAAGAAGAAAAGGGAGCACTATAAAAAATTTATGTTAATTACTAGTGGCTAACATCCTTTGAGAAATTCTTTTAAACAGACAATATTTAAACTGACTCAAGAAGTAGAAATCTGAACGACCCTATATATTGATTAAAGAAGTTGAAGTGCAATGATGAAAACAAAAGAGTGCTTATAATAGATTCTTTATGTAGGATGACTATGGAATGACTATTGGGGAAAGTGACATAGTGATGAAAAATATAGGAAAAAAAAAAAAAAAAAGAATGTGGTATGGTGCAGAAGCAGTGTGCGTAAGGTCCCTTAAGTGTGAAAGATTTTTCTTGACTTTGAAAGAATAGCAGTGATTTAAGAGTGTAGTGAGTAAACTTGGAGATGATATACAAAGGTTGATAGGGTTCTTTGAGACTCAAGGATTATAAAATGCATGTGATAAACTATATTGCATCTTTTCTAGATTATTTGCAATGAGTAACAAATAAAATATATAAGTAGAATATTGTGATCCATCATATTTTTTTTCTCAGAAGTCATTTAACATACAAAGAGACCAAATTTCTGCAGGTAAGGCATTCCACAGATATACTTTGGATATTTCATGATGTACATAAATAATTCAGTCAAGAACAAATCAAACAAATGCAATGACAGAGAAAGAATGCATATAAATTTGAAAATGATAAAACTTTGTCTAACATGATGTCTTATGCCCTCTGTAACCAATGACACGTAGTATGAAGATCAGTTCAGTTCAGTCACTCAGTCGTGTCTGACTCTTTGTGACCCCATGGACTGCAGTAAGCCATGCCTCCCTGTTCATCACCAACTCGCGGGGTTTACTCAAACTCATGTCCATTGAGTTGGTGATACCATCCAACCATCTTATCCTCTGTCATCCCTTTCTCCTCCCGCCTTCAATCTTTCCCATCATCAGGATCTTTTCCAAAGAGTCAGTTCATCACATCAGGTGGCCAAAGTATTGGAGTTTCAGCTTCACCATCAGTCCTTCCAATGAATACTCAGGACTGATCTCTTTAGGATGGAATGGTTGGATCTCCTTGCTGTCCAAGGGACTCTCATGAGTCTTCTTCAACACCACAGTTCAAAAGCATCGGTTCTTCAACACTCAGTTTTCTTTATATTCCAACTCTCACATTCATACATAACTACTGGAAAAACCATAGCTTTGATTAGATGGACCTTTGTTGGCAAAATAATGTCTCTGCTTTTTAATATGCTGTCTATGTTGGTCATAACTTTTCTTCCAAGGAGCAAGCATATGTTTGAGCCCTCTGAGCATCTCTGGTAGGTATGGGGTTTTATTCTAAATGTGATTTAGCCACTCCTACCATCTTGCTGGGGCTTTTCCTTTGCCCTTGGACGTCGGGTATCTCCTCAAATTCGCTCCAGCACTGCACACAGGATGAAGATAGTTAGGCTTATTATCTGTTCCACTGAGGCATATAATTCTGATACACAATTGTGCATCAAAATCTTCTACACCAGAAAGTGAGTAGATTCTAAAGGGCATGCTAGAGTATTTCAAGGTAGTGTGCATAAATATTTATCACACTACCAAAACTGACAAATGTGAAATGTTGGATTCAGATGGATCAGTGTTATTGCCTGCCACCATTGTACACATTCCTAATTTACTAAATCTCTCCAAGCTCTTTTCCCTAACTTTATGGTAAAAGAAAAAAAAAAAAAAAACCTCAAATAGGATCCTCATGAATAATGACACAGTGTACGGATAATGCCATCAGAGTAGCTGGTTTATTATGACCATATGTTGATCATTTTTCTCTATTGTGCAGCCCAATTCCAGACGCTGTTTGGAGGATAACACTTGACAATGTTATTCTATCAAATGGCGTGGTAGACATTTTCAGCATATTAGATTACCCGGTTTGATTGCAGTCATAACATAGAATGCTTAAATATGAATCTTAGGGTAATGAATCACTTTAAAACAATACTGAGGATGATTTTGTTCATAAGGCTGCATGACAGATTCTTTATATTCTAGCTCCTTTGCATTGAAGAGCTTAATAACTATAGTGACAAAGAATTATTCCAAACGGGGTGTGAAATTATAAAAACAATCTTTTGAAGTACCACTTGTCTGGATGACTCATGAAGAAGAAAGAATGACTTCTCTTTCTTTCTGACAGAAACTCTGTCTTTAACAAAACTAATAATTTTATAATATGAGTTATCTGTAAGTTCAGTTCAGCCACTCAGTCATATCAGACTCTTTGCAACTCCATGGGAAACTTGATTCCAGCTTGTGCTTCATTCAGCCCAGCATTTCTCATGATGTACTCTGCATAGAAGTTAAATAAGCATAGTGACAACATACAGCCTCGACATACTCCTTTCCCAATTTGGAAACAGTCTGTTGTTTCATGCCCAGTTCTAACTGTTGCTTCCTGATCCTGCATACAGATTTCTCAAGAGGCAGGTCAGGTGGTCTTGTATTCCCATCTCTTTCAGAATTTTCCACAGTTTATTGTGATCCACACAGTCAAAGGTCAATAAATCAGAAATAGATATTTTTCTGGAACTTTCTTGCTTTTTCGATGATCCAATGGATGTTGGCAATTTGATCTTTGGTTCCTCTGCCTTTTCTAAATCCAGCTTCAACATCTGGAAGTTCACAGTTCACATACTGTTGAAGCCTGGCTTGTAGTATATTGAGCATTACTTTACTAGCATGTGAAATGAGTGCAATTGTGCAGTAGTTTGAGCATTTTTTGGCATTGCCTTTTTTGGGGACTGGAATGAAAACTGACCTTTTCCAGTCCTGTGCCACTGCTGAATTTTTCAAATTTGCTGGCATATTGAGTGCAGCACTTTCACAACACTTTTCTGTAAAGGCTCACGTAATTTTTCAGAAAACAGAAAGCTGGCTAGACCTGTCTAAAAAGTTGAATTCTGTTTATGTGAGATGAAGACTAGATAGCTATTTAGGAGAAACCCCAGAATCAAATGCTTAATTACACTCAGGTGACATGATATCCCCCAAAATTCTACCTTTGGAGATGTACAATTTTAGGTTAATAAATAGTTGCCTCCATTGTAAATTATAATTATTTCAATAAAAATTTTAGTAAGTTAAAATGTGCTCAATATATGGATAAAAAGGAAGGATTCATATACAGGGGAAAAATTATTCTTTCCCAAAATTTAAGTCAAAATTATAATATGCAATTTGATTTCACTCTGCAAAGGTACTTCTGAATCATGAAGATATATTTTATATGTAACTGTTTTTATAATGAGATTGTGTTAGTGATGTTTTTATTTTATGTAAACAAACTTACAGTTGACTATCTAATATGTTTCTTTTCTTCCTCGGAAAAATTCACCAAAATATTATGTCTAAAAGGTGTGGATAGTGATTTAAAAGAGTGTAGAATGTTATAGGAAAAAGTATATAGTAAATCAAAGATTTGGAGAAATTCAATAAGTAAACTGCAGATGTTCTTATATTGTTTCATACATCATTTTGTCACTTATTCATACATTAAAAAACATATTTTGGCACTAATTAACAAGGTAGATATTCAGTAATGTCAGAGATACAGATACACACACACACACTTTCATTTTAAAGGAAGGAAAAATCTGCACTAAATGTAAATACTTTTTGGATAACAATACACTTTACCTCCCTTTCAATAGTTTTAAAAATAAATAAAATCAAATGTAACAAGGGGACTGAAAATATTCTTTAAACTTCTTTAACATTTAAAATATTTATTTGCATGATTTTTCTATCCGTATGACAGGAAAGTCAGGTTGGTTTCTCCACTTGCATTATTCTTATGATTATAGATATTTTTTCCCAATGGATTTCAGTAATTAAATTTTATTTATTAGATTGTCTTAATCATTAGCATGAAGATGTTTTGATCCTTTTTTGGTATTTTTGGCAGCTGACTTGAGTAGGACTGCTCATCATGAGCAGTCATACAAAAGCTTAAATGTCAGCTCTGCAGCTTGTTGCCACAGTTAGCTTCAGAGAGAATGTCAGAAGTGACGAGACATAAAGTGATTCTGAGTGATGACATTCTTGTTGATAATAGATTGGCTTCTGTGGATGCTGGAGCAGATTTGATCTCTGAAACCTTTCACTTCTTAAAAAAGGAAAAGAAAAATTTGAGAAGTGCACCAGCCTATGTTGGGAAATTTCAATCTTTCACCCAAACATTGTCAGAATTATCTTCGGATGATTTAAATGTCATGCTCACTCTATTTGTTGGATCATTCTTTGAGTCTAAGTAAGACCAAAGATTAACAATCATTTATAGAATTGGGGATCATAGCCATCATTTATTTCTGAACATAATCTGTGGCTTACAAATAGTAAGTATTAATGAGTAGTATGATATTTTGAACCAAAATGTCATGGAGACAGGAGAGAAACATTTTCTGAATATATCACAGATAATTTTACATCATATTCTTTGTTTACTTGTGCATGATAAAAACTCAAGTCTACCCATTTGTGAATAAATTTCTTCATTGATTTTAATGAACTTTAAAGAGGTTAAGACTGTTACTTAAAGCTTATGGAAATCTCCTTGTCAGCTATATCAACATATTTTTACTTTAAGAAAAAAGCTTTTTAAAGGAAAAAACCCTAATATTAACTGATATTATACTTTAAATGAGTCAGTTTTTATAATCTATTATGCTGAAAATATTTTTCCATGGATTTAGCAATTAAAAATTATTTAAGCCCCAAATAAAATATCCCCAATATCTAATTTTTTACTATATTGTATAGGTTTTGACAATTTTGTGTATTCACTATGTTTATGAAAAAACATACTCATTACGTTTATGTATGATTTAGAAAACACTAAGAAATATTCACAATAAATAGACCAAAACATATCAGGAGTTTCTAATCCTTGTTAGACTACCGACTTAGAGAGAGAGAAAAAAAGCCAACTCTGTAAAAAACTTCACAACTTAGATTTATAATATAATCTGTTTAAATAATTAGACCATTACATTCCTAAAGATAAAATACATGTAGTCTTTTATCTTGCTCAACAAAATTGTTTAGAAGATCAAACGTGGTAAAGACAATGCAAAATTTAGTGTTTTATTCCTGATGTTGTACACCATTTTACTTAACATTTTGGGGAGTAACTGCCTCTGACTTCAACTCAAGTAACACATTTTGTTGCTAATGTAATCAGTTTTCTAATGGTATCAGAAAATAAAGGGATGTTTATTATTAAAAAAAAAATCTAAAATCATTTGGGAGTACATGGAGATACCTAGCAGCAGCAGCAGGAGATACCTAAACTAGTGAATAGGATAGTTATATTCCCAGAAAACTCACTGTTAGCAATCAACAAATATTACTCTGTTATTCAAAAAAACCTCTTAACCTACTATGACACTCAAAAATCAATGAAACTCAGTGATTATATGACTCTGTTACATAAATTACTTTTATTTAATCTTTTATGCTTACAATTAACCTTAGGTGAACATCTATTGTGAGATGAGGATCTCATCCTTTAATAAACTTACTTAAACTCTTGTTGTTGTTCAGTCAATCAGTCATATCCAACTCTCTGTGACCTCATGGACTGCAGAACACCAGGCTTCCCTGTCCTTCACTGTCTCCTGGAGTTTGCTAAAACTCATGTCCATTGAGTCAATGATGCCATCCAAACATCTCATCCTCTGTTGGCCCCTTCTCCTCCTGCCCTCAATCTTTCCCAGCATCAGGGTCTTTTCTAATGAGTTGGCTCTTATCAGGTGGCCAAAGTATTGGAGCTTCAGCTTCAGATTCAGTCCCTACAATGTATATTCAGGGTTGATTTCCTTAAGGATTTACTGATTTGATCTCCTTGCAGTCCAAGGGACTCTTGAATGGCATTGAAACCTGTATAATATCATATATCAAATGAATCGCCAGTCCAGGTTCCATGCATGATACTGGATGCTTGGGGCTGGTGCACTGAGATGACCCATAGGGATGGTACGGGGAGGGAGGAGAAAGGGGGGTTCAGGATGGGGGACATATGTATATCTGTGGCAGATTCATGTTGATGTATGGCAAAACCAATACAATATTGTAAAGTAAAAAAAAAAAGTCTTTTCCAGCACCAAAGTTCAAAAGCATCAGTTCTTCTGTGCTCAGCCTTCTTTACGGTCCAACTGTCACATCTGAACATGACTACTGGAAAAACCATAGCTTTGACTTAGACATTTTTGGCAAAGTGATGGCTCTGCTTTTTAATGTGCTGTCTAGTTTTGTCATAGCTTTTCTTCCAAGGAGCAAGCATCTTTGAATTTCATGGCTGCAGTCACCATCTGCAGTGATTTTGGAGCCTAAGAAAATAAAGTTTGTCACTGTTTCCATTTTTTCCCCATTTATTTGCCATGAAGTCATGGGACCAGATGAAATGGTTTTAGTTTTTCGAATGTTGAGTTTTAAACTTAAACTCCTACTAGGCACCATACCCAAACCAGATTGAAGTACGAATTCTCTTCCAAATTCTAAATTGCATAGTTAAGTACCACAACTCAGGAAAAGAACACAACTCATTTTAGTTAGTACAGCTGTAGTCTAAGTACACCTAGCTACTGTTTCTCATACTTCTGCTGGCAATGAGGCTATAGTTGACATTTAATGAAATTTTATCCCCCAATTGCACATAGCTAGCACCTAAGCTTGCCAGGTTCTTTACTTGATGAGGTGATCCAAACATTAATTTTGAAGAATCTGGGTCCTCAGTGGTCCTCAATTCATTGAACTGCTGTATATTCCCATTATCTTAGTCATGAAAGTACTAAGAGGTATCCTAGTGAATAACACAGTTCCAAATGTATTAGTTCCTATTCTAATATTATAGCAGAAAACTAATGCTGAAAACAATTTTTATGGCTCAGTGGGTTGTTTTACTCAATGTATGTTGGTTTTTCCAGTGGTCATGTATGAATGTGAGAGTTGGACTGTGAAGAAAGCTGAGCACCGAAGAATTGATGCTTTTGAACTGTGGTGTTGGAGAAGACTCTTGAGAGTCCCTTGGACTGCAAGGAGATCCAACCAGTCCATCCAAAAGGAGATCAGTCCTGAGTATTCATTGGAAGGACTGATGCTAAAATTGAAACTCCAATACTTTGGCTACCTCATGTGAAGAGTTGACTCATTGGAAAAGTCTCTGATGCTGGGAGGGATTGAGGGCAGGAGGAAAAGGGGACAACAGTGGATGAGATGGCTGGATGGCATCATCGACTCGATGGACATGAGTTTGGGTGAACTCCAGGAGTTGGTGATGAACAGGGAGGCCTGGCGTGCTGTGATTCATGGGGTAGCAAAGAGTCAGACTCGAGTGAGCAACTGAACTGACTGACTGAACTGATGTCAATTCAGGGCTTAGAGTCATGGGATGTAACATGGCTATATGTTCAGTCTCTATCAAGGCCTAGTAAAAAGACAAGAGCTCTCTTTCAAAAAGAGAAATGTTATCACTGGCAGAGGCTATTATTTTGCTGCAAAATCCTCAGAGTCTGAGCTATCATTACCATAGTAGGGCCATCCAGAGGATCCATAAAGCACCTTTTGTTTATGATTGGTAGTGTGAGAAACATTTTATCTGCATGTTTATGAGACTTAGTTTTCAGTAGATTTCCTCTTCAATCTGAAATTTCTGTACAGCCCATATTTTTTTCTCTTGACTCCACTCGAAAATGTATAGCTTTAATGAGTTAACTGATGTGTGTTGGAGCATGAAGCCCAATGTGGTCCATATTGCTTCTAAAATCTGAAAAGAAACAAGATGAATGTTGCCACTTTCTCAGTGTCAGGCAGTGCCAAGCCCTTCTGATTTTAAAGTAGTTATCCCAGCATGTTTAAAATCACTGAAGCTCTAGAAACTTCTGTAATCTAACAGGAAACAGAATTTTCATTGGGCTAATTTTTTACCACTCAGATCAGATCAGTCACTCAGTCATGTCCGACTCTTTGCGACCCCATGAATCGCAGCACACCAGGCCTCCCTGTCCATCACCAACTCCCGGAGTTCACACAGACTCACGTCCATCGAGTCAGTGATGCCATCCAGCCATCTCATCCTCTGTCGTCCACTTCTCCTCCTGCCCTCAATCCCTCCCAGCACCAGAGTCTTTTCCAATGAGTCAACTCTTCGCATGAGGTGGCCAAAGTACTGGAGTTTCAGCTTTAGCATCATTCCTTCCAAAGAAAGGAGATCCCAGGGCTGATCTCCTTCAGAATGGACTGGTTGGATCTCCTTGCAGTCCAAGGGACTCTCAAGAGTCTTCTCCAACACCACAGTTCAAAAGCATCAATTCTTCGGTGCTCAGCCTTCTTCACAGTCCAACTCTCACATCCATACATGACCACAGGAAAAACCATAGCCTTGACTAGACGAACCTTTGTTGGCAAAGTAATGTCTCTGCTTTTCAATATGCTATCTAGGTTGGTCATAACTTTCCTTCCAAGGAGTAAGCGTCTTTTAATTTCATGGCTGCAGTCACCATCTGCAGTGATTTTGGAGCCTAGAAAAATAAAGTCTGACACTGTTTCCACTGTTTCCCCATCTATTTCCCATGAAGTGGTGGGACCGGATGCCATGATCTTCGTTTTCTGAATGTTGAGCTTTTAGCCAACTTTTTCACTCTCCACTTTCATTTTCTTCAAGAGGTTTTTGAGTTCCTCTTCACTTTCTGCCATAAGGGTGGTGTCATCTGCATATCTGAGGTTATTGATATTTCTCCTGGCAATCTTGATTCCAGTTTGTGTTTCTTCCAGTCCAGCGTTTCTCATGATGTACTCTGCATATAAGTTAAATAAACAGGGTGACAATATACAGCCTTGACGAACTCCTTTTCCTATTTGGAACCAGTCTGTTGTTCCATGTCCAGTTCTAACTGTTGCTTCCTGACCTGCATACAGGTTGCTCAAGAGGCAGGTCAGGTGGTCTGGTATTCCCATCTCTTGAAGAATTGTCCACAGTTTATTGTGATCCACACAGTCAAAGGCTTTGACATAGTCAATAAAGCAGAAATAGATGCTTTTCTGGAACTCTCTTGCTTTTTCCATGATCCAGCGGATGTTGTCAATTTGATCTCTGGTTCCTCTGCCTTTTCTGAAACCAGCTTGAACATCAGGAAGTTCACGGTTCACATATTACTGAAGCCTGGCTTGGAGAATTTTGAGTATTACTTTACTAGCGTGTGAGATGAGTGCAATTGTGTGGTAGTTTGAGCATTCTTTGGCATTGCCTTTCTTTGGGATTGGAATGAACTGATCTTTTCCAGTCCTGTGGCCACTGCTAAGTTTTCCAAATTTGCTGGCATACTGAGTGCAGCACTTTCACAGCATCATCTTTCAGGATTTGAAATAGCTCAACTGGAATTCCGTCACCTCCACCAGCTTTGTTCGTAGTGATGCTTCCTAAGGCCCATTTGACTTCACATTCCAGGATGTCTGGCTCTAGGTCAGTGATCACACCATCATGATTATCTGGGTCATGATCTTTTTTGTACAGTTCTTCTGTGTATTCTTGCCATCTCTTCTTAATATCTTCTGCTTCTGTTAAGTCCATATCATTTCTGTCCTTTATCGAGCTCATCTTTGCATGAAATGTTCCTTTGGTATCTCTGATTTTCTTGAAGAGATCCCTAGTCTTTCACATTCTGTTGTTTTCCTCTATTTCTTTGCATTTATTGCTGAAGAAGGCTTTCTTATCTCTTCTTGCTATTCTTTGAACTCTGCATTCAGATGTTTATATCTTTCCTTTTCTCCTTTGCTTTTTGCTTCTCTTCTTTTCACAGCTATTTGTAAGGCCTCCCCAGACAGCCATTTTGCTTTTTTGCATTTCTTTTCCATGGGGATGGTCTTGATCCTTGTCTCCTGTACAATGTCACGAACCTCAGTGCATAGTTCATCAGGCACTCTCTCAGACCTAGGCCCTTAAATATATTTCTCACTTCCACTGTATAATCATAAGGAATTTGATTTAGGTCATATCTGAATGGTCTAGTGGTTTTCCATACTTTCTTCAATTTAAGTCTGAATTTGGCAATAAGGATTTCATGGTCTGAGCCACAGTCAGCTCCTGGTCTTGTTTTTGCTGACTGTATAGAGCTTCTCCATCTTTGGCTGCAAAAATATAATCAATCTGATTTCGGTGTTGACCATCTGGTGATGTCAGGGACTTTTCAATCCCAAATCTAAAAAGGTTTTCCATGAGCACTGGTGTTCATATCACTAAAACATTTATCAATGCCTTGGAGAAAGGAGTATCCTCAGTGTCCTTTCTATGAATACCTATGGGTGGAAGGTAAGTGAATTTTGCATAATAAACCCAAAACATTATTAGCACCTGCATATTTAGTTCTCTACATTAGACCAGGTGATCAGGCATCTTGACATCATTTGATGTAGACATGACACTGTTAAATCCAGGCTTCATGCACTGAACTAAGCAAAGTCTTGGGGCTATTTGCTAGCTGCCTAAGTGACTAAGTTTCTAATATGATGTCTTCAGAATTGCTTGTTGATATGGGAAGCCCCCAACACACACACACACACACATACACACACACAATTAGAATTGATACCAGAGACTTTTTAAATTCTAAATCTGTATATAGATAATTTCAGTCAAATTCAACTTTGTCCTCTACCCTTATATTCATTTTTTAAAATTCTAGTATAGTTGATGTACAGTAGCGTACAACCTTCCAACATACATCATAATAATTCAGTTTTCATTTTGAAATGATCACCAAAATAAGTGTGATGCTTATAAAGCACATTTCCATACGTATTCATAAGGTTCTTGCCATGAGAACTTGCAAGATATTGCAATTCCTTTGGTACACAGACCACGTCTTTATGCTCAAGATTTTCAGTTCTCCTGGGTTTAGACATATGTCTAAGAGAGAAATAATTTGTGTTTTATAAAGATCTTCAATTCATTTATCTATACAACATCTTTGAGGTACTCCAGCTTACAGTACAAAGGCCATAACAATTCACTTAAGAAATTTGGCAAGTTTATATTGTAATTGTTGTAATTCAACATCAGCGATGATCAAATTGGAGCTTGATGCTCAGGTATTGTCCTAGTCGATTCCAGGTTCTACAACAAAATACCATAGATGGGGTGTTTATAAACAAGAGAAATTTATTTCTCACAGTTCTTGAGGATTAAAGTTCAAAATCAGGGGGTTAGCACATGCAGTGAGGGCTGTGCACCAGGTCACAGACTTTTGGTTTTGTTCTCATGTGGTGGAAATGGCAACAGATATCTCCTTTTTCATAAGAGCAATTCATGAGCACTCTACCCTAACCATGTCCCAGGGCCAGGCACTAGGATTTCAAAGATGAATTTTCAAAGACACACATATTCAGCCTATAGCAGATCTATGTGTCTTTAACTTACAGACAGTAATATATTATTTTATTTTTTTTTATTTTTATTATTATTATTTTTTTACTTTACAACATTGTATCAGCTCTGCCACACATCAACATGCATCCACCACAGGTGTATGTGTTCCCCATTCTGAACCCCCCTCCCACCTCCCTCCCCATACCATCCCTCTGGGTCATCCCAGTGCACCAGCCCCAAGCTTCCTGTATCCTGCATCGAACCTGGACTGGCAATTCATTTCTTATGCAATATTATACATGTTTTAATGCCATTCTCCCAAATCACCCCCCACTCCCTCTCTCACAGAGTCCAAAAGACTGTTCTATACATCTGTGTTTCTTTTGCTGTCTCGCATACAGGGTTGTCATTACCATCTTTCTAAATTCCATATATATGTGTTAATATACTGTATTGGTGTTTTTCTTTCTGGCTTACTTCACTCTGTATAATATGCTCCAGTTTCACCCACCTCATTAGAACTGATTCAAATGTATTCTTTTTAATGGCTGAGTAATACTCCATTGTGTATATGTGCCACAGCTTTCTTATCCATTCATCTGTTGATGGACATCTAGGTTGGTTCCATGTCCTGGCTATTATAAACAGTGCTGCGATGAACATGTGTCTCTTTCAATTCTGTCTCTGTATAATCCTCTGTATCTCTGTCTATTCTTCTAGTTCAGATATCAAAGTTCTAAGCTTATCATTCAGAAGCAGCCAGCCCATTCTGCAATATTTGTACTCACAATTTGTGCTCTGTCAGTTGATAAATTGTAATTATTCAGTATTTTTAATCTTTGACTTCAACTGCTACCCCACTTATGCAACAATAAATAATAGCTATCTAATGTTTGAGTCCTTTGTGTCATATTTTTGGAGAGCAATACAATGCTCAGACTCAGAGCTGATTGATCTACTCTCAAAATCCTGTGTTGTGCTCTGTTTTCTGGGACCACTCAGAGTAACAAGAAGTGCATCCATTAGTTTAATCCTGCTAAACAAAATCCACTCCAAGTATTTAAAACAGGTCAAATAAACAAAGGTCAGTTGTACTATTATTATACTTAGCCTGTGGGTTACTTGGTGACAGGTAAAACAATGGTAAATATATTGGGTGGAATATGAGGCATATAGAGTAAGATATGGCAAGTCCTGGATAAAGTGCTAGCAACAGGGAAAGAGAATAAAAAATGCAGTCTTCTCCTTCTCTCTTGTCCCTCTAATGGTTTCAAGCATTGCTCAAGCTCAGATAAGAGCCAACTTGCAAAGAGAGTGAAGGAAACCAGATATGTCACCTCACACTCTGTGTCTAACATATTGATTATTTTTTAGTTAAAGGCATTTAAGAAACATCAAGTTCAGGAAGGACACTCTGACCCTCCTTTTTCTTCCTGAAAGCAAGAGATAAAACTTGCATATAAAATGTACTCTTCCTAAACTGGGAAGAAGGAAAATATTCTTATCAGCATAGATGAGGAATTGGGGTTTGAGAAAGCTTACAAACAACCTTGTTAAACAAACTCTTATCTCCTAGTTATTACTTAGCCATTCAATACCCCAATCCAAAATGCTTTTGTTTTATTAATTCTTCACAAATATTTTATTTCTTTTTCTAAAAGATTTAAAAGCTCTCTGCTCTGGTCACTTCTTTGAGACTTCATTCTCTTATTAAGGCTCTCAGGCACATGTTAAAATTTCATAAATTGTTTTTATCTTCTTAATCTGTTTTGTGTCATTTTAATTTGTAGGCCCAGCTGGAGACCATAAGATAGTGATACAGAATTTGTCCCTGCCCTACAGAAATTTGTGTAATAAATTGTGGGGCACAAACAATCCTCTGACAGAGGTTAGGAAAATAACAAGTGAACAGATCTGAGAGTAAAAACATCTAGATCTGAGATTTAAAGAGGAACATAAAGAAATTCTGTAGGTTAAAAAAAAAAAAACTGAAAAACAACATGCTATTTGATATTTTTAGTAAATTGGAGTATAAGGAAAATAATTTTATAAATATTTAATGTACATTTTTATTAAAGGCTAGAAAATAAATTTTAAACTTAAATGTTGATTTTAACCTTTAAATTATCCTATTTATATCAATAGATTTCATACATTCATTAACTTCTGAGAAACAATATTATTTTGACTACAATTAATGACATTACTTTGCCAACAAAGGTTCGTCTAGTCAAGGCTATGGTTTTTCCAGTGGTCATTTATGGATGTGACAGTTGGACTGTGAAGAAAGCTGAGCACCAAAGAATTGATGCTTTTGAACTGTGGTGTTGGAAAAGACTCTTGAGAGTCCCTTGGACTGCAAGGAGATCCAACCAGTCCATTCTGAAGGAGATCAGCCCTGGTGTTTCTTTGGAAGAACTGATGCTAAAGCTGAAACTCCAGTACTTTGGCCACCTCATGCAAAGAGTTGACTCATTAGAAAAGACTCTGATGCTGGGAGGGATTGGGGGCAGGAGGAGAAGGGGATGATAGAGGATGAGATGGCTGGATGGCATCACTGACTCGATGGGCGTGAGTCTGAGTGAACTCCGGGAGTTGGTGATGGACAGGGAGGCCTGGCGTGCTGTGATTCATGGGGTCACAAAGAGTCGGACACGACTGAGCAACTGAACTGAACTGAACTGAATGTCATCCTTTGAATATTTTTTTTCTCCGAAGCTAACCTAGGTACCCAACTAACACAACCAGCCATATAGTACTGTACTGTAATAGGTTTATAATACTTTTCATACAAATACATAAAAGAAACACAGAAAATAAAGGAGACATTTTTAATCTTATAAGTATAGTACTTTGAAATGTACAGTAGTATAATACAACAGCTGGCATTGAGTGAACAGGAAAGAAGAATTACTGACTGGAGGAAGGAGAGGAGATGGGAGATGGTAGAGCTGGAGGATCACATCTTCAGCAACAGGAGACAGAGGACAAGCTGCAATGTCACTAACATCTGATGTTGATGGAATGCACATTCACATCTTTGAAAGTTTACAACTTGAAGGTTTGTATGTAGGAGATTTACTGTACATGCAATATTTCAAGTCATATCATTCACTGATGAATAGTTATGCAGCAATAGATAACTAATATAGATGTAATTATGTAAACATTTCCTTTCAAACACCTAAGGTGATGCTTTAAGTAATATTTAAGTATCATCAGGATATCAAGAGCAGTTAATAGCTTCTTTGTCCATTTAATCTTTCAGGCCATTGATTTTCTCAGTTCAATGATATATAGTGCTGGACTCAGAAACTGCTTTACCAAATGTTAAAATAAAAAAATGTGGGAGAAACTATGTCTTGTATCTAGTTCAAAGTACTCTTTCCATTATTTATCAACAAGGTTATCACATAAGCTACCATTCAGAACCACTAAGTCTTGTACAAAATTGCTAATAAAAGTTCTAATCTACATCTTCAAGTAGGGTCCATCAGAAATGGCATTACATATAGTATTTAGGAGCCAATGGTAGATGAATAAATTGTTGAGTATATGTAATATAAGTATTTTCAACCATCATGAAATAGAAACTGTATGCTCATACAAACAATGCATAATGTAATGGGAGGAAAGATGAAAGAAAATCCTTCATGCTTGCCAGGAAGCTAGGGAAAATCTTGGAGCAAAGTTATTTATTTGAAGAGCTCAAAAGTTTATAAGAATTTAATATGGTCAAATTTTCCTCTCTTAAGATAAAAGATACAAACAAGAAATTCTAGTTTCCCATTATCAATACCCAGACCTATTAAGATAGTCAATAAATAAGTCATCTC
The DNA here is from genome assembly GCF_029378745.1 of Bos indicus. Taxonomy (NCBI): domain Eukaryota; kingdom Metazoa; phylum Chordata; class Mammalia; order Artiodactyla; family Bovidae; genus Bos; species Bos indicus. The sequence continues at coordinate 37,795,749 of NC_091776.1, read as the reverse complement.
TCCTTAAAGACCATCTAATGATTATTTACCAGGAGATGAAACAATATTTGCATAATACACCATTTTACATAGGTGTTCAAATAATAACACCATTTACTTCAACATTTATTTTTCTTATCTAGTTCATGTGTACATTTGCCTGTGTGAACTCCATTTCGGGTATTCTTGAAAAACTAGAATATTTCAATGCTAGAACATATGTGCCAGATTTTGAAATATGTATACTTTTATCATTTAATTACAAAAGTGATTCATATTGATTTTGAATACCACAAAATATAAAAGAATATTAATTGAATAAAATATATTCTTCACTTTGAAAAATGTCCTCAAGACAGAAAGAACATTATCATATTAATGTCTGTATTGTACATACACAAAGAGATTGCAAAGCCAATAAACACTCATTATATACATATATTTAATATAAAATAATACTATAAATATATTTACATATCTTAATATATGCTGTATCTCTACATATTTTAATATGTATATAGTATATATTTTCCTCACATCTATGTTTTCTAGTGTCTTGGAAAAAGATTCTATACTATAGCATATAGTTTTGCCTCTTACATAGGTAATTTTTAAAGGATGTCAGAAATAAGGAAGAAAACTTTTTTTATTGCAATGTGATTAAAGCAAATTAATCACATTGCAATAAAAAAAAGTTTTCTTCCTTATTTCTGACATCCTTGAGGTAACTTCTTTCAATATTTTATATTTTTTTAAAACCTAAAATTCATTTTAACAACGCATTCACTTTCTACTTTTCAAAGGTCTTAACTGTTGAATATCATGATATATTAAGATTTAGCTCTATGATACACTTTCCCTCCAACATATACATGAATATTTTCACACTCTAACCATCATAACATAGATTATGTGTTATTGATATCAATATCACATTGATATTTCATGTTTATAGTGTAATGATGGCAAATGTTTAGCCTTAGAGACCAGGAAGGAGTGTGACCGGAAGATCAAAAACAAAAGCAAAATGTGCAGACTTGTTGTTGTTGTTCAGTTGCCAAGTTGTGTCTGATTCTTCATGGCCTCATGGACTATGAGGCCAGACTTCCCTGTCCCTCACCATCTCTCAGAGTTTGCCCAAGTTCATGTCCATTGAATCGGTAATGCTATCGAACCACCTCTTCCTCTGCCACCCACTTCTCCTTCTGCCTTCAACATTTTCCAGCATCAGGGTCTTTTCCATTGAGTCAGCTCTTAGCATCAGGTGGCCAAAATATTGGAGATTCAGCTTCAGCATCAGTCCTTCTAAAGAGTGTTCAGGACTGATTTCTTTTAAGATTGACTGATTTTATCTCCTGTTGTCCAAAAGACTCTCAAGAGTCTTCTCCAGCACCACAGTTCAAAAGCATCAGTTCTTTTGCACTTTTCCTTCTTTATGGTCCAGTGTTCACATTCATGCATGACTACTGGAAGGTCCGTAGCCTTGACAATGTGGACCTTTGTCAGCAAAGTGATTTCTTTGCTTTTTAACACACTGCTTACTTTTGTCACACCTTTCCTGCCAAGAAGTAATTGTCTTCTAACTTAATGGCTGCAGTCACTATCTGCAGTGATTTTAGAGATGAGAAGAGGAAATCTGTCACTACTACTTCCACCTTTTTCCTTTCTATTTGCCGTGAAGTGATAGGACTGGACACCATAATCTTATTTTTTGTTTTGTTTTGTTTTTTAATATCGAGTTTTAAGCTAGCTATTTCACACTCTTCCTTCACCCTTATCAAGAGGTTCTTTAGTTCTTCTTAGCTTTCTGCCATTAGAGAGGTATCATCCACATGTCTGAGATTGTTGATGTTTCTCTCATTATCTTAATTCCAGCTCGTAACTCATCCATCCTGGCCTTCCACATGATATGCTTTGTGTGTAAGTTAAATAAACATGGTGACAATAAGCAGCCTTGTCATACTCCTTTCTCAATCCTGAACCAGTTATTTGTTCCATACGAGTCTCTAACTATTGCTTCTTGACCCACATACAGGTTTCTCAGGAGACAGGAAAGATGGCCTGGTATTCCCATCTCTGTATGAGAATACCACAGTTTGTTATGATCCATATATGCAAAGGCTTTAGTGTAGTCAGTGGAACAGAGGTAGATATTTTTCTGGAATTCTCTTGCTTTATGATCCAGGGAAATTGGCCAATTAATCTCTAGACAAAAATATATATATATTTTTATCTTTTGCCAGTTCTCAGAAAAGTGTCTGCTACTGAACAGTAATATAGACAAATGATTTTTTCATAGAGGTCATCAGCTCCTGTCACTGGGTCATTCCTATTTGTGCAATGACACTTTGCAAAGGTCAGCCATTGTGGCAGAGATGGAAAGTGTATGTGAGCTCATCTCTGGGCTATCCCTTATTCTGCATCTGTTTCCATCAGTGCCCATCGGTGATGGCCCAATCAGTGAGCAGCCAGGGCTAATGCCATGTCTTCACTGCATTTTATTAAAAGCTATAAGAGAGATAATTCAGTCACTTGAGGACAGATTAATTATTTGACTCCTTATTCCCTAGAGGGAACATAATCTATCTTTACTCCCTATGTTGCTGGTTTCTTAGAACACTAGAATGACCCTGGCAGGTGCAATTAGGATGCCAACCTATGAGTGACATTCTATAAGTTTAGATGCTCTCTTTCAAGATACGCCATGTATCAAAAAAGAACCAAGGCGTGTTTTGCAGGTTCTGTATACCTCATAACTAAAATCATAGATCTGAAAAGCAAAGATTGTGCAATAGCCCCCTCCCCTTGGGAAATAAGTGCTTCCTCAGTTTACAAAATATTTTGTACTTACTGGGCTAGAACAACAGTTACCATGCAAGAATACTGGTAGCAAAGGTTATGATCAAGTTTCTAACAAACCAAAAGCTATAGCAGTGGTCTTGCCATCTTGACTTATAACAGTAAACTACTAGTTGGAAAGAAAGTCACCCTTGCCATAATTCCTACTAAATTATTAAGACACATGTCAGGATTTCAAGGGATTTTTGAAGTGACTCTTACTGCTGACATAGTCTCTGACAGCTATAGAAGAGCAGTTGCAGCAAAAATTTCTGGACAAGGGCACAGTAGCCAGGTATTTATAAGCTTCAGGTTTGAAACCCTAAATTACTCCACTAGGTGTGCAAATTATACCAGCAGAAATGCTGATAGGAGGTCAGAGAAAGAATGGATTATGCAGGAGAGAGATGAATATAGGTTATGAGCACAGAACCAACCACATAAACACCTGTCCTTCTAATACCCTATTCTGTATCCTTATTATTACTCTTATTTTCATTATTATTATTTAAAGAATATAAAAATGTCAAAAGTATAACACAAAGCAGATTTTCTAAGTTTCTTCTTTTTTCATGATTTGAGTTGTATACCGACCATGTACCATGTATGTAATGGCCAATTGTGCAGATATCAATCAAAATATATACAAGTCAACATTGTAAACAAAGAAAGAGCATGATAGCATGACCACAAAGGAGGGAAATATATTAATAAAATAATCACATGTAAGAGGAACTGTTTAATCATAGCTAAGAGAGTAAGATGAGTCCTATATGCATTTCATTTTCTTCAATATAAAGTTGTATCAACACATGACTTAGGTGGGTAGGATGGGGGTGTAGGAGGGAGATCCAAGAGGGAGGAAACATATGTGTACATGTAGCTGATTCACTTCATTGTCCAGCAGAAACTAACTCGACGTTGTAAAGCAATTTGTTGTTTAGTTGCTATGTCGTATCCGACTCTGTGACCCCATGAACTGCAACACACCAGGCTTCCCTGTCCTTCACTATCTCCTGGAGTTGTAAAATTCATGTCCATTGAATCAGTGATGCCATCCAATCATCTCACCCTCTATCACACCCTTTTCTTCCAGCCCTCTGTCTTTCCCAACATTGCGGTCTTTTCCAGCGACGCAACACTTTGCATCCGGTGGCCAAAGTATTAGAGTTTCAACTTCAGCATCAGTCCTTCCAATGAATATTCAGAGTTGATTTACTTTAAGATTGACTGGTTTGATCTCCTTTCTATCCAAGGGACTCTCAAGAGTCCTCCAGCACCACAATTTGAAAGCATCAGTTCTTCAGTGCTCAGTGTTCTTTATGGTCCAACTCTCACATCTGTACATGACTACTGGAAAAACCATAGCTTTGACTATATGAACCTTTGTTGGCAAAATTATGTCTCTGCTTTACAATATGCTGCCTAGGTCTGTCAGCTTTTCTTCCAGGGAGCAAGCATCTTTTAATTTCATGACTATAATCACTGTCCACAGCGATTTTGAAGCCCAAGAAAACAAAATCTTTCACTATTTTCACTTTTTCCTCATCTATTTGCCATTAAGTGATGGGAGCAGATGCCGTAACTTCATTTTTTCAATGTTGAGTTTTAAGCCAAAAATGTTGAGTTTTAAGTATTCTTTTCTCTAGAGCCCCATGAACAGTATGTAAAGCAATTATAATTCAACAAAAATAAAAATAAAATAAAGTTGTATCAGGAAATGAGATGTTAATTTCTCTTTAATTTTATCATAAACTACTACCATGAATAACACCCAAATAACACAGTTTTTTCAATGCTCACTCATTCATTGCATTTCATAATAAGTTTATATAATTAATAACTAATATTTATTATCCAAGTATTATTGAAGATTTCCCCTGTATCATATAAGCATATATTTTTAAAGAGCCATATGCATTGAACATGTATTCAGAAGGAACAATTTGGCAATTGGTTTTAGTATAAGGAGCAGCTCAATTAATAAGAATATGCAAATTGAATAATGTGAAAAATTAATATTCCTTTCTCTTAACTAGTATTCAATGATGCTTTGAAATAACACAGATACTAAAATATAAATAAATGAGTTTTTCCACAGAAGAAAGATATATTTATAATTCTCTTTGTAAGTTATGTTAATCACTTTCTTTTAATGATTTCTGAAACAAAAGCAATGGAATTGCCTATTTATTGATATTATTCCTTTTAAAGTTTAATGCAATTTATTATAATTTTGAATTATAAGAAATAGCTAAAAAGTCTCTCAAGAATTGATTATGTTTGAACCTAATTTGCAATAAATATATATTTTCTGTGTTAGTATATCTAGCATAGAATTGTTTATTGTATTGCTTTACAAAACTCATGAATCTTTTGCATGTTTTGGAGCAGAAAATTGTCTTGATTAATACAAAATTCCCAAAACTTTATTTAAAATTGGATAAAATTGAAAATTTTGCAAAGACAGGGTTTAAAATATATCATTGTTAAATTATTGTTCTCCTTTAAACAAGAGAATATGTATCTAATTCTCTTAGCAACTCCTCAATTTGGCCACTTTCATTGTGCAAAAATTCTGTTGGTAAACTGATTTCATCACTGAATTTTATGTTTTAAATCCCCTTTCTCATTTCTCTTGCCTTTAACCAACACACCAGCCTCTTGTTAAAGCAGTAAAAAAAAAAAATCAAATAGACACATGTTTTATCAAGGATGAGAACATAATAGGTTGATTTGTATCATCAAATAAAAGTCAATTAGAATAATAAAATGAACAGAAAGTCAAATTGTACCCTTTATAAAACACAATTTTATACAATATCTAGTTCAGAGTTTGTTAAATAGCTTTCTCATGTGTTATATTCATTAATGACAAGGAATAAAAAACAATTCTGAAATACTGAAAATACATAAAGAAGGCATTTAGTCACCCTATTGAAATATGAGAGCATATGAGTTTGTGAGTGAATACAAAAGTTTTAGCTGTTAGCTTGCCTTAGTTTCAATTATTAAAATCAGTAATCAGAATTGATTCCCTGACACCAAATTGTGATGCTAACAAAATTGAATAGACTTAAAAATCAATAAACAAACAAATGACACATTTTTCTTAATGCCTAACTCTGAGAATCATTTGAATATGTCCAGATAACTTAGACTAATATTAATAAAATTCCCTTTAGATAACAATGCAATTTAACTGCAGAATATAAAATTTCAAAAAGCCTAGCCAAAATAAAGTGTGAAATAATATACGTGGCAGAGGAAAAAAACAACAACAAAAAGAAAATTACAAAAATCAGACAACTGATATCCTAAGAAAGGTAAATGAGAGACAGTATCACTTTCAAGAAAATTGCAACAGTATACTATAAAAATGAGATTAAGATTGTGTAAGAGATTCCAAGATATATATATATATTTATAGAAAGTAGAACACAGGGGAATGTAATTATAAAATAAAAAGAGAAAGAGGTCAAGATGGCAGAGAAGAAGGTGGAACTAACCTTCCCTCCAAAACACACAAAAAACACATCTACATGTGGAAAAATTCTGGCTGAAAATTAACCTGAAACTGGCAGAAGGACTCCTGAACAACCAAAGCTGATGAACCATAACTGAGTAGGAAGGAAAGGGAAGTGATTATGTTGAGACCTGTGCCCCTGGGAGGAAACTCAGAAGAGGAGGGGGATTTCAAAAGCAAAGATCCTCCCTGGGGAGTGAGCAGGTGCCACATACCTGGGATCTGACACCAGGAAGATGAGTCCCCTGGGCTGGCTATGGGGCCAGTAGGGATAGTAGGATAACGGTGGGAAGCCTGGATCCCACTGTTGAGAAGGGCACATACACACTTTCTCCCCAAAAGGGGCAGAGAGGACAGGTTGAAATTTTCCAGAATGCTGGCCAGTTTCCTAGGTCACCATGGCCTGAGCCTGGTGCCCACTCCAGCCCCACCTTGCTTCACAGCTCAGCTCCACCCTGGGGCAGGGCTCCTGTGGCCAAAAGGAGAGCTCAGCTATGAGGCTCAGACCTGGAGGGGCATATGAGTGGGGAGAGGGCAGCTATTTCTGATGCTTACAAAGGCAGGGCATAAGAAGCAGTCCTGGGTTCTGACTGCAGCTAGACCACCACAACCCATGTCCCAAACAATGCCAAGCACCTGCACCAGTCCCACTGCTCTGGGGCATGGCTCCTCACAAAGGGCAAGCGCCACAACAGCTGATGGGAGAGCACAGCCTTAAGAAGCAAAGGAGGCTGAAGTGGCACTAGAGCAGGTGGGACTAGCCGTCACTATCACTTGCAAGGCAGTGTATCAGATGTGGTCTGGGTCTCTGTACCAGGGAAACTGAAGTGCACAGCAGCCTCTCTTGCTCCATCAGCACTCCCCTCTGGAGTGGAGGTGTTTGTGCTGGGAGGGAAGAAAGCACATGCTTAAAAGGAGTGGACCCAACTTGTGCATGAATCTCAGGGCTTCTGCTCCAGAAACTGGGCACCTGCCTCTTTCCCCACTGGGGTGTGATGGTCCTTGAGCAGTGAAGCCCCAGATCACATCTAGCTCTGGCTCTAGCCCCTCAGTCTCCAACCCCACCTCCTATCTATGTGATAGGTGCCAGTAACCCTGGTGATAGTTGGTCATGGACAGGGAAGCCTGGTGTGTTGCCGTCCATGGGGTCGCAAATAATCAGACACAACTGAACTGAACTGAACCCTTGTGATAGATATAACTTGTGTTCATATAAGATCCAGTTCTTCCACCAAAGCTACTAGGCACATGCAGCCTGAATAAGGATGCTCCTACACAAGGACACACTTTCAAGACCACAATAGGTAAATTCATATGGAATAATTTTACATATACTTATATGTCTTTCTTTCCTAGTCGAAAATAAATTATTGATAAATAATTAAATAATTGCATCAATTGCTATGGTCAGATCAAATAATAGAGATATATAAATGGAAATTTCACAGATCTTTAGGTATGAAATTAAGGATAAAAGTAGTTTTGCTTGACAAGGTTTAGTGAGAGTTTTTCCTTAATTATTAATTTTCATTTAGCCAAAATAACGTATGACCAGTTCTGAGATTTTACAAACTTCTTGCTAAAAATGGCGAAAATATTTCTGTAATCTTCCCAGGAAGTAAGAGAAAAATGCATACCTAATTGTGCCAGTCTCATGCGAAGAGCTGACTCATTTGAAAAGACCCTGATGCTGGGAAAGATTGAGGGCAGGAGAAGAAGGGGATGACAGAGGATGAGATGGTTGGATGACATCACCGACTCAATGGACATGGGTTTGGGTGGACTCCAGAAGTTGGTGATGGACAGGGAAGCCTGGCATGCTGTGGTTCATGGGGTCATAAAGAGTCGGACACGACTGACAGACTGAACTGAACTGAACTGAACTGAATTGTGCCAGTCATTAATTAAAGTAATATTTGTGTTTTCAATGCAATTACTATTTTTTGAGTACCTTCTGTAAGAATTTTAGACATTCTCCTGGCCAAAGGAGACAGAGATTTTAAGTCAAGATGTCTGTCACACGGAGCTGAAAACACTTTGTGTCAAGAAGTCAAATGTAAGTAAGGCATCTTAAGGTGTTGACAGAAAACAAATGAGACTTCATAAAAAATGAAACAATATGAGAGATATGAGAACAATTTTCATTTGTGTTTTTGGTTAGCTTCTCTAGAAAGAAAATAGGACGTCTTGAAAGATTATGAATTACAATGTGTGCTATTTATTATTTTTGTAAAGAGAGATTACTTAACAGAAGAGCTTGTTCGATCTTATTCTGGTTGTGTTTTTTTTAATCAAATATACTATGTGTTATTCATTTTAATTATGGAATCTGAATGTCTAACAGCATGTGTGTGTGTGTGTGTGTGTGTGTGTGTGTGTGTGTATGTGTGAATATTGCCAGATCTGGTTTTGTTTTGTTTTGGTTCTTCTGGAGAGTCATGGAGAACTCCTATCTCTTCCTCTACTGTCTTTTCATGTGTGTGTTTTATATCATATATTCTTCCTCTATCTCTCTGTTTTCTCTTTCTCTTCTAATACCTACCACAGTTTTTGTTCTTTTAAAGTTCAGGGGTGCCAAGCAGCTCAACATTAACAGGTAATCTCAATACTATATAGGACATGGGGTTGAATTGGAGTAAACATAGACTTCAAATTGGGTTACTTATCTGAAATAACTTCTAAAGCAACCTTACTATATTCTGTTTTCAGAGGCACTTTTTAATTAGGTTTTCTCTTTTAGGGAAGAGTTTGATTCAAAATGAAGCACTTTAAGGCACAATTTCTTGGTCCATGATTTGGTGATCATTCCTCCATTTGATGGCCTCATTCTCATCAAGAGACTTGTTTGTAGAAAATAAAAGCCACATATTTATCTGTTTCTCATATTTCCTCTGCACATTTTCATCTCTTTGAACTTTAGAACTGGACCACTGGTTAAATAATCTTTATTTCTTCTATAGCTACACACACACCTTGATCTTACAACTTGAAACAAAAAATTTTAGAGTGGTTGTCAAGTGACACCTTACTCTAGAGAACTTTGTATTTATATCCAAAATCTAAAAAAGTTGACTTCAATCAATAGCAGTCTTCATTTTGCTCCACATTACATTATATAAGACTGAATTTTTATACTTTTGAAGGAGTTTGAAGTTGTTTTGCCTTGTTTATTGCTGCAATTACAGAACCTAACACGTGTCATGCAAATAACAACATTCAATAAATATGGACTAAATGGATGAAACAATTAATGAATTGTTTTTTCACTTACAAACAAAATTAAAATATCATATTAAAAGTATTATTTAATAGGCTCCAGTTTCATCCACCTCATTAGAACTTATTCAAATGCATTCTTTTTAATGGCTGAGTAATACTCCATTGTGTATATGTACCACAGCTTTCTTATCCATTCATCTACTGATGGACATCTGCTGCTGCTAAGTCGCTTCAGTCGTATCCGACTCTGTGCGACCCCATAGACGGCAGTCCACCAGGCTCCCCGTCCCTGGGATTCTCCAGGCAAGAACACTGGAGTGGGTTGTCATTTCCTTCTCCAATGCATGAAAGTGAAAAGTGAAAATGAAGTCGCTCAGTCATGTCCAACTCCTAGTGACCCCATGGACTGCAGCCTACCAGGCCCCTCCATCCATGGGATTTTCCAGACAAGAGTACTGGAGTGGGTTGCCATTGCCTTCTCCATGATGGACATCTAGGTTGCCTATATATGGAATTTAGAAAGATGGTAACAATAACCCTGTGTACGAGACAGCAAAAGAGACACTGATGTATAGAACAGTCTTTTGGACTCTGTGGGAGAAGGAGAGGGTGGGAAGATTTGGGAAAATGGCATTGAAATATGTATAATATCATATATGAAATGAGTCGCCAGTCCAGGTTCGATGCATGATACTGGATGCTTGGGGCTGGTGCGCTGGGACGATCCAGAGGTATGGTATGGGGAGGGACGAGGGAGGAGGGTTCAGGATGGGGAACACATGTATACCTGTGGCAGATTCATTTTGATATATGGCAAAACCAATACAATATTGTAAAGTTAAATAAAATAAAATTTTAAAAAAAGTATTACAATAACCCGGTGTACGAGACAGCAAAAGAGACACTGATGTATAGAACAGTCTTATGGACTCTGTGGGAGAGGGAGAGGGTGGGAAGATGTGGGAGAATGGCAATGAAACATGTAAAATATCATGTAGGAAACGAGTTGCCAGTCCAGGTTCGATGCATGATGCTGGATGCTTGGGGCTGGTGCACTGGGACGGCCCAGAGGGATGGTATGGGGAGGGAGGAGGGAGGAGGGTTCGGGATGGGGAACACATGTATACCTGTGGCGGATTCATTTTGATATTTGGCAAAACTAATACAATTATGTAAAGTTTAAAAATAAAATAAAATTGGAAGAATGAAAAAAAAAATAAAAATAAAAAAAGTATTATTTAAGCTATATCTGATACTATATTTCTATGTTTTATACTTAAAGTATTTAAGACATTTTAGCAATAAAATTTCCCTTGAGAATGTCAGAAAGACTATTAAAGAATGAAGAGGGGAGGAGGAGAGGAGATATTGTCATATGTTGGCTGATGTCCACAGGATGAAGCCTGTTAGGTATGACTAAATCCAAACACTCAATACAGGTGCTATTTTGTTTCTTCCTTCTCTTAATTTTACTTCACTGTGCTATGTGCTTAGTAAGGTAACAGAATAGTAAGGCCTTAGTAAGGGCCAAAGAATAGGCAAAAATCTCCCCATTCAGAAGAGAGAGATGAGATCATAACAGAAAAGACATAGGTTGGATTCATTTGTCGTGGTGCTCAGTGAAGTGGTACTGTGATTGTCCATGTTTGAAATCAAGGGATTATCCCTGGGGCCAATATACTATTAGTCCTTTGTATATATTAGCTAGTCTATATACAAATAATACATATGAATATTTGATATTTTATGTGATTCAGTGAAAGAGAATTCAAATTCGTCAAGTGTAATAAAAGCCTGGATGATATGTCAATTTTAAGTATGTGACAGCATTTTTAGAATTCTCAAGCTTGAAACTATAAAAATTGTCAATCACTTCCTTGTTAGGTCCCTTTGTAGATAGAGAAGTGGGAGGCTGGCTCTGTTTCATTGTAGATCCCAGAGTCCTGTAGCCTGGTGCTTGTCTGGTATAGCTGTTGAAAGCCTTGGCAGGAAAGGGATTCCTACAGGGTTTAATGCTTGTCACTGACAGCAGGGAACAGTGACACTGCTGGAGAAAGAGACATTGCTGAAAAGAGACATCCAAAAAAGACTGGACTAAGCTCTGTATATCAGCTTAGTTAACTAAGTTAACAAGTTAACATGTTAACATTATTATTACTTTTATTTTTATTGTGGGTTCTAAGAGAAAGTTCTACTCTCCAGAAGTATGCTATTTTATCTAAGCAAATATATTAACCAGGCTATATTATCTAAAAATGTAAATTTCTAGTATGAATTTTTTTAAAAGCTACATTACCATACTTTGTTCAGAGAAAACATAATAACCACCTGAACAATCATAATACAAAATTCTTATTTGTATTATTACCAAATTTTAATTGCTTTCTGTCATGAAGTTAGTTCCATTAAGTTCTTAGGAGGAAATCAATATGAAAGTGTTTTATTTTTTGAGGTAGGGGGAAAATTTTTGAAGAGAACATGTGGAAAAACACCAAATGATTTAATGTAGTGGAAAAATAAACTGAGAAAGAATACAAACATGAACTTGCAGAGTGAGCAGGAGACTTAAAAATCCTCTTTCAATTAGGATTTCATATTGACTTTTTCACTCATATTTTATTTATTTTGATTACTTAATCATTAAAATAAAAATTACAAGTATTGTTAAAACAAAAATAATAATATTATTTTGAATTATTTCCAGAAAGCGTTAAGTTCATGTGGAAACCTGTGGTCTATTTTGAAGGATGATTATCTATAGATGAGATATTTTGCTTTAATTTTAAGGCAAACAGGTAAAAGTCTATATGAGATGTTTATTATTGATTAAAAGCACTTTCTAAGTGCTAATATAATCATATTTTGCTATAGTTGAACTAACATCTTCTATAATTCTGAACATACCCAAGAGCATTTTAAAATAATGATCTCAGCAAAATATGACTGCTTTCTGAAACCTGCTGTGATATAAGATTTGTTTTGGGGACTCAGTACTGTGTTTGTTTTTTTTTTTTTTTTCCTTTTTTGGTAAGTACAAGATTAACTTTACTAGAAATTGCCAACAGTCTTCAAGAATGATTTCAAACCAAGTAGTACTGTTTTTATTTGTAATTGTACCACACTTTCTGAACTGATAATATATTAATAAGAAATGTACCTTATTATATCATTTTATTAATAGACATTAATAGTTAAAAGTATAAAGCATTTCCCCAGGAAGGATATTTTCCAAAATATAATTTGAGATTATTGATTAAATACAGTTTCTCCATTTTACTGAGGCATTGTTGTTGTTCAGTTGCTAAGTCATATCCTACTCTTTGTGACCCCATGGACTCCAGCATACGATGTTCTTCTGTCCTGTACTATCTCCTGGAGTTTGCTCATATTTATATCCATCGAGTCAGTGATACTACCTATCTCATTCTCTGTTACCCCTTTCTCTTTTTGCCTTCAATCTTTTCCAGCATCGGGGTCTTTTCAGTGAGCTGACTCAGTTGGCCAAATTACTAGAGCTTCAGCTTCAACAGCAGTCCTTCCAATGAATATTCAGGGTTGATTTCCTTTAGGATCGACTGGTTTGATTTCCTTGCAGTTCAAGGGACTCTCAAGAGTCTTCTCAAGCACCACAATTCAAAAGCATCAACTCTGGTGTTCAGCCTCCTTTCTGGTCCAGCTCTCACATCTGTACATGACTACTGGAAAAATCATAGCTTTAACTATATAGACCTTTGTCAGCAAAGGTATGTCTCTGATTTAATGTGCTGTCTAGGTTCATCACAGCTTTCCTTCCAAGGAGAAAACATCTTGTAATTTATTTAATAAATTAAAATATTCATATTTTAAGTTCACATTTCAGTGACTTTTGAGAAATACCTATACTGATGTAACCAGCCCTTCAATTCAGTTCAGTTCAGTCACTCAGTTATGTCTGACTCTTTGTGACCCCATGGACTGCAACATGCCAGGCTTCCCTGTCCATCATCAACCCCTGGAGTTTACCCAAACTCATGTTCTTTGAGTTGGTGATGCTATCCAACCATCTCATTCTCTGTTGTCCCCTTTCTTCCCACCTTCAATCTTTCCCAGCATCAGGGTCTTTTCAATGAATCAGCTCTTCCCACCAGGTGGACCAAGTATTGGAGTTTCAGCTTCAACATCAGTCTTTCCAATGAACACTCAGGTGATCTCCTTTAGCATGGACTGGTTGGATCTCCTTGTGGTCTTCACCAAAACCAGAGTTCAAAAGTATAAATTCTTCAGCGTTCAGCTTTCTTTATAGCCCAATTCTCACACCATACATGACTACTGGAAAAACCATAGCTTTGACTAGACAAACATTTGTTGGCAAAGGAATGTCTCTGCTTTTTAATATGCTGTCTAGGTTCATCATAAATTTCCTTCCAAGGAGCAAGTGTGTTTTAATTTCTTGGCTGCAGTCACCATCTGCAGTGATTTTGGAACCCCCAAAATAAATCCTGTTACCATTTCCATTGTTTCCCCATCTATTTGCCATGAAGTGATGGGACCAGATGCCATGATCTTAGTTTTCTGAATATTGAGATTTAGGCCAACGTTTTCACTCTCCTCTTTCACTTTCATCAAGAGGCTCTTTAGTTCTTCTTTGCTTTCTGCCATAAGGGTGGTGTCATCTGCATATCTGAGGTATTGATCTTTCTCCCAGCAATCTTGATTCCAGCTTGTGCTTCATCCAGCCCAGCATTTCTCATAATGTACTCTGCATATAAGTTAAATAAGCAGGGTGACAATATACAGCCTTGACGTTTTCCTTTTCCTATTTGAAACCAGTCTGTTGTTACATGTCCAGTTCTAACCTCCTCAGTAGAGATGCAGAATATTTGCCTCAATCACCTCACCCAGCTTCCTGATTCCCTTATGCCATCATTCCTTCCCACCTTGGTACCAGGCAACCAGTGATGTGATTTTTTTGTTATTTATTTTTAAATGGACGTTAATTTTGTGTTGTTTCTACCATATAGCAATGTGATTCAGCCATAAGTATAAATATATGATTTATACAATAGGTTAGTATGACCAATTCTATAGTTTTATATAATGAAATAATACTCTATGTATAATTGCATACTGTTTTCCTCAATATGATATTTTTCAGAACTATCAATGTTGGCTCATGTGTCAGTTATTCATGGCTTCCTTTATCTTTCTCTTCTTTTTTACTTTACCTTTCTCTTCAGTCACATGTTCCAATAGTAATTTTAAAACATTTAAAATTAATTATTTTAAGTCTGTCTCCTACATTCAACAACATAATCATTTGGCCAGGTGTTTTGGTTGTTTGTCACATTTTCCTGCTCTTTCTCATGTTGCATAACTTTTATTTTGGAAATGATGTTATTGATGGTACATTAAAGATGACCAGAATCATATTTTTCTAAATAGTGTTGATTTTTCAAAACCATATTTAATTACAAACTGAGCACTTGAACTTAGGCAACTTGCTGTTAGGTTCTACTCATACAACTCTGAAAAATCCAAAGGGTTTTCCAAATTCCTCTAACCCAGTGGTGTTACCAAGTCAAACTGAGCCCATTTGTCTGTGGCCAGTAAAGCAAATCTACTGCCTATATTGCAGGCACCAAGTAAGGAGTCCAGGGACTTGGTACTCAAAAGTTCCAGAATCTTATCCTTGATTGCTTTCAGGAAAAAGAGGTAAAGACAGAGGGAGGGAGAGGGCTATGGCATGCGTGGTCCACTCATGAACATTCTTCTGACCCATCGGCGGTGAGGTGACTGGAAGTAAACATCATCAAACTTCTGATTCCAACCACTCTCAAGCCTGTGTCCTTGTGGTTAGCAAACAAGTGACTTCTTTCACCTGGCGGATGTTTCACTATCTGCACAACAGCTCAAATGGCATGACTCAGAATGTTATATATAGTCCTTGAGGAGGAACTGAATGTTCTTGACTTTATTTAAAGGCTAAATTACTGTTATTTTGTCTTGCTTGATTAATTTCCTTTCTTTCTACATTTCCTCACTTTGATTAAGTTTACTCTTTGGAACTTGAAGTCCTAGGAAGCTAAAAGTTCTCTACAGAAAAAGAGCAGGTAGAAGACATGGAATGGGGCTATCTGTTCCAGGAAGGCTCCATAGAGACCTCCTGGGTTACAGTAGGACTCAGTCTTCAATTTTGTCTTCCCTGTGGCTTTTGCAGGGCTTTCTTTTAGATGTTCTTGAGATAATAATCCATTTAAAAGATCTGAGACACAGTCTTTGTTGTTAAGTGTAGTCTTTCTATTGTCATATGTGAATGCTAAGAGTAATATTGTATACATTATGACTTCTCTGGAAATCCAGTATTTCCACAGCACCACTTGACATCTAGTGTCTCTGTTATATTTTCAACATCATGCAACTTCCTTCTTGCCTCATATTATGTTGCTCTGAGCATGTACTACCCTGTTCTTCGCCAAGGGATTTCAAGGAATTTCTACACAGAATTCTGAGGTTTCTGTCTGAGAAGCATCCTCCTTTTGAGTACTCTATTTGGCTAAGTTCAGCCATTTCATTTGCCCTGGAATTCTGATCTTCACCTCCTGAGCTCAGAGGGTCCACCACAGTCTCCTAGGACTAGAGCTTATTCTGCCAGTTCAGAAACAGAACGTGGACAGAGAGCTGGAGTGATCTGTGAGGAGATATTCACTATGATCATTCTTACTTTCTGTAACTGCAGTTTGTATTATCAAATGCTGGAAAACATTTATCTCATATTTTTGTCTCATTTATTTTGTCTAGATTTATGGTTTTTAGAGAATTAAGAGTAGTCTGATGTCAATTATTTTTCATCACTAGACAAAACAAATGTATTCAAACATATTTTAATTGTATAATTTCCTACAAAATTATATGAAAATAGGAAATGATTCATACATTTGATGGCAGAGAATTGCATGTGTCTTTTCCTGCAAGGGAACTTTTGAATTTTAATATATTGAGGTTTTTTAATAGCCATCTAAATGATTTAAATAATACATAAACAATTTATTTAAATAATATTTAAATAGCACTCAAATATACATAAGATTGGAATTATGGAAAGATATTATTGTTACCATAAAATTGAATAATAATAAGCTTGGGATTCACAAGTCCTACAACTGGGCAGTGCAATGAAACCCTAAATGTCTCACACACAAAATTATAGGTCTGCATCATAAGCAAAGAATAAAAATACATTTATTTTCTCAGTTTACATACAGTAGAACAACACTGACGTTGTTGTTGTTGTTTTCATCTAGAGAATGAAAAGACTGCTATTTGGAGACTAAACAGAAAGGATTCTGTATTCATACACACACATTTTGGCCTGTAAATAAATGCTCCAAGGACTGCATAAGACTTGGTGTCTGAAATTTGCAACCTACTGGTATCTTTTGGAGAAGGAAATGGCAATCCACTCCGGCATTCTTGCCTGGAAAATCCCATGGATGGAGAAGGCTGATAGACTACAGTCCATGGGGTCTCAAAGAGTTGGACACGACTGAGTGATTTTCACTTTCACTTTCACTGATATCTTTCTGGTACTGGTCTTCATTTTTCCTGGCAATGCATGCACATACTTTTGGAGTTACATAAAACTCTCTATGGGCTTCCCTAGCAACTCAGTGGTCAAGAATTTGCCTATCAATGTAGGAGACAGGTGTTCAGTTCTTGGGTCATAAAGATACCCTGGAGAATGAAATGGCAACCCACTTCAGTATTCTTGCCTGTGAAATCCTATTTGGACAGAGGAGCCTTGCGGGCCATAGTCCATGCCCGCAAAAGAGTTGAACATGACTTAGCAACTAAACAGCAACAACAACAAATTTTATAGATGTAAATGAAATTCCCAAGTTTTTGCTTAGCCCAGAATCTGCAGTTCTTAGCAAAATACTTGTAAGAATTCTGGGTTCTGTAGGAGCACAGAAATATTTCTCCACACTCAAAATGTTCCTTAAAGAAAAATTTAAGAGTATATACAAAACCTTACAGAAGGTTCTTTGATTTTCAATCTTTGAGTAATTGAAATAAACTTCTGAAATAAATAAAGAAAGAGAATGCCATAGAACCATGAATATTTTGCTTGGAAGCAAATTACTGTGAACACCTCTGTAAGATACACACTATTGGATAGTTCAGTCTGCATCTTAAAAATAATTTTGGTGGTGATGAAACTATTTTATACTCAATAGTAAACATGAACAATTATGTAGATTCAAAAATATACTTAGAATATTTTAATTTTATCTTATGTAAATTGGAATTCAGTAAAGAGGCATAAAACTACATAGTAAAAATATTTGCTGCAGTTTAGGAAAGATTTTACCAACTTCCCTCATTTAAAAAAAAAAAAAGAGAGAGAGAGAACAATGGCTGCCTAATTCAAGTTGGTGTAATCATCAAATAATATCTGTGATGAACAATCCTTGAAATCACCAAGTTTAACATAAATGCTAGTTATAACCATACCATGAAGATGCTGTGGATTCAGTTACAGACAACTGCAATAAAGTGAATATTGTAATAAAGCAAGGTAAACAATTTATTGGTTTTCTACCATATATAAAAGTTATGTTTACATTATTCTATGAACTCCTATTGATCTTAAAGTAACAGATTAATAGATAGTTCTCCAGAAAAGATGGATTCATTAGAGATCACCAGAGAATTACAATTTAGAATCTAACAATGGAATGAATTATAAATATATGAAGTGAAGTGTCAGTAGCTCAGTCTTGTCTGACTCTTTGTGATCCCATGGACTGCAGTCTGCCAGACTCCTCTATCCATGAATTCTCCAGGTGAGAATACTGGAGTGGGTAGCCATAACCTTCTTCGGGCTATCTTCCCGACCCAGAGATTGAGCCCACATCTCCTGCATTGCAGGCAGATTCTTTACCATCTGAGCCACCAGTGAAGCCCCCTAATGCAGCAGTGACCACAGGACTGGAAAATGTCCATTTTCATACCAGTCCCAAAAAGGGCAGTGCCAAAGAATGTGCAAAGTACCATACAACTGTGTGCAGTTCACATGCTAGCAACGTAAGTCTCAAAATCCTTCAAGCCAGGCTTCAACAGAACGTAAACTGAGAACTTTCAGATTTACAAGTTGGATTTAGAAAAAGCAGAAGAACCAGAGATCAAATTGAAACATTCATTGACTCATAGAAAAAGCAAGAGAATTCCAGAAAAAAAAAAAAAAAAACTGCTTCTGCTTCACTGGCTGCTTTGACTGTGTGAATCACAACAAACTGTGGAAAATAGAAAAATTCTACAAGATGGGAATGCCAGAACACCTTATCTGTGTCCTGAGAAACCTATATGCAGATCAAGAAACAACAGAACTGGACATGGAAAAATGTTCTGGTTCAAACTTGGGAACCAGTTCTGGTTCAAAATTGGGAAAAGGAGTACCTTAAGGTTGTATATTGTCACCCTGCATCTTTAACTTATATGTAGATTACATCATACAATATGCTGGGCTGGATAAATCACAATTGGGAATCAAGAATACCAGAAGAAATAGCAAAAACATGCAACATGTTGTTTGAATGCAACATTCAAACATGCAAATTATACCATTCTAATGGCAGAAAGTGAGAAGGAACTAGAGACTCTTGCTGAGGGTGAAAGAGGAGAGTGAAAAAGCTGGCTTAAAACTCAGCATTCAGAAAACTAAGGCCATTGTATCCAGTCCCATTACTTCATGGCAAGTAAATGTGAAAAGAATGACACATTTTATTTTCTTGGCCTCCAAAATCACTGTGGATGGTGACTGAAGCCATGAAATTAAAATACGCTTTCTCCTTGGAAGAAAAGCTATGATAAGCCTAGACAGTGTATTAAAAAGCAGAGGTAACATTTTGCTGACAAATCCATATAGTCAAATCTATGTTTTTTCCAGTAGTTATGTACAGATGTGAGTCTTGGACCATAAAAGAAGGCTGAGCACTGAAAAACATGCTTTTGAATTGTAGTGCTGGAGATTTGAGAGGCCCTTGGAAGCAAAGTTGTAAAATTAGTCAATTCTAAAGGAAATCAACCCTGAATATTCACTGAAAGGACTGAAACTGAAGCACCAATCCTTCGGCCACCTAATATGAAGAGCCAACCCACTGGAAAAAACCCTGATGATGTGAAAAATTGAGGGCATGAGCAGAATGGGGCAACATAGGATGAAACGGTTGGATGGCATCACTGACTCAAAGGATGTGAGTTTTAGCAAGCTCTGGGACACAGTGAAGGACAGAGTTGGACTACACTACTACTGTCCTACTACTACACTACAGTGTAGTCCATGGGTTGACAAAGTCAGACATGACTTAACAACTGAATGACAATAATAACCATGAAGCAAGAGAGGAGTTTTCCAATAAGGATAATCTTTTCTAAAAGGATGTTAGCCACAAAATAGGCAGTCTGTCTGCAAAAGAAGGCTTCAGTGCAGTGTGAAAACATAATTCCCATGACTAAAATATATATCCATAATGTGTGGGCTAAAACCTTTGATTTTTGTGTGGATCATAACAAACTGTGAAAAAAAAACTTTTTAAAATTAATTTATGTTTTAATTGGAGGCTAATTACAATATTGTGGTGGTTTTTGCTGTACACTGATATGAATCAGCCATGGGTGTAAATGTGTCCCCCATCCAAAACCCACCGTGAAAAATTCTTAAAGAGATGAAAATACCAGACCACTTTACCTGCTTCCTGAAAAACCTGTACACAGGTCAAGAAGCAACAGAACCTGACATGGAACAATGGACTGGTTCCAAATTGGGAAAGGAGTACATCAAGACTGTTTATTGTCACCCTGGCTATTTAACTAATATGTAGAGTATATCATGAGAAATACCAGGCTGGATGAAGCACAAGCTGGAATCAAGATTCCCAGGAAAAATATCAATAACCTCAGATATGCAGATGACACCACTTTTATGGCAGAAAGTGAACAGGAACTAAACAGCATCTTGATGAAAATGAAAGAGGAGAGTTAAAAAGCTGGCTTTAAACTCAATGTACAGAAAACTAAGTTCAATAGAATGAAAACTGATAGAGCTACAATCGAAGAAGGCAATGGCACCCCATTCCAGTACTCTTGCCTGGAAAATCACATGGACAGAGGAGCCTGGTAGGCTGCAGTCCATGGGGTCTAGAAGAGTCAGACACGACTGAGCAACTTCACTTTCACTTTTCACTTTGATGCATTGGAGAAGGAAATGGCAACCCACTCCAGTGTTCTTGCCTGGAGAATCCCAGGGACGGGGGAGCCTGGTGGGCTGCCATCTATGGGGTCGCACAGAGTCAGACATGACTGAAACAACTTAGCAGCAGCAGCAGCAGCAGCAGAGCTGCAATGGAGAACAGTGTGGAGATTCCTTAAAAAACTGGAAATAGAACTGCCATATGACCCAGCAATCTCAAAGCTGGGCATACACACTGAGAAAACCTGAATTGCAAGAGACACATGTACCCCAATGTCTATTGCAGCACTATTTACAATAGCTAGGACATGGAAGCAATCTAGATGTCCATCAACAGATGAATGGATAAGGAAGTGTGGTAAATATACACAATGGAATATTACTCAGCCATAAAAAAGAACATATTTGAGCCAGTTTTAATGAGGTGGATGAAACTGGAGCCTATTGTACAGAGTGAAGTAAGTCAGAAAGAGAAATATCAATACAGTGTATTAACACATATATATGGGATTTAGAAAGATGGTAATTATGACCCTATATCCAAGGAAGCAAAAGAGACACAGATGTAAAGAACAAAGTATTGGACAATATGGGAGAAGGCAAAGGTGGGATGATATGAGAGAATAGTATTGAAACATGTATATTACCATATGTAAACTGGATGACCAGTATAAGTTTGATGCAGGAAGCAGGGCACTCAAAGCCGATGCTCTGGGACAACCCAGAGGGATAGGGTGGGGAGGGCGGTGGGAGGGGGTTCAGGATGGGGGGACACATGTGCATTCATGGCTGATTATGTCAATGTAAGGCAAAAATCACCACAATATTGTAAAGTAATTATCCTCCAATTAAAATAAATGAATTGATTTTTTAAAAAAGAAAACTAAGATCAAGGCATCCAGTCCCATCATTTCATGGCAAATAGGTGGGGAAACAATGGAAACAGTAACAGTAACTTTATTTTCTTGGGCTCCAAAATCACTGCAGATGGTGACTATAGCCATGAAATTAAGAGAAACTTGCTCCTTGGAAGAAAAGCAATGGCAAACCTAAACAGTATATTAAAAAAGAAAAACATTATTTTGCCAACAAGTTCTATAACTCAAAGCTATGGTTTTTCCAGTCATATATGGATGTGAGAGACCATAAAAAAGGCTGAGCGCTGAGGAACTGATGCTTTTGAGCTGTGGTATTGGAGAGGACTCTTGAGAGTTCTATTGACTGTAAAGAGATCAAATCAGTTAATCCTAAAGGAAATCAATTCTTAATACTTATTGGAAGGACTGATACTGAAAGTGAAACTTTAGTACTTTGGCCACTTCATGCAAAAAGCCAACTCATTAGAAAAGATTCTTATGCTGGAAAAGATTAAACACAAGAGGAGAAGGGAGTGACAGAGGATGAGGGTTGGATGGCATCACTGACTCAATGGACATGTGTTTGAGCAAGCTCCAGGAGATGGTGAAGAACAGAGAAGCCTGGCATGCTGCAGTCTATGGGATTGCAAAGAGTGGGACACGACTGAGCAACTGAACAACGACAACAACAAAAATGTGAAAGTTACACAAAATCCATTTCCAGACCTCAAATGGTTCATTAGATAGTTTAAAATGTCCAAGAGCAGTATGAATAGGCTTCCCATTTTGTACTTTGGACAAATGGAACAAAAAGGTAGTCACTTTTGCAGCCTTGTCAATGTTTCCCCACCAATACTGATTCATCAAGGCTACAATTTTATCAGTATACCAACAGTTCAAAGCACAGATAGTGATGAGGAGTTGGATATTTAGAGTCAGCAATAGGATTCAGAGAAGGCAATGGCACCCTTCTCCAGTACTCTTTCCTGGAAAATCTCATGGATGGAGGAGCCTGGTAGGCTGCAGTCCATGGGGCCACTAAAGATTGGACACAACTGAGTGACTTCCCTTTCACTTTTCACTTTGATGCATTGGAGAAGGAAATGGCAACCCACTCCAGTGTTCTTGCCTGGAGAATCCCAGGGATGGGGGAGCCTGGTGGGCAGCTGTCTGTGGGGTCGCACTGAGTCAGACATGACTGAAGCGACTTAGCAGCAGCAGCAGCAATAGGATTGGGTTGTTATTTGATCCCAACCAGAGCTTTCTGCTTTTTATTAAATCAACAGTTATTGATTTTGTTTTTCCTTTTCCTAGGCTGATTACTGTGTTTCTCTAGAAAGCTTTGCTATTAGTCCAATACAATATTAAGGAAATTAAGTTTTGGGATTTCAAAAGTTCCCCTTAATGGTCATTGAAATTCTAAATTGTTGTTGGTCAGATTGGTCCATTTAGTTAGAAATGATTATGAAAAAAGAGCATAATTTTAAACATAAAACTATGGAAGTCCATATAGGAAGGGGATACCCTCAAAATACTTAGATCACCTGGATCCCATCCTCTAAAATAAATAAGAATTTTCAAACAGCTCAAAGAGCTTAGAGGGCAAAGGCTCAGTTCAAACAGCTTGCAAGTCAATTCCAGCCTGCTCTAAGAAGACAGCTTTCTCAGGCTGAAGGGATTTCTGAAGTCAGTCTTCAGAGAAGACTCTTCCTTCCAAAGGAATTGGGCCAAAAGCTCAAAACCTAGCAGATTTATTTTAAGGAGTCTCTCTCCAAGGGAACTGGGGCAAGGGCAATTCCACTCAGCTTTCATTGAAACTGTCTGATCTCAAGATCAGAAAAAAATGACAAAACAGTACTCATATACAGAACAAGGCCTTAACTAGAAAGACAAAACCTTTGAATAGATTCTCAATTAAGTCCGGAGAGCTTCAAATGCAAGAGAATAAGAACTCAGATCCAGGCAACAGATATATCTACCAACTCCAGGGCAGCAAGAATGTAATGAGAACAATGGGACCAATTGCTGGTACCACATTTGTTTGCCTACCTGCCCTGAAGCGACTGAATGTCTTCTCTGGTCCCTGTGAAGGCCACCAAAATACTGATCTAAGACTGGTGAGTCTACCATCATATTAAGCCACATGCAAGTCCCCTCAAGGCAAGGGAAGGAGAATGCTTTTAATAAGGAGGGAAAATAAATTGGGAGGGCCCTAGTGAACAAAGAGTCCATGGCTTTCTATTGACGAAGTCCTAGCTAGGAAAGAAGAGGAGTCTTCTTCCTGTTGGGCTCCACTATCCTCACAGGACATGTGAGCTCTCCATTCTGGTATCCTGATTCTATTTTGCTAGAGTTCTGTTCAGTAATTTTTATAATAATCAATAACATTATGTCAGAAAAGAGTGCATCTTTTAATTTAAAAATATTGCTAAAAAAGCTATAATCTCAGTTTTCAAAAAGTTATAATAGTGACATCAAAGATCATTGATCACAGATCACATAACAAATATAATAATAATAATAAAATTGCTTGAAATATTATGAAAATTACCAAGATGTGACATAGAAATATGAAGTGAGCAAATGCTGTTGGAAAATTGTCACTGATAGACTTGCTTGATACAGAATTGCCACAAACCTTCAATTTGTAAAACTGTAGTTTCTGCAAAGCTCAGTAAAGCAAGCACAATAAAAGGAGGTGTACTTGAATCTTTTTGCATATTATTAAATAATTTCAATGTAACAATAGTAGTAATAAGTGCAGTATCCAAACATTTATGTAAGGACTTTCATTTAATATCAAACTTCCTTAATAAAAGAAAAAGAAGAGGAATCAAAGTAATGCCAGAGAATCTATAGTTAATACTTATCTTTTGATAATTCTAAAATTGTTTCCAAATAAATATTTTCTTCTAAATATAACTCAAGGTTTCCTAGTTCGGGAAGCTTGTGTTGGTGTTCTGGTGGGTGGAGCTAGATTTCTTCTCTCTGGAGTGCAATGAAGTGTCCAGTAATGAGTTATGAGATGTCAATGGATTTGGAGTGACTTTGGGCAGCCTGTATATTGAAGCTCTGGTCTGTGTTCCTGTGTTGCTGGAGAATTTGCATGGTATGTCTTGCTCTGGAACTTGTTGACCCTTTGGTGGTGCTTGGTTTCAGTGTATGTATGGAGGCATTTGATGAGCTCCTGTCAATTAGTGTTCCTTGGAGTCAAGAGTTCTCTGGTGTTCTCAGGATTTGGACTTAATCCTCCTGCTTCTGGTTTTCAGTCTTATTTTTACAGTAGCCTCAAGACTTCCCCATCTATACAGCACCATTGATACAACATCTAGGTTAAAGATGAAAAGTTTCTCCACAGTGAGGGACACCCAGAGAGGTTCACAGAGTTACATGGAGAAGAGAAGAGGGAGGGGGGAGTTAGAGGTGACCAGGATGAGATGAGGTGGAATCAAAAGAGGAGAGAGCAAGCTAGCCAGTAGTCACTTCCTTATGTGTGCTCCACAGTCCGGACCACTCAGAGATGTTCACAGAGCTATACAGAGAAGAGAAGAGGGAGGAAGGAGACAGAGATGGCCAGGAGGATAAAGGCAGGAATCAAAAAGGGACAGATCCAGCCAGTAATCAGTTCTCTAAGTGTTCTCTACCGTCTGGAACACACAAAGAGATTCACAGAGTTGGGTAGAGAAGAGAAGGGGGGCAGAGGAGATAGAGGCGACCTGGTGGAGAAAAAGGAGACTCCAAAGGGGGAGAGAGCAGTCAAGCCAGTAATCTTGCTCCCAAGTAAAAATGGGTACTGAAGATTGGGTTCTTAAAGGTACAAGATTGATAACAAATACCAAAAAGTGAAGATTAAAAATCTAGAGTAGAGGTTGAATTTTCAAAAATGCAATATTAAAGAAAATAAAAGAGGAGGAGGAGCCTCGCAGGCTGCAGTCCATGAGGTCGCTAAGAGTCAGACACGACTTTCATTTTCATGCATTGAAAAAGGAAATGGCAACCCACTCCAGTGTTCTTGCCTAGAGAATCCCAGGTATGGCGGAGCCTGGCGGGCTGCCATCTATGGGGTTGCACAGAGTCGGACAAGACTGAAGTGACTTAGCAGCAACAGTTTTTTGTTTGTGTGTGTGTTTACTTTTAATTAATTAGACAAAATGGATTTAGTGCTTACAAAGACAAAGAGAATGTACTAAACCTAAACATCCACTCAAATATATATATATATATATATATATATATATATATATATATATATACATATACATATATATATACACACACACATATATACATGCATATAATATACTACCTTGAGTTGTTTTGTGATGACCTTATTAGTAACAACTAATAGAAGCAAGGTATGATGTTGTAAAGAGCAGTATTGCAAGGAACCTGGAATGTTAGGTGCATGAATCAAGGCAAATTGGAAGTGGTCAAATAGGAGATAGTAAGAGTGAATATCAACATTCTAGGATTCAGCGAACTAAAATGGACTGGAATGGGTGAACTTAACTCAGATGACCATTATATCTACTTCTGTGGGCAGGAATCCCATAGAAGAAATGGAGTACCCTTCATAATTAACAAAAGAGTCCAAAATGCAGTACTTGGATTCAATCTCAAAAACGACAGAATGATCTCTGTTCCTTTCCAAGGCAAACCATTCAATATCACGGTAATCTAAGTCTATGCCCTGATCAGTAACACTGAAGAACCTGAACGATTTTATGAAAAACTACAAGATCTTTTAGAACTCAAATCTAAGAAAGATGTTCTATTCATTAGAGGGGACTGGAATACAAAAGTAGGAAGTCAGGAAATACCTGGAGTAATAGGCAAATTTGACCTTGAAGTACAGAATGAAGCAGGGCAAAAGCTTATAGAGTTTTGCCAACAGAATGCACTGGTAATAGCAAACACCCTCTCCCAACACAAGAGAAGACTCTACACATGGACTTCACCAGACAGCCAACACAAATATTAGATTAATTATATTCTTTGCAGCAAAAGGTGGAGAAGCTCTATAGAGTCAGCAAAAAACAAGACGGATCTGACTGTTGCTCAGATCATGAACTCCTTATTGCCAAATTCAGACTTAAAGAAAGTGCAGAAAACCACTAGACCATTCAGGTATGACCTAAATCAAATCCCTTATGATTATACAGTGAAGTGAGAAATAGATTTGAGGGAGAAGATTTGATAGACAGAGTGCCTGATGAGCTGTGGATAGAGGTTTGTGATATTGTACAGGAGACAGGAATCAAGATGATCCCCAGGAAAAAGAAATGCAAAAAAGCAAAATGGCTGTCTGAGGAGGCCTTACAAATATCTGTGAAAAGAAGAGACACCAAAAGCAAGGGAGAAAAGGAAAGATATACCCATTTGAATGCAGAGTTCCCAAGATTAGCAAGGAGAGATAAGAAAGCCTTCCTCAGTGATCAGTGCAAAGAAATACAGGAAAATAATAGAATGGGAAAGACTAGAGTTCTCTTCAAGAAAATTAAAGATACCAAGGGAACATTTCATGCAAAGATGGGCGCAATAAAGGATAGAAATGTTATGGACCTAACAGAAGCAAAGAAGAGGTGGCAAGAATACAAAGAAGAACTGTACAAAAAAAGATTTTCAGAATCCAGATAATCACAATGGTGTGATCACTCACCTAGAGCAAGACATCCAGGAATGCGAAGTCAAGTGGGCCTTAGGAAGCATCACTACGAACAAAGCTAGTGGAGGTGCTGGAATTCCAGTTGAGCTATTTCAAATCCTAAAAGATGATGCTGTCAAAGTGCTACACTCAACATGCCAGCAAATTTGTAAAACAGCCATGGCCACAGTACTGGAAAAGGTCAGTTTTCATTCCAATCCCAAAGAAAGGCAATGCCAAAGAATGCTCAAACTCAGGCACAATTGCACTCATCTCACATGCTAGTAAAGTAATGTTCAAAATTATCCAAGCCAGGTTTCAGCAATAAGTGAAGCATGAATTTCGAGATATTCAAGCTGGTTTTAGAAAGGCAGAGGAACCAGAGATCAAATTGCCAACATCAGCTGGATCATTGAAAAAATAAGAGAGTTCCAGAAAAAAAATCTATTTGTGCATTATTGACTATGCTAAAGCCTTTGACTGTGTGGATCACAATAAATTGTGGAAAATTCTGAAAAAGATGGGAATACCAGACCACCTGACCTGCCTCTTGAGAAATCTGTATGCAGGTCAGGAAGCAACAGTTATAACTGAACACGAACCAACAGACTGGTTCCAAATCGGGAAAGGAGTACATCAAGGTTGTATATTGTCACCCTGCTTATTTAACTTGTTTTCAGAATACATCATGAGAAACGCTGGGCTGGAAGAAGCACAAGCTGGAATCAAGATTGACGGGAGAAATATCAACAACCTCAGATATGCAGATGACACCACCCTTATGGCAGAAAGTGAAGAACTGAAGAGCCTCTTGATGAAAGTGAAAGTGGAGAGTGAAAAAGTTGGCTTAAAGCTCAACATTCAGAAAACGAAGATCATGGCATCTGGCCCCATCACTTCATGGGAAATAGATGGGGAAACAGTGGAAACAGTGTCAGACTGTATTTTGGGGGCTCCAAAATCACTGTAGATGATGATTGCAGCCATGAAGTTAAAAGACGCATACACCTTGGAAGGAAAGTTATGACCAACCTATAGAGCATATTAAAAAGCAGACACATTACTTTGCCAACAAAGGTCCACCTAGTCAAGGCTAGGTTTTTTTCCAGTAGTCATGTATGGATGTGAGTTGGACTATAAAGAAAGCTGAGCACCAAAGAATTGATGCTTTTGAACTGTGTTGGAGAAGTCTCTTGAGAGTCCCTTGGACTGCAAGGAGGTCCAACCAGTCCATCCGAAAGGAGATCAGTCCTGGGTGTTCATTGGAAGGACTGGTGTTGAAGCTGAAACTCCAATACTTTGGCCACTGATGAGAAGAGCTGACTCATTTGAAAAGACTCTGATGCTGGGAAAGACTGAAAGAGGCAGAGAAGGCAATGACAGAGGATGAGATGGTTGGATGGCATCACAGACTCAGTGGATATGAGTTTTGGTAAACTCTGGGATTTGGTGATGGGCAGGGAAGCCTGGTACGCTGTGGTCCATGGGGTAGCAAAGAGTTGGATACGACTGAGCGACTAAAATGAACTGAGCTAACCACAACTATGGTTAGACCAACCCTTGTGGTTATTATTATCATTGCAAGACCCCCTTCAGCAATAACTACTAGGAAACTTTGAAGGAAAAAATAATAATAAAACAAGCTTATTACTTTTTGATCTAGAAACTATACAGCACATCTGGGTCAAGTAGTGAGGTAACTGGTATGGTGAGAGAGCAAGATAACACAAAGTGGATTCTGCTTTTATTTAGATAAAGTGAGGGCAGAATTTAATGGTCTTTTCTTATTGGTGAATTTAAGACATAAGCATGGCAATTTAAAGTATTGAGAGAGGAGAAAAAGAAAATAGGTAGTCTAACGTGGAGGTTTTTTAAATCAACAAATATCACTAAAAGAAAGTAATCTCAGTGGGAGAAAGTGGCCTGGCTCTTTATCTGTTCTGTAGGTGACAATGTGTTTGAGATAGCAGTCTTTGAAGTGGATGCCACAGAAACTGAAACTGCAGTCAGGCACCTGCATTACAGTAAAGAAAAATACAAAAACATGGACAGCTGTCAGGGTTTCCACTCTACAAATATATTAACAAAAGCCTGGAATTTACTGGGTAATGCATATTCACTGAAATGATACAAAATGCAATGACATTGTATCAAACTAAGTCTTCTATTCAGAAAAATACTTTTATAAAATATATTGCATTTTAAAATAACTTTGTTCCCATTTTCTCACTTTGCAAAACTTCTCCAGTTCTGACATTCCATCATAATTACTGTGGAAATTATGCAGGACTGAAGAAAAAGCCACAACCCAAAAGCTGCAAGTTTTTTTTTTTTTGGTGGGAGTTGGGGGAATCTTGCTGAGGACTATAGCCCCAGAGGCAGCCTCTCAGTTTGAAGGAACTGCTCTGAGGAGGTAATGAAGGAACCAGAAAATATGAGAATTTGGGGGGAAAAGAAAATAATAAAACAACAAGGAAACCCATGAAGTCCAGCATCAAAGATTACTACTAATCACACACACACACACACACACACACACACACACACACACAATCCAGACATTTCAAGTTAATGATTTTACTGCCTTTCTATATATGGGAAGAAGCAAGTGTTTGGGCTCACTGAAATTATTCCTTACATATGAACCTTAATTGTATGCAGTTATTATTTGAAAAACATAATACTTCATGTGCTGTTTCCATCCCTGATTTCCCTCAGGGGCAGTGTCAGGGGGAAGTTACAGTGGCTGATGGCCTGCTGGTGGACAGAATTTGTTGTTTACTGGAATCACAGGCAACATTCCTCATCCATCATATAATTCATTGCCAATAGCAAATTAGGGTTAGGGTTAGGGTTAGATGAGTTAATGAGTTCATCTTTACAGAATTATTTCAAAAATAAATTATTAACAAAGTTATTTTACATTTTGATGGCTATAGGCATCAAATATATATATATATACATATACATATATATACATATACATATATATATATATATATATACATATATATATATATATTTATAGTTGCTGGATATTAGACTCTGTAAATTAAGGGTGCCTAAGTTCTATTAACAACAGACTGGTTCCAAATAGGAAAAGGAGTACATCAAGGCTGTATATTGTCACCCTGCTTATTTAACTTATATTTAGAGTACCTCATGAGAAATGTTGGACTGGAAGAAGCACAAGCTAGAATCAAGATTGCTGGGAGAAATATCAATAACCTCAGATATGCAGATGACATCACCCTTATGGCAGACAGTGAAGAGGAACTAAAAAGCCTCTTGATGAAAATGAAAGAGGAGAGTGAAAATGTTAGCTTGAAGCTCAACATTCAGAAAACTAAGATCATGGCATCTGGTCCCATCACTTCATGGGAAATAGATGGGGAAACAGTGGAAACAGTGTTGAACTTTATTTTGGGGGGCTCCAAAATCACTGCAGATGGTGACTGCAGCCATGAAATTAAAAGATGCTTACTCCTTGGAAGGAAAGTTATGACCAACCTAGATACCGTATTCAAAAGCAGAAACATTACTTTGCCAACAAAGGTCCATCTAGTCAAGGTTATGGTTTTTCTGGTAGTCATGTATGGACATGAGAGTTGGACTGTGAAGAAAGCTGAGCACCAAAGAATTGATGCTTTTGAACTGTGGTGTTGGAGAAGACTCTTGTGAGTCCCTTGGACTTCAAGGAGATCCAACCAGTCCATTCTAAAGGAGATCAGTCCTGGGTGTTCTTTGGAAGGAATGATGCTAAAGCTGAAACTCCAGTACTTTGCCCACCTCATGCAAAGAATTGACTCATTGAAAAAGACTGATGCTGGGATTGGGGACAGGAGGAGAAGGGGATGACAGAGGATGAGATGGCTGGATGGCATCACCGACTCGATGTACCTGAGTTTGAGTGAACTCTGGGAGTTGGTGATGGACAGGGAGGCCTGGTGTGCTACAAATCATGGGGTTGCAAAGAGTCGGACACGACTGAGTGACTGAACTGACTGACTGACTGAAGTTCTATTAGAGCTTCCCAGGTGGTTCGATGGTGAAGAATCTGCCTGCCAATGCAGGAGACATGGGTTCAGTCTCTGAGTTGGGAAGATCCCATGGAGAAAGAAATGGCAACCCACTCCAGTATTCTTGCCTAGGAAATCTCATGGACAGAGGAGACAGGCAGACTACAGTCCATGGGGATGGCAAAAGAGTAGTACACGACTTAGCAACTAAATAAAAATTTCTGCTAATGTCTTTCAGTAGCTCTAGTCTTTCAAATACTAGAGAATTTATCCAAGCTTTAAATTATTTTAAATTTGTAAAACACTGGATTCAATAGATAATAGACCATATATAATTTTATTTACCTTTTTTTCACTAAAAAAATATTGGAGCATATAGTTGCTTTACAATGTTGTGTTAGTTTCTGTTGTACAGTAAGGTGAATCAGTTATATGTACACATATATCCACTTTTTTTTAGATTTCCTTCCCATTTAGTCATCACAGATCACTGAGTAGAGTTTCCAGTGCTAAACAGTAGGTTCTCATTATCTACTTTAGTATAGTAGTGTATATATGTCAATCCCAACCTCCTAATTCGTCCAATACCCCCACCCTTCATTGTAACCACAAGTTTATTCTTTACATTTGTAACTCTATTTCTGCTTTGCCAATAAGCTCATCTGTAAATTTTTTCTAGATTCTACAAATAACAAATATTATATGATATTTTTCTTTTTCAGTTTGAGTTACTTCACTCTGTATGACAGTCTCTAGATCCACCCATGTTGCTTCAAATGACAGTATTTTGTTCATTTTTATGGCTGGAGTAATATTCAATTGTATATATGTGAAAGTGATAGTGAAAGTGTTTGTCACTCAGTCATTTCTGACTCTTTGCGACCCCATGGACTGTAGCCTGCCAGGCCCCTCTGTCCATGGAATTCCCCAGGCAAGAATACGGGAGTAGGTAACCATTTCCTTCTCCAAAGGATCTTCCAAACCCAGAGATCAAACCCAGGTCTCCTGCACTGCAGGCAGGTCCTTTACCATCTGAGCCACCAGAGCCACCAGGGAAAGCCTATAGTTGCTCAATTGTGTCAGACTCTCTGACTCTTTGGACTGTAGCCTGTCAGGCTCCTCTGTCCATGGCACTTTTCAGGCAAGAATACTGGAGTAGGTTGCCATTTCCTCCTCCAGGGAATCTTCACCACCCAGGAATCAAACACAGGTCTCTTGTGTCTTCTACACTGCAGGCTGATTCTTTACCTGCTGAGCCATCTGGGTTTCTCATAGTAGCTTATATGGCAAAGAATCTGCCTGCAGTGCATGAGTTCAGTTCAATTCAGTCACTCAGTCGTGTCCGACTCTTTGCGACCCCATGAATTGCAGCATACCAGGCCTCCCTGTCCATCACCAACTCCCGGAGTTCACTCAAACTCAGGTCCATTGAGTCTGTGATGCCATCCAGCCATCTCATCCTGTCATCCCCTTCTCCTCCTGTCCCCAATCCCTCCCAGCATCAGAATCTTTTCCAATGAGTCAATTCTTTGCATGAGGTGGGCAAAGTACTGGAGTTTCAGCTTTAGCATCATTCCTTCCAAAGAACACCCAGGACTGATCTCCTTTAGAATGGACTGGTTGGATCTCCTTGCAGTCCAAGGGACTCTCAAGAGTCTTCTCCAACACCACAGTTCAAAAGCATCAATTCTTCGGCGCTCAGCTTTCCCACGTTCAATCATTGGGTTGGGAAGATCCCTGGGAGAAAGAAATGGCTACTCACTTCCATGTTCTTGCGTGGGAAATCCAATGAACAGAGGAACCTGGTGGGCTACAGTCTATCAAGACACAGAGTCAGACACGACTGACTGACTAACACTTTGACTTTCACTTTTTCATAGTAATATTCTACATTAATTTCTCGCATATCAGTTCTCACAAGTGTAACTTGGTGAGGTCTAGATGCCACCACACATGCCATGGGATGCACTTAAATGAGGACCCCCCACAGTAGGACTCCCCCTAGTTTTATATAGGACTGCTGTTTTTTTTGTTTTTTTTTATATATGCGGGGGGTGGGGGGTGGCGGGGATAGAGAAGCTTATCTTTACTCTGGAGCATAAGAGAGTAAATTGCATTCCAGAGAGGGGAATGATATTTTTACTTTCCTGGAATGTTTCTGCAGTTGTGCAGGCTCAGGAGAACCGAGAGGAGCTACTCCACCTTCAGGGTCAGGAGGGGTGGCCTTGAGGAGATACCCCTCATGTGAGGTAAGGGGCAGTGGCTGCGCTTTGCTGGAGCAGCCATGAAGAGATACCCCACGTTCAAGGTAAGAGGGACCCAAGTAAGATGGTAGGTGTTGTGAGAGGACATCAGAGGACAGACACACTGAAACCATAATCACAGAAAACTAGCCAATCTGATCACATGGACCACAGTCTTGTCTAACTCAGTGAAACTAATCCATGCCGTATGGGCCACCCAAGATGGGAAGGTCATGGTGGAGAGGTCTGACAGAATGTGGTCCACTGAAGAAAGGAAAGTCAAACCACTTCAGTATTCTTGCCTTGAGAACCCCATGGCAGTATGAAAAGGCAAAATGATAGGATACAGAAAGGGGAACTCCCCAGGTCGGTAGGTACCCAAGATGCTACTGGAGATCAGTGCAGAAATAAGTACAGAAAGAATGAAGGGATGGAGCCAAAGCAAAAACAATACCCAGCTGTGGATGTGACTGGTGATAGAAGCAAATATTGCATAGAAACCTGGAATGTTAGGTCCATGAATTTAAGCAAATTGGAAGTGGTAAAACAGAAGATGGCAAGAATGAACGTCGACATTCTAGGAATCAGCAAACGAAAATGGACTGGAATGGGTGAATTTAACTCAGATGACAATTATATCTACTACTGTGGACAGGAATCCATTAAAAGAAATGGAGTAGCCATCATGGTCAACAAAAGAGTCCAAAATGCAGTACTTGGATGCAATCTCAAAAATGAAAGAATGATCTCTGTTTCCAAGGAAAACCATTCAATATCACAGTAATCCAAGTTTATGCCCCAACCAGCAATTCTGAAGAAGTTGAAGTTGAACCGTTCTATGAAGACCTACAAGACCTTTTAGAACTAACACCCAAAAAAGATGTCCTTTGCATTATAGGGGGCTGAAATGAAAAAGTAGGAAGTCAAGAAACACCTGGAGTAACAGACAAATGTGGCTTATAATATGGAATGAAGCAGGGCAGAGGCTAATAGAGTTTTGCCAAGAAAACGCATTGGTCATAGCAAACACCCTCTTCCAACAATACAAGAGAAGACTCTACACATGGACATCACCAGATGGTCAACATTGAAATCAGATTGATTATATTCTTTGCAGCAAAAGATGGAGAAGCTGTATACAGTCAGCAAAAACAAGACCAGGAGCTGACTGTGGCTCAGATCATGAACTCCTAATTGCCAAATTCAGACTTAAATTGAAGAAAGTAGGGAAAACCACTAGACGATTCAGGTATGACTTCAATCAAATCCCTTATGATTATACAGTGGAAGTGAGAAATATATTTAAGGGACTAGATCTGATAGATAGAGTGCCTGATGAACTATGGACTGAGGTTCATGACATTGTATAGGAGACAGGGATCAAGAATATCCCCATGGAAAAAAAATGCAAAAAAGCAAAATGGTTGTCTGAGGAGGCCTTACAAATAGCTGTGAAAAGAAGAGAAGCCAAAAGCAAAGGAGAAAAGGAAGGATATAAGCATCTGAACGCAGAGTTCCAAAGAATAGCAAGAAGAGATAAGAAAGCCTTCCTCAGCGATCAATGCAAGGAAATAGAGGAAAATAACAGAATGGGAAAAACTAGAGATCTCTTTAAGAGAATTAGAGATACCAAGGGGACATTTCATGCAAAGATGGGCTCGATAAAGGGCGGGAATGGTATGGACCTAACAGAAGCAGAAGATATTAAGAAGAGGTGGCAAGGATACACAGAAGAACTGTACAAAAAAGATCTTCACGACCAAGATAATCCCAATGGTATGATCAATCACCTAGAGCCAGACATCCTGGAATGTAAAGTCACGTGGGCCTTAGAAAGCATCACTACAAACAAAGCTAGTGGAGGTGATGGCATTCCATTTGAGCTATTTCAAATCCTGAAAGATGATGCTGTGAAAGTGCTGCACTCAATATGCCAGCACATTTGGAAAACTCAGCAGTGGCCACAGGACTGGAAAAGGTCAGTTTTCATTCCAATCCCAAAGAAAGGCAATGCCAAAGAATGCTCAAACTGCTGCACAATTGCACTCATCTCACATGCTAGTCAAGTAATTCTCAAAATTCTCCAAGCCAGGCTTCAGCACTACATGAATTGTGAACTTTCAGATGTTCAAGCTGGTTTTAGAAAAGGCAGAGGAACCAGAGATCAAATTGCCAACATCCTCTGGATCATGGAAAAAGCAAGAGAGTACCAGAAAAGCATCTATTTCTGCTTTATTGACTATGCCAAAGCCTTTGACTGTGTGGATCACAATAAACTGTGGAAAATTCTGAAAGATATGGGAATAATAGACCACCTGACCTGTCTCTTGGAAACCTCTATGCAGGTCAGGAAGCAACAGTTAGAACT
Source organism: Bos indicus (assembly GCF_029378745.1). Taxonomy (NCBI): domain Eukaryota; kingdom Metazoa; phylum Chordata; class Mammalia; order Artiodactyla; family Bovidae; genus Bos; species Bos indicus. The sequence goes on along the minus strand of NC_091776.1, from coordinate 37,759,829 downwards.
GGACATGGAACAACAGACTGGTTCCAAATAGGAAAAGGAGTACGTCAAGGCTGTATATTGTCACCCTGCTTATTTAACTTATATGCAGATTACATCATGAGAAACGCTGGACTGGAAGAAGCACAAGCTGGAATTAAGATTGCTGGGAGAAATCTCAATAATCTCAGATATGCAGATGACACCACCCTTACGGCAGAAAGTGAAGAGGAATAAAAAGCCTCTTGATGAAAGTGAAAGTGGAGAGTGAAAAATTTGGCTTAAAGCTCAACATTCAGAAAACGAAGATCATGGCATCTGGTCCCATCATTTCATGGGAAATAGTTCGGAAATAGTGGAAACAGTGTCAGACTGTATTTTTAGGGGCTCCAAAATCACTGCTGATAGTGACTGCAGCCATGAAATAAAAAGACACTTACTCCTTGGAAGGAAAGTTATGACCAACCCAGATAGCATATTGAAAAGCAGAGACATTACTTTGCCGAAAAAGGTCCATCTAGTCAAGGCTATGTTTTCCCCTGTTGTCATGTATGGATGTGAGAGTTGGACTGTGAAGAAAGCTGAGCACCGAAGAATTGATGCTTTCGAACTGTGGTGTTGGAGAAGACTCTTGAGAGTCCCTTGGACTGCAAAGAGATCCAACCAGTCCATTCTGAAGGAGATCAGCCCTGGGATATCTTTGGAAGGAATGATGCTAAAGCTGAGTGTCCAGTACTTTGGCCACCTCATGTGAAGAGTTGACTCATTGGAAAAGACTCTGATGCTGGGAGGGATTGGGGGCAGGAGGAGAAGGGGATGACAGAGGATGAGATGGGTGGATGGCATCACTGACTCGATGGACGTGAGTCTGAGTGAACTCCAGGAGTTGATGATGGACAGGGAGGCCTGGTGTGCTGGGATTCATGGGGTCGCAAAGAGTCGGACACGACTGAGCAACTGAACTGAACTGAATATTCCATCATGTATATATACTAGATGTTCTTTATAGATTCATCTGTTGGTGGACATCTAGGTTGTTTCCATGTGTAAATAGTGCTGCAGTGAAAAATGGGATACATGCATCTTTCTTAATTTTGGTTTCCTCACAGTATATGCCTAGGAATGGGATTGCTGGGTCATATGGTGGTTTTATTCTTAATTTTGTATGGTATTTCCATACCCTCTTCTGTAGTGGCTGAATCAACTTACATTCCCACCAACAGTGCAAGAACTTTCCATTTTCTCCACACTCTCTCCAGCATTTATTGTCTGTAGACTTTTTGATGATGGCCATTCTGACTGGTGTGATGTGATATCTCAGTGTAGTTTTGATTTGCATTTCTCTAATAGTGAACGATGTTGAGCATCTTTTCATGTGTTTGTTTGCCTTCTGTATGTCTTCTTTGGAGAAATGTCTGTTTAGGTCTTTTTCCTGCTTTTTGTTTGGGTTGTTTTTCTGGTATTGAGTTGTATGAGCTGCTTGTATATTTTGGAAATTAATCCTTTGTCAGTTTCCTTTGCTATTATTTTTTCCCATTCTGAAGGTTGTCTTTTCACCTTGCTTATAGTTTCCTTTGCCATGAAAAAGCTTTTAAGTTTAATCAGGTCCCATTTGTTTACTTTCATTTTTATTTCTGTTATTCTAGGAGGTGGGTCATAGATTATCTTTGATTTATGTCATCGAGTGTTCTGCCTATGTTTTCCTCTAAGAGTTTTATAATTTCTGATCTTACACTTAGGTCTTTAATTAATTTTGAGTTTATTTTTGTGTATGGTGTTAGGAAGTGTTTTAATTTCATTCTTTTACTTGAAGGTGTCCTATTTTCCCAGCACCATTTATTGTAGAGGCTGTCTTTGCCCAATTTTATATTCTTGCCTCCTTTGTCAAAAATAAGGTAACCTTAGGCATATGGGTTTATTTCTGGGCTTTCTATCTTGTTCCATTGGTCTATATTTCTGTTTGTGCCAGTACCATACTGTCCTGATAACTGTATTATAATTGTATTACAATCTGAATACAGATTATAATTATCAGTTATAACTGATAACTGTATTGTAATCTGAAGTCAGGAAGATTGATTCCTCCAGCTCCATTATTTGTTCTTAAGAGTGCTTTGGCTATTTGGAGTCTTTCTTGTTTCTATACGAGTTGTGAAATTTTTTGTTCTTGTTCTGTGAAAAATGCCATTGGTAATTTATAGGGGTTGCATTGAAACTGTAGATTGTGTTTGGTAGTATAGTTATTTTCACAATATCGATTCTTCCTACCCAGGAACATGGAATATCTCTCCATCTGCTAATGTTATCTTTTTGGTTTGTTAGTGTGATAATTTTCTGTGTACAGTTCTTTTGTCTCCTTAGGTAAATTTATTCCTAGATATTTAATTCTTTTTGTTGCAATGGTGAATGGGATTGAATCCTTAATTTCTATTTCTGATTTTCCATTTTTAGTATCTAGAAATGCAGGAGATTTCTGTGTATTAATTTTGTATCCTTCAACTTTGCCAAATTCACTGATTAGCTCTAGTAATTTTCTGATACTATCTTCAGGGTTTTCTATGTACAATATCATGTCATCTGCACACAGTGAGAGTTTACTTCTTCTTTTCCAATATGGATTCCTTTTATTTCTTTTTCTTCTCTGATTGATGTAGATAGGACTTCCAGAACTATGTTGAATAAGAGTGGTGAAAATGGACACCCTTGTCTCGTTCCTCATCTTAGGGGGAATGCTTTCAGTTTCTCACCATTGAGAGTAATGTTTGTTGTAGGCTTATCATACATAGTCTTTACTATGTTGAGTAGGTTCCTCCCATGCCCATTTTTTGAAATGTTTTAATGATAAACGAGTGCTGAATTTTGTCAAAGGCTTCTTCTGCATCTATTGAGATTATCATATGGTTTTTATCTATCAGTTTGTTAATATAGTATATCACATTGATTGATTTGTATATACTGAAGAATCCTTGCATCCCTGGAATAAACCCAACTTGATCATGGTGTATGAGCTTTTTCACATGTTGCTGAATTCTGTTTGCTAAAATTGTGTTGAGGATTTTTGCATCTATGTTCATCAGTGATATTGCCTGTAGTTTCCTTTTTTTGTGCGTTGTCTTTTTCTGGTTTTTGTATCAGAGTGACAGTGGACTTGCAGAATGAGTTTGGAAGTGTTCCTTCCTCTGCAATTTCTTGAAAGAGTTTTAGGATAGGCATTAGCTCTTCCCTAAATGTTCTTTAGAATTCTCCTGTGAAGCCATCTGGTCTTGGGGCTTTTGTTCTTTTTTTGGAAGATTTTTTTAATCACAGCTTCAATTTCAGTGTTTGTAATTGGTTTGCACTTAATTTCTATTTCTTAATTTCTAGTCTTCCAAGACTAAACTTTTCTAAGAGACTGTCCTTTTCTTCCAGGCTATCCATTTTATTGCCATATAGTTGTTCATAATAGTCGCTTATAATCTTGTATGTCTTAATTGTCTGTTGTAACCTATCCTTTTTCATTTCTAGTTTTGTTGATTTGATTTTTCTCTTTTTTTCTTGTTGAGTCTGTCTAAAGGTTTGTCAATTTTGTTTATCTTGTCAAAGAATCAGCTTTTAGTTTTATTAATATTTACTATTGTTGCTTTCATTTCTTTTTCAGTTATTTCTGTTCAGATCTTTATGATTTCTTTCCTTCTACTAATTTTTGTTCTTCTTCTTCTTCATTTTTCAGTTGTTTTAGGTGTAAAGTTGGGTTGTCTATCTTTTTTTTTCTTGTTTCTTGAAGTAGGATTGTATTGCTATAAACTTTCGTCTTAGAACTGCTTTTGCTACATACCATAGGTTTTGAGTTGTCGTGTTTTCATTGCCATTTTTTTCTAGAAATATTTTGATTTCCCTTTTAATTTCTTTTTAATTTTAATTCCCTTTTAATTTAATTTACCCTTTAATTTCTTAACTTCTCCATTATTAAAAATGTTTTGTTTAATCTCAGTGTGTTTGTGGAGTTTGTGAACTTACAGTTTTTTTTTTTTTTTCTTGTAATTGATATATAGTCTCATAATGTTTTGGTCAGAGAAGATGCTTGATACAATTTTAAATTTTCTTAAGTTTACTGAGGTTTGATTTGTGACCCAAGACATGGTCTATCCTGGAGAATGTTCCATGTGCACTTGAGGAGAAGGTGTATTCTTCTGCATTTGGATGGAATGTCCAAATTATCTCATTGAAGATATCAATGAGATCCATCGCATCTAATTATTGTTTAGGACTTGTGTTTCCTTATTAATTTTCTGGTTTCATGATTTGTCCATTGGTGTGACTGCAGGGTTAATGTCTCCTACTAATATTGTGTTACTGTAAATTTCTCCTTTTATGTCTGGTAATGTTTGTCTTATGTATTGTGCTCCTATGTTGAGTGCATAGATATTTCTGATTGCTATATCTTCCTCTGGAATTGATCCCTTGATCATTAGGCAGTGTTCTTCTTTATCTCTTATAATCTTCTTTATTTTAAGGTCTATTTTGTCTGATATGAAGATTGCAATACTAGCTTTCTTTTGCTTCCCCTTTGCATGGAATATATTTTTCCACACTTTCACATTCAGTCTATATGTGTCTAAAGGTCTGAAGCATGTTTATTGTAGACAGCATATATGCTGCTGCTGCTAAGTCACTTCAGTTGTGTCCTACTCTGTGCGATCCCATAGACGGCAGCCCACCAGGCTCCTCCATCCCTGGGATTCTCCAGGTAAGAATACTGAAGTGGGTTGTCATTTCCTCCTCCATAGACAGCATATATGTGGGTCTTTTTTTCTTTTTTCTTTTTTCTTTTTATCCATTCAGCCAGTCTATGTCTTTTGGTTGGAACATTTAATCCATTTACATTTAAAGTAATTATTGATATATATGTTGTTATTGCCATTTTCTTACTTATTTGGGGTTGATTTTGTAGATTTTTTTTCTTCTCTTGTATTTCTTGATTATATAAGTCTCTTTAACATTTGTTGTAAAGTTGGTTTGTTGGTACTGAATTCTCTTAACTTTTGCCTGTTTGAAAAGCTTTTTATTTATCCATCAGTTTTGAATGAGATCCTTGCTGGGTACAATAATCTTGGTTGTAGATTTTTCCCCTTCAGTATGTTAAATATATCTTGCCATTCCCTTCTGGCCTGCAGAGTTTCTGCTGAAAGATCAACTGTTAAATGTATGGGGTTTACCCTGTATGTTACATGTTGCCTTTCCCTTGCTGGTTTTAATATTCTTTGTGTTTAATCTTGTTAGTTTGATTAGTATGTGTCTTCGCATACTTGGCTTCTCCTTGCGTTTATCCTGTATGGGACTCTCTGTGTCTCTTGGGCTTGATTGACTATTTCCTTTTCCATGTTGGTGACATTTTCAAATATAGTCTCTTAAAAAATTTTCTTATACCCTTTCTTTTTCTCTTCTGCTTCTGGGACTGCTATAAATCGAATGTTGGTGCAGAGGTCTCTGAGACTATCCTCAGTTCTTTTCATTCTTTTTACTTTATTTTGCTCTTCAGAAGTTATTTCTACCATTTTGTCTTCCAGTTCACTGATTCATTCTTCTGCTTCAGATATTCTGTTATTGGTCCCTTCTAGAGTATTTTTAACTTCAGTAATTGTGTTGTTTGTTTCTGTATGTTTTTCTTTAATTCTTCTAGGTCTTTGTTAATTGATTTTTGCATTTTCTCCACTCTGTTTTCAAGGTTTTTGATCATATTTGCTATCATTATTCTGAATTATTTTTCAGGTAGTTTGCCTATTTCCTTTTCATTTATTTGGACTCCTGAGTTTCTAGTTTGTTCCTTCATTTGTGTAGTATTTCTTGGCCTTTCATTATTTTTTTTTTTTTAACTTATTGTGTTTGAGGTTTCCTTTTCCCAGGCTTCAAGGCTGAATTCTTTTTTTTTTGGTTTCTGCCCTCCTAAGGTTGGTCCAGTGGTTTGTATAAGCTTAGTGTAGGGCGAGATTTGTTCTGAGTTGGTTTATTGTTGTTGGTGGTGGTGGTGTTTGTTTTTCCTCTGATGAGCAAGGCTGAATGAGATGGTAATCCTGTCTGCTAATGATTGGGTTTGTACTTTTGTTTTGTTTGTTGTTTAGATGAGGTGTCCTGCACAAGATGCTGCTGGTAGTTGGGTGTTTCCTGGTCTTGTATTCAAGTGGATTTCTTTGTGTGAGTTCTCACTGTTTGATACTCCCTAGAGTTAGTTCTCTGGTAGTCTAAGGTCTTGGAGTCAGTGTTCCCAATCCAAAGGCTCAGGGTTTGATCTCTGATGAGGAATGAAGATTCCACAAGTGGTTTGTTATGGCATTGCTGCTGAGTCACTTCAGTCATGTCCAACTCTGTGCGACCCCATAGACGGCCGCCCACCAGGCTCCCCCATCCCTGGGACTCTCAAGGCAAGAACACTGGAGTGGGTTGCCATTTCCTTCTCCAATGCATGAAAGTGAAAAGTGAAAGTGAAGTGGCTCAGTCGTGTCCGACCCCTAGCAACCCTATGGACCACAGCCTACCAGGCTCCTCCGTCCATGGGATTTTCCAGGCAAGAACATCGGAGTGGGTCGCCAGTTCCTTCTCCGTGTTATGGCATTAAGTGAGATTAAAACAAATACCCAAAAATGAAAAACCAAAGTTGAACCCTAGACAAATGGCAGTTAAAAAATCAGGCAAAAAATAATCAAAATATATTTTATTTTATATAAAATAAAACAGTCCAACAAAAATAAAGTAGAGTAAATTGACCTGTCAAACAAAGGAAATCAAAAATTATATTTACCATTTAAGAACAAAACTAACTAAAGCACAAATGAAAACAAAACTAAAGCAAGGTGCCATGTGAGGAATAAAGCAATGAAAGCAAAACTAATAAATATGCTGAGAGGAAAGGAAAAAAAGAATTGATATGCAAAGTTAGATAGAGGTAGATAAAGAAGATTTACATACATTAAGGATGAACTGCAAGTGGAAAAGAACAGTAGGAATAAATGTAGAAACAATAAAATAGATTTTTAAAAATTAAAATTAAACAAAGAAAAAAGAGAAGAAGAAAAAAAAAAAAAACTGGAAAAAAAAAAAAAAGAAAACTCCACAGAATGGCAAAAGCCCAGTGTAGAGGTTTATAACTATGTGACTGGGCGGGTGGGGGGTGGGGGGAGACTCAAAAGCTTAATTAGATTTCATAGTGCCAATAAAATTGAAAACTACAACAGAGGGGAAAATTTTTTTAAAAACCCAAAAGAATACAGAACCAGTCAAAACATAAGAATAATAAATGTTTTTCTTGAGTCACTGCTGTCAGAGCCCTTTCCCTCCCTTGCAGTCACAGTCCACCTCACTTTCCTAGGATGCCCTCCAACACTGTGCTGATCTCTGGACCTGCTGTAGGGGCAGCACAGATTCTAATCTGGTTCTACTTCTGTTTGTTCTTGCCTCCAATGTCCACAGATATCAAAACTAGTGCATTTTCTTTTGTGGTAACTCTCAATGTCCTTTTATATATTCCATAGACACAGTCTGCCTACTTGATCATGTGGATTTAATCTGCATCTTGTACAGCTGGTGAGAAGGTTTTGGGTCTTCTTCCTTAGTCACACTGCCCCTGGATTTCAATTGTAGTTTTATTTCCACCTCTGCATGTGGGTCATCCACTGCGGTTTGTTCCTGAGGCTGCCCTGGAGGACTTGGGTTTGCCCCTGTGAGGGCCAAGTGTGGAGGTGGTGCAGCTGCTTGGGTTGCAGGGGTTCTGGCAGCACCAGGTACTCAGGGGAATTGGCGGCTATGGCATCAGGAAATATAGTGCTCTAGAAGGGTATGGCAACCAGTATTGGCCAATATGCTCCAGTATTTTTGCCTGGAGAACCCCTCTGACAGAGAGGCCTGGTAGGCCACAATCCATGGGTTTGCAAAGAATTGGACATGACTAAAGTGACCCTGCATATGTAGATGCAATTCTTTTTTTTTTTTTTTTTTTGCCTGTGGCAGCTCTGCCCCAGTGAGGGTTCAACATGAAGGTGGCACAGCTGCTTGGCTTGCAGGACACTGGCAGCTCCAAATGTCCAGGGACATGGACTGGCTCCACAACAGGAGTTATGGCCCTATCAGTCTTTTTTTTTTTTTTTTGGAGCCTCTTTTAGCTGGTGATCAGAAAGCCTCTTTGGCCAGTCTTTCTCTGTAGCTCTGCCCGTTCAGGCACTTAGAGAGCTCCCTTGCCTGGGGTCCTTCTCTGTTGTTTGGCACATCAGACACATAGAGGGCCCACACTGGCTGGGTTCCTACTCTCTAGATTGGCACATCAGGCATTTAAAAGGGCACCCTGGGTGGGGTTCTACTCTGTAGTTCACTGCATCAGGCATTTGATGGACCAGCTTCTCTGTTGTTCACCTGCTGGTGCTGGCATGTGGGGAGAGAGAGGATATGGTGATGGCTCCACCCCCCATGCATGACTCAGCAGTATTGCTTTGCTTCCATGGCTGCCTGGCTTTCTTACACAGGCATTTCCCACCACAATCTCCTCCCTCACATCTCCTTGATCTGTCTCTCCACAGTCAACACCAGCCCTGGGATTGCTCCACAATCCCTAAAATCTAGCTTCCAGCCGCTATGCCTTCTAGGGGACCTGCCTCCCTGTCTGGGGTATGCATGGCTGTAACAAGGACTGTCTGATTCTCATTCTATTTAGGATGCCACAGATCAGCTATTTCACTATCAGCTTTAAATGTTTCTCCTCTAAGACAATTGCCCCAGTGTGGAAATCAGACCCCTGCTTCAGTCACCCCACCCACTGTGGGCAGGTCCAGTCCTACACACACTCCTGTTTTTCCCTTATTTCCTTCATCCTACCGAATTTTGTGTGGTTCTATATATTCTTTTCTGCTGGTCAGGTACTCCTGTCTGTGCTCAGCTGGTGTTCTGCAAGCACTTCTGTGTCTGAAGGTGTATTACTGATATATCCGTGAAGAGAGATGTACTCCATGTTCACCTACTCCTCCACCATCTTGTTCTCCTCCTTAAACTTCTTAAGAATCTTTTAGCAAGGCATCTCACAGTTTCATTCGGCACCAAATATCATAAATTATTTACCCTGTTCTGTTGTCAAAACAAGTAACACCAACAACAACAAAAATGTACTTTTCCTGGGAACTTCAAACGTGACTTGTACATTAGCAGTGTGATATCAAGTAATAGAAATAATAACTAATATTTGTTCCTAATTACTGAAAATTTAGGAAATGTTTCTTTTTTTTTTCAAAAAATTCTACAAACAACAGTAAAGAAATAAAATAAGCATCATTTGCTTGTTTAAAATTTCTGATTTATACTCAGATGTTTAAAGCAAAAATTACTGGAGTATCATCAATCATAAGAATTAATTATTCCATATCTAGTTGAAATTCTTTTTTGACAAATGCCACATAATTTAAAATATCTATGGCATGAGCTCAGTTTTTAGGCTGTAAACTAAAAATATTTGTTCTTACTTTCTAAATACTTAGAGAAAATACATACCTGATGTTTTAACCAAGTAATATCTCTTGCACCACATAACTGGATGAAACTAAAGGAAAGTAATTGCAATTTTAATATTATTAATCAATTAACCATAAATAATGCTGGAAAGTTTTTTATATTATACAGGTATTTGTTGATTTAACTGAAGAACTTTCACTTAATCGAAAGATAATTTTTTAATTTCAATATATATTTGTGAAATAAAATTTCCAGAAATAATAATTGATACTTAATTTTTTCTTTCCTCATCTTATAAAAATGTTTTAAATTTGTTTAAGAACCAGGTAATCTGATAACTTACTAAAGTCATATGATCATATTTTGCTAAATATGATTTTTTTAATTTTGTTGAATTTTTAATTCTGATCTCAGGAGAATACTTTTATCTATCTTTTTTTTTTTTTTTTGAGGAAAGTAATGTCTTTTCAAATTCAGTGAATATTATAATAATCCTTACTTTTTCAACATTATCTGCAAATTTATTTTGTTGTCTTTGTTCTATTGTTAAGTTGTGTCTGACTCTTTGACACCCCATGAACCATAGCACGCCAGGCTTCCCTGTCCTTCACTCTCTCCCGGACTTTGCTCAAACTCATGTCCATCTAGTTCGTAATGCCAGCCAACCATCTCATCCTCTGTCATCCCCTTCTCCTCCCGCCCTAAATTTTTCCTAGCCTCAGAGTCTTTTCCAATGAGTCGTCTATTTACATCAGGTGGCCAATGTATTGGAGCTTCACCTTCATTTTAAATCTTTCCAATGAATATTCAGGGTTGATTTCCTTTAGGACTGACTGGTTTGATCTCCCTGCTGTCCAAGGTACTCTCAAGCACCACAATTTGAACGCATTGGTTCTTCAACGCTCAACCTTCTTTATGATCAAGCTCACACATCCATACAAGACTATGGAAAAACCACAGCTTTGACTATCCAGACCTTTGTTGTCAAAGGGATGTCTCTGCTGTTTAATACGCTGTCTAGGTTTGTCAAAGCTTTCCTTCCAAGGAGCAAGCATCTTTTAATATCATGGCTACAGTCACCTTCCATAATGATTTTGGAGCCCAAGAAAATAAAGTCCGTCACCGTTTTGACTTTTTCTCTATCTTTTGCCATGAAGTTATGGAACTGGATACCATTATGTTCGTTTTTTGAATGTTAAGTTTTAAGCCAGGTTTTTTACTTTCCTCCTTCACCCTCAACATATATATATATATATATATATATATATATATATATATATATCAGATCAGTTGCTCAGTCATGTCCGACTCTTTGCAACCCCATGAATCGCAGCACGCCAGGCCTCCCTGTCCATCACACACACACACACACATATATATATGTATATATATTTTCATTTTATTTAGCCTAGAATATTGAACTTGGCATTCATTATAAAATTCCCAGGTTAGATATTTTGAAGTCTTTTTAAATTACTTTATACATTTGTATCTTTAATCTATCCTGTATCAGTAATATTTCTTTCTTTATAAATCAGTGGGTACCTTCTTATTTTTAACTAGAAAATAATTTAATAAATTTATAAAGTCATTAGTATTATATTTAATTTAAAATTATAATGTACCTAGTATAACTTAAGCTACAATGCTATTTGTAATACTTTAAACATTAGTGTTTGGACAAAAGCTATTGATTTGTTTCAATACATCAATAATGATTAGATATATTTATATATATCTCCAGCTTCCCATGTGGCTCAGCTGGTAATGAATCCACCTGCAATGCAAGAGACCTGGGTTTGATCCCCGGGTTCAGAAGATCCCCTGGAGAAGGGAAAGTCTACCCACTCCAGTGTTCTGTCCTGGAGAATTCCATGGACTGTATAGTCCATGGGGTCACAAAGAGTCAGACACAGCTAAGTGGCTTTCAGTTCACCTCCAGAAAGATACATGTACCAGATATTAACACTACTACATAGTTATAAAATAAAAAATACAACAGGGTGGAATATAGTGCTAACAAAACAGTAATTCTTATTTATAGAGTTGTATTTCATATTCTTCAGTTTTTATTTATTTTTTTTAATTTTTTTTTTTTTTTTTTTTTTTTACTTTACAATATTCTATTGGTTCTGCCACACATCAACATGAACCCGCCATGGGCGTACCCGTGTTCCCCATCTTGAATACCCCTCCCACCTCCCTTCCTATCCCATCCCTCCGAGTCATCCCAGTGCACCAGCCTCAAGCATCCTGTTTCGAACCTGGACTGGTGATTCATTTCTTATGATATTATACATGTTTCAGTGCCATTCCCCCAGATCATCCCACCCTCTCCCTCTCCCATAGAGTCCAAAAGACTGTTCAGTTTTTAAATTGAGGTTATTGAAGTTAAGTTAATCCATATTGAATAGATTAAAAATTCAGATCCTCATATTAGCTAGTGTCTGTGGCGCCAGTGGTAAAGAGACCACCTGCCAATGCAGGAGACCAAAGAGACAGGATTTGATCCTTGGGTTGGGAAGATCCCCTGGAGGAGGGCACAGCAATGCACTCTGGTATTCTTGCCTGAAGAATTCCATGGACAGAGGAGCCTGGTGGTCTAGAGTCCATAGGGTTGCAAAGAGTTGGACAGGACAAGCAATTTAGTACACAGGCATACATGCATATGCTCTTAAATACCTGTGCTTGTGCCTAGTTGCTCAGGCATGTCTGACTCTTTGTGACCTCATGGACTATAGCCTTCCAAGCTCCTTAGTCCATGGAATTCTCCAGGCAAGAATACTGGAGTGGATAGCCATTTCCTTCTCCAGGGTATCTTCTTATTGTAAGGATTGAAACTGAGTCTTCTGCAGCTCTGCGTTGGCAGGCAGATTCTTAAATATCCATGGCCAAGTTAAATGTATTGGATGAGGGCTTCTTAGTGTTGCTCCTTCCTAAAGTAGATTTAATGACACTCCTTTACAATTTATGTAGTAGATGCAATATAGTGTCACAATTTTCCACTGATGCCACTCAAAACAAATTCCTTTTCAAAATAACTTCCATCTAACTATCTAAAGATCACAATATTCCAGATTAATAAACCTTCATATCAGATCAGATAAGTTGCTCAGTCGTGTCTGACTCTTTGCGACCTCATGAATCTCAGCACGCCAGCCCCCCCTGTCCATCACAACTCCCGGAGTTCACTCAGACTCATGTCCATCGAATAAGTGATGCCATCCAGCCATCTCATCCTCTGTCTTCCCCTTCTCCTCCTGCCCCTAATCCCTCCCAGCATCAGAGTCTTTTCCAATGAGTCAATGCTTCGCATGAGGTGGCCAAAGTACTGGAGTTTCAGCTTCAGCATCATTCCTTCCAAAGAAATCCCAGGGCTGATCTTCAGAATGGACTGGTTGGATCTCCTTGCAGTCCAAGGGACTCTCAAGAGTCTTCTCCAAAACCACAGTTCAAAAGCACCAATTCTTCGGCGCTCAGCCTTCTCCACAGTTCAACTCTCACATCCATACATGACCACAGGAAAAACTATAGCCTTAACTAGACAAACCTTTGTTGGTAAAGTAATGTCTCTGCTTTTGAACAGACATTATCTAGGTTGGTCATAACTTTCCTTCCAAGGAGTAAGTGTCTTTTAATTTCATGGCTGCAGTCACCATCTGCAGTGATTCTGGAGCCCAGAAAAATAAAGTCTGACACTGTTTCCACTGTTTCCCCATCTATTTCCCATGAAGTGGTGGGACCAGATGCCATGATCTTCGATTTTTGAACGTTGAGCTTTAAGCCAACTTTTTCATTCTCCACTTTCACTTTCATCAAGAGGCTTTTGAGTTCCTCTTCACTTTCTGCCATAAGGGTGGTATCATCTGCATATCTGAGGTTATTGATATTTCTCCCAGCAATCTTGATTCCAGCTTGTGTTTCTTCCAGTCCAGCATTTCTCATGATGTACTCTGCATATAAGTTAAAAAAACAGGATGACAATATACAGCCTTGACGAACTCCTTTTCCTATTTGGAACCAGACTGTTGTTCCATATCCAGTTCTAACTGTTGCTTCCTGACCTGCATACAAATTTCTCAAGAGGCAGATCAGGTGGTCTGGTATTCCCATCTTTTTTAGAATTTTCCACAGTTTATTGTGATCCACACAGTCAAAGGCTTTGGCATAGTCAATAAAGCAGAAATAGATGCTTTTCTGGAATTCTCTTGCTTTTTCTATGATCTAGCGGATGTTGGCAATTTGATCTCTGGTTCTTCTGCCTTTTGTAAAACCAGCTTGAACATCAGGAAGTTCACGGTTCACATATTGCTGAAGCCTGGCTTGGAGAATTTTGAGCATTACTTTACTAGCGTGTGAGATGAGTGCAATTGTGCGGTAGTTTGAGCATTCTTTGGCATTGCCTTTCTTTGGGATTGGAATGCAAACTGACCTTTTCCAGTCCTGTGGCCACTGCTGAGTTTTCCAAATTTGCTGGCATATTGAGTGCAGCACTTTCGCAGCATCATCTTTCAGGATTTGGAATAGTTCAACTGGAAATCCATCACCTCCACTAGCCTTGTTTGTAGTGATGCTTTCTAAGGCCCATTTGACTTCACATTCCAGGATGTCTGGCTCTAGGTCAGTGATCACACCATGGTGATTATCCGGGTCGTGAAGATCTTTTTTGTACAGTTCTTCTGTGTATTCTTGCCATCTTTTCTTAATATCTTCTGCTTCTGTTAGGTGCATACCATTTCTGTCCTTTATCGAGCCCATCTTTACATGAAATGTTCCTTTGGTATCTCTGATTTTCTTGAAGAGATCTCTAGTCTTTCCCATCTTGTTGTTTTCCTCTATTTCTTTGCACTGATCACTGAAGAAGGCTTTCTTATCTCTTCTTGCTATTCTTTGGAGCTCTGCATTCAGATGCTTAAATCTTTCCTTTTCTCCTTTGCTTTTCACTTCTCTTCTTTTCACAGCTATTTGTAAGGCCTCCCCAGACAGCCATTTTGCTTTTTTGCATTTCTTTTCCATGGGGATGGTCTTGATCCCTGTCTCCTGTACAATGTCACGAACTTCATTCCATAGTTCATCAGGCAGTCTATCTATCAGATCTAGGCCCTTAAATCTATTTCTCACTTCCACTGTATAATCATAAGGGATTTGATTTAGGTCATACCTGAATGGTGTAGTGGTTTTCCATACTTTCTTCAATTTAAGTCTGAATTTGGCAATAAGGAGTTCATGGTCTGAGCCACAGTCAGCTCCTGGTCTTGTTTTTGCTGACTGTATAGAGCTTCTCCATCTTTGGCTGCAAAGAATATAATCAATCTGATTTCGGTGTTGACCATCTGGTGATGTCCACGTTTAGAGTCTTCTCTTGTGTTGTTGGAAGAGCGTGTTTGTTATGACCAGTGCATTTTCTTGGCAAAACTCTATTAGTCTTTGCCCTCCTTCATTCAGTATTCCAAGGCCAAATTTGCCTGTTACTCCAGTTGTTTCTTGACTTCCTACTTTTGCATTCCAGTCCCCTATAATGAAAAGGACATCTGTTTTGGGTGTTGGTTCTAAAAGTTCTAATAAACCTTAGTACTTTTCTAATTCTTTTTATGACAGGTTTTAAGTTGGTTATTAGCATTTTTTTTTCTAAGCTAGAAATAGTGGCACAGAGACTATGTAAATTTTGATGGAGTGAATGCAATTATGATAAAGGGTGAGAGAGGTCCAGAACATAGTCTTTTTTGAGAGAAATGGGCAGAATTAGAGTGTTACAACCAATGCATCATAAGACTTGAAGCCAATGAGTTCCAGTAATCAAATGAAAGGGAATCAGAAGGAAAATTTGAAGGACAAAATTAATCTTGGAGAAAATTGTGAAAGATTGCATATAGGCAAGCATGTAAGCCACAATCAAATCTTAAATGTTCAGAAAAATTATATACTTTATTTATAGTTCTATATGAAAGTTTAACTTAGTTCATGAACTCTTATTCCAGATAATTTAATCCAGCAATATCACTGTGTGTCCTCATTCCAACTCTGAAACAACAAATAATGTAAGCATTCTATCAGGGATTATAAATCTATTTGTTTGTCACAAATATTTAGTTCAGTTGGGACTTTTTTCCCCCTCTTCTCCTATTCCTAACTCTGGGAATTACTTAATTTCCTAGGATCTTATGTTTCATTCTTCCCTGATCTGGCTGGTATCTATGAGGCACTAGTCCCTATTCCTTTTCAAGAATACTAGGGGTCTGGGCAATGGCACCCCACTCCAGTACTCTTGCCTGGAAAATCCCATGGACAGAGGAGCCTGGTAGGCTGCAGTCCATGGAGTCGCTAAGAGTAGGACACGACTGAGTGACTTCACTTTCACTTTTCACTCTCATGCACTGGAGAGGGAAATGGCAACCCACTCCAGTGTTCTTGCCTGGAGAATCCCAGGGACCAGAGAGCCTGGTGGGCTGCCATCTATGGGGTCGCACAGAGTCGGACACAACTTAGCAGCAGCATCAGGGGTCTGCTAATTTCACCTTGGCCTCCAGGGCTTGACAGCCCCTTCATTGAACCATGGTGCATGTGGAAAAGTGCAGCCAATTTTCAGCTAAAAATTTTAGGTTGGAAGTGTAAATGTGTAGCTTGGAATTCTTTGAGTCATCATCTCCCATCAGGTTTTTTCTGAAACCACAGGAGACAGACTAAGGAGCTTATCTCACATTTTATCTTTTTCTACATTTATTTCGCTGTACATTTCCATTTACTGTATCTCTGCATTGTGAAAACTTATGTACTCTTAGCAACTTCCAGATCTGCAATACTATAGTATTAACATAGTCATCATGCTACACATCAGATCCTCAGAACGTATTCTTCTTAAGACTGAAAGTTTGAACTTTTTGACCTACATCTTTTTCTCCCTCCAAACAGCCTGTGGAAACCACCATTCTATTCTGTCTCTATGAAACTGGCTTTATATATATATGTATATATATATATATATATATATATATATATATATATATACTCCACAGATAAGTAATACCAAACAGAATCCATCTTAATCTAGATTACTGTGGACAATTTTACATCACCAAACTAGATAACATAGAAGAAATGAATAGATTCCTAGAGGCATGCAATTTATTAAGACTGAATCATGAATAGGAAATCTGAACAAAGCAACAATGAGCAAGAAGATTGAATCAGGTATCAAAATACTCCCAAGAGATGAAATTACAAGACCAGAATAATGACTTTACCAGTGAATTTACAAACACCAAAGAAGAATTAATACCAATTATTTTCACATTTTCTTCTGATCTCTGGGTTTCACCTGTTTCTTATTATTACTTTGCTGGAGTTAGTCCACTTTGGCATGGTATATATTGTTAAGACTGTCTTTCCTCTGATTTCCAGATTGTGTGAGAGGGACCTTAACTACACTGTTTTCAGATCTCCAAGACTATGCTTTCCTCTTTGGTTTCATAATTTTGCTGAGATCTCCCTGTTTTTTATCAGCTTTCCATTTGAAACCTAGATTACTCTATCTAAATCTTTCAAGGATGCAAGATAAAGAGAATTCTAGAGCAAATTTTTTTTATGCAAAATATTCTAGGTCATAAGACTTATTGATACTTTCCAAAGCATTTACTGCCATTTCAAGAATCCCTCTTAGGTGTTTTGAGTCAGAGAGATGAGGTCAGCAGAACAGTAGTGATGCAAACATTCACTCTGCACCTTGTAATTCTAGGAGTGGTTGCCTGCCAAAACTATCTCATTTTCATCCTTCCCTCCATACGTCTCACCTAAGAAAATGAATTCCATATATTTGCCCTCCAGTTTCTTTGAGGATTAAGCCTGCAGAGGACTGTGGATCAAAAGATGCTAGCACATGCAAATTCACTCAAAGAGTGTTATCTTAAGGTTTTACCACATTTGCTGAGAATTTCAATGGATTCTGTGATGTGTAGAAGAGCCGTGAAACTAGGTGTGTAATGCAAACTATAGGTTAGCACCGTAAATTTTATATCTTAAACTATAATATTTGACTTCAGAAAAGGGAAGCACAAGAAGCTCATGACTTCAGTAGTTTTACAGATGAGGGCAGTAAAGAATCTGCCCAATATGCAAGAGACATGGATTCCATCCCTGGGTCAGGATGATTCCCTGGGGAAGGAATGGCAACCCACACCAGTATTCTTGCCTGGAGTATACTTGTCTTCCTACTTCAACAGGTGGCTTCGGTATTCTGTAAATTGTTTAAATTATTTCAGTCAGAGACAATTGCCTACTTTTAATTAAAAATATAGGTTCTGCTTTGGTTTTCATTACAGAACTCAACATGATAATGTCTAAGTAATTTATGTTCAGTTCAGTTCAGTTCAGTCACTCAGTCATGTCCGACTCTTTGCGAACCACAGCATGCCAGGCCTCCCTGTCCATTACCAACTCCCAGAGTCCACCCAAACCCATGTCCATTGAGTTGGTGATGCCATCCAACCATCTCATCCTCTGTCATCCCCTTCTCCTCCTGCCCTCAATCTTTCCCAGCATCAGGGTCTTTTCAAATGAGTCAGCTCTTCGCATCATCTGGCCAAAGGATTGGAGTTTCAGCTTAAACATCAGTCCTTCCAATGAACATCCAAGACTGATCTCCTTTATGATGGACTGGTTGGATCTCCTTACAGTCCAAGGGACTCTCAAGAGTCTCCTCCAACACCACAGTTCAAAGGCATCAATTCTTTGGTGCTCAGCTTTCTTTATAGTCCAGCTCTCACATCCATACATGACTACTGGAAAAACCATAGCCTCGACTAGATGGACCTTTGTTGGCAAAGTAATGTCTCTGCTTTTTAATATGCTGTCTAGGTTGGCCATAGTTATGAAGGGACAATGTATTATTTTGATAATAAAATAAGCTGAACATTAAAATATTTTACTCTTATCATCTTTGTCCACTCAAGTCTTATTTCAGGAGGTAGGTAGGAATGATTTCTTCAGGCAAATTCACTCTCAAAGTCCCAGAATGAGAGTCAGTTTGAAGCCTATTGCAAAGTCTTTAAAAGGAAAGGGCCTTTTCATTCCTAAAAATGCTTGTTATCAGCCAAGAGAACGTATTTTTAAAGTATAAATTAATGCCCTAAAGTATTTTTAGGTCTAGACCCAGCTTTACAAAAATAAATAAATATAATGACAATCCACATTCGACATGAGTCTGTCACAATCATATAATATATATGTTTAAAAAGTAACATCTATAAATAGAAATATTTATAAAATAAAAATATTTATAAAGAAATTTAAACTAGTATATATCCATCATTACATAAGGACGCTGCCTATAAAAGCTTTATAAAACTGGAAAATATAAGTGTGAAAATAATATAGTTCAATACAGTCAGGTTTATTTTTTTTCCCAGAAACCTTGTTTGTTACTGAACTTTGAACTATTATTACTATGGGGACATTTCTATCTTAATATTGATTCCCTAAAGTATATTTTTCATTACTTCAACAAAATGCATTGTTTTCATAAATATAATTCAAATTGATTGAATTTTATTTCTAATACTGTATACAAATTCTAGCTCCAAAGACAGGTCGATGTCTATCATTAAAGGATATCCATAGAGCATCTGGCAAACCCTTCAGTCATTACATATGTCTATGGTGGAGTGAAGAATGAATAGAGTGGTTTTTCACATTGTACATGAAAGAATGCCAAAAGTCAAGAAATAACACTTCCATATATGTTCATCAATATATGATATTTCTTTTCTCTTTCTGACTTACTTCACTCTGTGTAACAGACTATGGGTTCATTTACCTCAGTTCAACTGACTCACATTTGTTCCTTTTATGACTGAGCAATATTTCATTGTATATATGTATCACCACTTCTTTATCCATTCATCTGTTGATGGACATATAGAGCCCAGACTGTTGTTCTGGAACAACCTAGAGGAGTGGGATGGGGAGTGGGATAGGAGGGAGGCTAAAGAGGAGGGTATATATAGGGTATATATATATATATGAGGAGGGGATATATAAGGTATTTATATGTTTATATATATATACACATACTTATGTCTGATATTTGTATGCAGGTCAGGAAGCAACAGTTAGAACTGGACATGGAACAACAGACTGGTTCCAAATAGGAAAAGGAGTTCGTCAAGGCTGTATATTGTCCCCCTGTTTATTTAACTTCTATGCAGAGTACATCATGAGAAATGCTGGACTGGAAGAAACACAAGCTGGAATCAAGATTGCTGGGAGAAATATCAATAACCTCAGATACGCAGATGACACCACCCTTATGGCAGAAAGTGAAGAGGAACTAAAAACCTCTTGATGAAAGTAAAAGTGGAGAGTGAAAAAGTTGGCTTAAAGCTCAACATTCAGAAAACAAAAATCATGGTATCCGGTCCCATCACTTCATGGGCAATAGATGGGGAAACAGTGGAAACAGTGTCAGACTTTATTTTTCTGGGCTCCAAAATCACTACAGATGGTGATTGCAGCCATGAAATTAAAAAACGCTTACTCCTTGGAAGGAAAATTATGACCAACCTAGATAGCATATTCAAAAGCAGAGACATTACTTTGCCAACAAAGGTTCGTCTAGTCAAGGCTATGGTTTTTCCTGTGGTCATGTATGGATGTGAGAGTTGGACTGTGAAGAAGGCTGAGCACCGAAGAATTGATGCTTTCAACTGTGGTGTTGGAGAAGACTCTTGAGAGTCCCTTGGACTGCAAGGAGATCCAACCAGTCCATTCTGAAGGAGATTAGCCCTGGGATTTCTTTGGAAGGAATGATGCTAAAGCTGAAACTCCAGTCCTTTGGCCACCTCATGCAAAGAGTTGACTTATTGGAAAAGACTCTGATGCTGGGAGGGATTGAGGGCAAGAGGAGAAGGGGACGACAGAGGATGAGATGGCTGGATGGCATCACTGACTCGATGGACGTGAGTCTGAGTGAACTCCGGGAGTTGGTAATAGACAGGGAGGCCTGGCATGCTGCGATTCATAGGGTCGCAAAGAGTTGGACAGGACTGAGCGACTGATCTGATCTGATCTGATGTCTGATATGCATTGCTGTATGGCAGAAACCATCACAACAGTTTAAAGCAGTTATCCTCCAATCCTGGGCTTCCCAGGTGGCGCTAGTCATAAAGAACCTGCCTGCCAATGCAAGAGATATAAGAGAAAAGGGTTTGATCCCTGAATCAGGCAGATCCCCTGGAGAAGGGAATGGCAACCCACTCCAATAGTTTTTCCTGGAGAATCCCGTGGACAGAGTAGCCTGGCAGGCTACAGTCCATGGGGTCACAAAGAGTCGGACACAACTGAAGCGACTTAGAACACAGCACACATCCTCCAATTAAAATATTTAAAGAGATGAAAATAAAAAAGAAACATCATTTCAAGTGACAGCAAGCACCTACTGTTTATTTTTACAGTCATGATATTGGATATAGTCATACTTAAACACTTAACTTACAATTAAAAAATATTAGTGTTAAGTGAAGATATAACCTTTTCTTTGTCATGTGTCATTTATGCCATGGTTAAATGACACATGTAGGATTGTATCTTAAGAATTCTCTTTCATTTTTTACTATTCTCAAGTCATCCAAGTGAAACAAGCCTCTTTTTTTTTTTTCCTAATCAGAAATCACTTCATGCTCTAATGATTTATTTATTTAGGAAATTTTAAGGATTTTGAGGGAAATAAATCTACACACAGATTTAGGTTTGGAGAAGGGTATATTGGAAGAAATATTTTGTGTGTTTGCAATTAAAATTTTGCCTCTATTTTTCTGATCTTTCAAAAGCAGACTAAGATGTTAAGCTTCTGTGACTTTTTTAATCTCAAATGTCTAAATGCACTAAAGATATGTATGAAAGGAGAAGACATCTCCTTTTTGTTTCTTTGTTCTTTCCTTCAGTCAGGCTTACAAATGACTTCAGAAGAGACCCAGCCTGGAGCTGACTGTTGCTTGCCTGCTGTAGCTTGGCTGTATTTATACCAGACAAAATGCATGAATTCAACCCTGGAAAACACTAACCAGAATCCAATGCTTTTATGTAAAATGTACATAGACATTCAAACTTCTCATCATCTAAATAACTGCCTCTAATTTTTTCTCTTTCAAGGTCACACAGATATTTTTTGGACATTACCACATTTCCTACACAACTACAGGAAGAAGGTATTTATTATATTTTTATTATTATCCTTCAACATAAAAATGGCACAGTATTTTTTGTTAATAGCATGTCCTTGACAATATATTCTGTCAATTTGTATTAAAATGATTTCATTTATATGATTATTAAACATTAAGCTATTCATTCTCCAGTTGTGTTCAAATATTGAGCACATTCACAAAGAAAAATACAATAGCAATGATTTACCCCATTTTACCAACACATTATTCTAACTATTGTTCCAATTTATGCAAAGAGCACAAATTCATTCTTATTCAATACAACAAAAAATCAAGGCAAATAAAAAGAAAGGTCTTTGTGGTTGTACAGATTATTTGGTACCCCATCACATATGGAGATTATTGATTTAGTCCAAGCCTGGACTGATATTTGCTTGCGTATATCTGCAAATAAAATGTTCTCATCCTGTTATTTTGTGGTATTATGCATTCTTAACAGCAAGTCTGTATTCAGTGTGTGACAGCCTACATGCTTCTGTATATACCCTTTGTACCTACAAGTCTTTATTACTTCTTTAATAAAATCATCTCAGAAGCAACCAGAGCAGACTAAATAAGAGCTCATCATGAAAATGACCTGCAAACTTAATACACTGACATGTCACCCAGCAGTATGACTCAGTTCATATATGCACCCATGTTTAGATAGTGGACCTGCGTTTAAAGTGGGATTAATGACAACAGGTGTATGAAAACATTATGAAACCAATTATGAAAGCCCTCTAGAGCCAAAATCAATGTTTGTTTATGGCACATATTTGCAAGTTACTTTAATAGGATGGATAGACCTAGGTGAAACATACTAATGTAATTCATTTGATTAAGTGTCTGGTCTGTAGAATAAGATATAAAAAAGTATAAGGAAATAGAATAAAAATTTTTTAAATGTATTGGTAGTTTTATTCCTAAAACTGCTGTGCTTCTAGGAAGAAAGCATGAAAGATTTTAAGCTCATTAGTTAATAGAAAGTTTCTAAAATAAAAATCATAAAGTAAATGTATCTGGCTTTACTTGAAGTATGTAATACCCAATACTCTCAGGGATATTTAATATATTTTCTTGTGACATTGGAGAATAATGGAAAATCATCATGCCCAGCTGAGATACTTATGAAGAGTTTGTGGAAATGGCCGGAAGAGATTATAGGTGGATAAAGATATGATAGGAAGAGATGTAATATTCATTTGATAATAATCCTTGTGATATAATTTAGAGTTTCTTTCAATTTGCCATTTCCCATATATTTTTGTAATAGCTGTGCTTTTAATTTACTAAGTCATGTCTGACTCCTCTAGACCCGATGGGCTGTAGCACACCAGGCTCCTCTGTCCGCCGCTATCTCCTGGAGTTTGCTCAAATGCATGTCCATTGAGTTGGTGATACTGTCTAACCATCTCATCCTCTGCTGCCCCTTCTCCTCCTGCCTTCAATCTTTCCCAGCAACATTGCTTTTCAAATGAGCCAGCTCTTTGCAGCATGTGGCCAAAGTATTGGAACTTCAGCTTCAACATCAGTCCTTCCAATAAATCCTCAGGTTTGATTTACTTTAGGATTGACTGGTTTCATCTTCTTGCAGTTCAAGGGATTCTCCAGAGTCTTCTCCAACACCACACTTTGAAAGCATCAATTCTTTGGCACTCAGCCCTCTTTATGGTTTGACTCTCACATCCATTCATGACTACTAGAAAAACATGTCTTTAACCATATGGACTTTTGTTGACAAAGTAATGTCAAGATGTATGAATTACAGCTTGAATGCAAAATCAGGCTCCCTAGGTTTGTCACAGCTTTTCTTCTGAGGAGCAAGCATCTTTTAATTTCATGGCTACAGTCACCATCTGTAGTAATTTTGGAGCCTAAGAAAATAAAGTCTATCACTCTTTCCATTGTTTCATCATCTATTTGCCATAAAATGATGGGACTGGATGCCATGATCTTAATTTTTTACATGTTGAGTTTTAAGCCAGCTTTTTCATTCTCCTCTTTCACTTTCATCAAGAAGCTCTTTAGTTCCTCTTCACTTTCTGCCATTAGAGTGGTATCATCTGCATATCTGAGGTTGTTGATATTTCTCCTGGCAATCTTGATTCCAGCTTGTGATTCATCCAGCCTGGCATTTTGCATGATGTACTCTGTATAGAAGTTAAATAAGCAGGGTGACAATATACAGCCTTGTCATACTCCTTACCCAATTTTGAACCAGTCATTCTCTGCTTGGTTTGAAGTGTTTCTTCTTGACTTGCATACATATTTCTCAGGAAACAGGTAAGGTGATCTGGTATTCCCATCTCTAAGAATTTTCCACAATTTATTGTGATCCACACAGTCAATGGCTTTATAATGTAATCAATGAAGCAGAATTAGAGGTGTTTCTGAAACTCCCTTATTTTCTCCATGATCCAACAAATGTTGGCAATTTGGTCTCTGATTCCCCTGCTTCTTTGAAACCCAGATTATACATCTGAAATTTCTTGGTTCATGTACTGGTGAAGCCAAGTTTGAAGGATTTTTAGCATAGCCTTGCTAGCATGTAAAATGAGCTCAATTGTGCAATACTTGGTACATTCTTTGACATTGCCCTTTCTTGAGGTTGGAATGAAAACTGATCTTTTCCTAGTCCTGTGGCCCTGCTAAGTTTTCCAAATGCTGGCATATTGAGTGCAGCACTTTAACAGTATCATATTTTAGAATTTTAGATAACTCAGCTGGAATTCTGTCACCTCAGCTAGCTTTGTTCATAGTAATTATCAAAAGGCAAACTTGACTTCAGACTCCAGGATGTCCACCTTTAAATCAGTGAACACAGATAACCAGTATGTTATCTGTTATGGTTATCCAGGTCATTAAGACCTTTCTGTATGGTCTTAATCTTGCATGCTTCTGTTAGGTTCTTATCATTTCTGTCCTTTATTGTGCATATCCATGAATGGAATATATCTTGATATCTCCAGTTTTCTAAAAGAGATCTCTAGTCTTTCCCTTTCTATTGATTTCCTCTATTTATTTGCATTGTTCACTTAAGAAAATTTTCTTATATCTCCTTGATATTCTCTGGAACTCTGCATTCAGTTGGGTTTATCTTTCCCTTTCTCCCTTGCCTTTCACTTCCCTTATATCCTCAGATATTTGTAAAGCCTCCTCAGACAGCCACTTTCTTACTTGCATTTTTCTTTGAACTGCTTTTGTTCACTGCCTCCTTTACAAGATTAGGAACCTCTGTCCACAGTTCTTCAGGGACTCTCTTGACCAGTTTTGATCCCTTGAATCTATTTATCACCTTCACTGTATAATCATAAGGGATTTGATTGAGGCCATATCTGAATGTCCTGATGATTCTCCCTACTTACTTCAATTTAAGCTTGAGTTTTGCAATGAGAAGCTCATGGTCTGAGACACAATAGAATCCATGTCTTGTTTTTTATGACTGTATAGAGCTTCTCTGTAATTGGCTGCAAATAACATAATCAATGTGATTTTAATACTGACCATCTGCTAGATGTGTCCATGTGTAGAGTCACTTCTTTTGTTGTTGGAAAAGAGTGTTTGCTATCATCAGAATGTTCTCTTTACAAATCTCTTAGCCTTAGCCCTGCTTCATTTTGTACCACTAGGCAAAACTTGCCTGTTATTCTAGGTATCTCTTGACTTCCTACTTTTTCATTCCATGTTTTGTTGTTTCTAGAACAAAAATGTTTGTTATTTCCATGTTTGTTATTTCTAGAAGGTCTTGTAGGTCTTCATAGAACTAGTCAAATCGATTTCTTTGGCATCAGTGTTTGGGGCATAGCCTTGGATTACTGTGATGCTGAATGGTTTGCCTTGGATACTATCTGAGATCATTCTGTCATTTTTGAGACTGAACCCAAGCACGTTTTGCATTCTTTTGTTCACTATTCCTTGTAACAGATTCTTGCCCACAGTAATAGATAGTTATATCTACTGAATTAAATTTGTCCATTTTAGTTCACTGATTCCTAAGATGTCTGTGTTTAATCTTGTCGTCTTCTTCTTGACCATGTTCAATTTACCTTGACTCATGGGCCTAACATTCCATGAGTTTTTGTAATTACACAATACCAAAACTCGTGTGTGTGAAATATCCTCTTTTATTGTCTTCAAAGCAAAAGACATTGAAAAAATACATAGAGAAAGTAGATCAGATTATAAAGAGTTTCATTAATTTTCATACAATGATGACATTCCACCAACACCCTAATTTCTAATTTCCAGAAAGGTAACCACTATACTGACTTCTAGCATTATTGACTACTTTTATCTGTGTTTGACTTTTTTGTAAATGCAGTCTTCCCATATGTGATCATTGATGTCTGGCTTGTGCTCAGCCTTTGTTGTGAGAGTCACTCAGACATCAGGAATGTATTAGTCCTCACTGTTGAAAAAATCCACTGTGAACCTATGTCATTCACCATATAACCCTTCTACTTTTGGTGGATAGTTTGAATATTCTGGTGTGGAATTGTTACAAAGAGTGCTGCTATATGCACTTTGGTTGGTACATTTTTAGAGTGGAATTTCTCAGTAATGTTTATGTGTCTATTCAGCTTTTGTTAAGTATTCTAATAAAATACTTTCAGAATATTCCATACTGCAAATGCAGAAGGGAAGTGAGTACATAGGTTCTTCAAAGTTGCTAATTTATGTGAGAGTAGATTATTATTTCAAAAGATGGTGATCATAATGTAACAGAGAAGAATCGTCTGATTCCATATTGAATCTACTCCTTCAGCAATAACCTTTGTGCTTTGTTGCCTGTGCTTAGCCTGCTGGCTCTGAATCTTTGTGGAAAAATGTTGCCTAGAGGATAGTCAGGGCAGCGCTTCCTCAAAGCTCTGCCTCTCAGGTTGACATTTAGAGGTGTTACACTTTTCTACTTATAGAAAAAAAAATTGCAGAACATAAAATAACCATTGCCTTCTTAAAGTTTGTAGGAACATTGTGACCTGATCTACATGGACAGCAGCAAGAATAAAGGATCCAGTCACTATGAAGTTTATAACAACCAATCACACTACCTCTCCATTTAGTAGAAAAGAAGTTTTAAGTCTAACTCAGGTAAGATGATTCTTTGGGACACTGGTCAACCAGTTTCTTGGTCTACTATCTTTCTGAATAAAGTCACTATTTCATGTCCTAATACCTCTTGTCTCAATTTATTAGTCTGTCATGTGTTAAGAAGTATGAGTTTAGATTCAGTTACAATAAAATATTTAAGCAATAACACTTCCCCAAACAGTAGATAATAGCTTTTCCTCATTCTTTACAGCATTGAGTAAATATGGGACAAAGAAACAAAAAGTTTTCTTATGGATTTACAAGAATGAAATGTTTGAAATCTCTTCATGGAAAATATTTTCCATAGATTAAATAAGTTGACTGAGTATAGGATTGTCAGCATTAATGATGGATCACTTGGGAATGAAAACCACATTTTCATATAATTGTACAAATTTACATGGCTGTGCAGTTTTCTCTATCAAAAATTAGAATTCCTTACTCATAATATTCAATATTATACACATTAAATAATTGTTATAAATTGACAAAACAGCTGAATCATGATAGGAATTGAATTATAATTCTGCTACTTATAAAATAAAATGCCAGATTTATACTACTTCTCTTAATTTTAGGTTCTTTTACTAAAAGTTGCTATTGTAAAATTTGACATATTTTATTCTCTGGGAAAGTCATAGTGGACTAAAGATTAAGTATAAAGAATCACATAATGTTACATATGGAGCATCACACTTATGAAGCTGGCATTTAGCATAAAATGAATTTTGGGGTGAGAAGGGATACACCATCTGATTATCAAGCAATGGTTGGAAAATAGTGCTTCCAACAATCATGTGTAGCATAAAGGAAGCAGTGTAACATAATGCTTGAGGACACAGAAATGGCAGCCATTCCATCTAGGTAGTAATCCTAAAACTATATCTACTCAGTCAAGTCAATTAAGCACTTTCAGTGATGCAATATGCTCATCCATGAAGTGGGATCATGATAATCATGATAAACCAAGCTGATGTGTTTTTATGAGGGAAAAAATGTTAACCTTTTATATAACACACTTAAAACAATAAAATGAACATAAATGAAATACTGTTATCTGTTAAATAAGTTGTTGTTGTTCAATTGCCCAGTTGTGTCTGACTCTTTGTGACCCCATGGGCTGTAGTATGCCTGCCTCCCTGTCCCTCACTGTCTCCCAGAGGTTGCCCAAGTTCACATTCATTGCATCAGTGGTGCAGTCCAGCCATCTCATCCTTTGAAGCTCATTTCTCCTTCTGCCTTCAATCTTTCCAGCATCAGGGACTTTTCCAATGAATCATCTGTTCACATCAGATGACCAAAATACTGGAGCTTCAGCTTCAGCACCAGTTCTTCCAGTGAATATTCAGAGTTGACTTCCCTTAAGATTGACTGGCTTGATCTCCTTGCTGTCTGAGGGACTTTAAGGAGTCTTCTCCAGCACCACAGTACAAAGGCATCAATTCTTTGATGTTCTGCCTTCTTTATGGTCCAGCTCTTACAACCATACATGACCACTGAGAAGACCATAGCCTTGATTATATGGACGTTTGTCAGCAGTAATGTCTCTGCTTTTCAACACTCTATAAATTTGTCATTGCTTCCCTGCCTAGAAACAATCGTTTTCTGATTTCATGGCTGCGGTCACTGTTCGTGGTGATTTTGGAGTCCAAGAAGAGGAAATCTGTCACTACTTCTACCTTTTCCCTTTCTATTTTTCTGTGCAGTAATGGGGCCAGATGCCATGATCTTAGTTTGTTTGTTTGTTTGTTTGTTTTTAATAACATTTATTCTTAAGCTGACTCTTTTACTCCCCTCCTTCACCATCATCAAGTGGCTGTTTATTTCCTCTTCACTTTCTTCGATTAGAGTTGTATCATCTGCATGTCTGAGGTTGTTGATGTTTCTCTCGCCTATCTTGATTCTAGCTTGTAACTCATCCAGCGCAGAATTTCTTATGATGTGCTCAGTGTATAGATTAAAAATCAGGGTGATGGCAGACAGCCCTGTCTTTCTCCTTTCTCAATCGTGAACCAATCAGTTGTTCGATATAAGGTTCTAACTGTTGTTTCTTGACCCACATACAGGTTTCTCAGGCAACAGGTAAGATGATCTGGTATTCATCTCTCTCTAAGAGCTGTCCACAGTTTATTGTGATCCAGTCAAAGGCTGTAGCATAGTTGGTGAAACAGAAGTAGATGTTTTTCTGAAATTCCCTTGCTTTCTTTGTAATCCAGCCAGCAAATGTTGACAACTTGATCTTTAGTTCCTTTTTCTTTCCTAAACCCAGCTTGGACATCTGGAATTTCTTGGCTTACATAATCCTGAAGCCTAGCATGCAAGATTTTAAACACAGCATTACTAGCATAGAGGATGAGTGTGATTGTCCAATGGTTAGCACATTTTTTGGTAATACCCTTCTTGGGAATTGGGATGAGGATTGATCTTTTCCAGTCCTGTGGCCACTTCTGGGTCTTCCAGATTTGCTGACATAATGAATGCAAAACCTTGATGGCATAATTCTTTAGGGATTTGAAAACTTCTGCTGGAATTTCATAGCATCTACTAGCTTTATTAACAACTCTGCTTCTTAAGGCCCACTTGACTTCGCAGTCCAGAATGTCTGGCTCTGGGTGACTAACCACACCATTATAGTAATCTAGTTCATTAAGATCTTTTATATACAGTTCTTCTGTGTATTCTTTCCATCTCATTTTGATCTCTTCAGTGTCTACTAGGTCTCTCCATTTTTATCCTTTATTGTGCCATCTTTGGGCTGAATGCTCCCTGGATGTTTCCAATTTTCCTGAAGAAATCTTCAGTCTTTCCCCTTTTGTTGTTTTCCTCTATTAAAAAGAACTGTTCATTGAAGGTCTTCTTGTCTCTCCTAGCTATTTTATGAAACTTTGCATTTAATTGGATGCATATTTCCCTCTCTCCCTTGCTTTTCACTTTTCTTCATTCTTTGCTATTTGTAAAGCCTCCTCAGATAACCGCTTTGCCTTCTTGCTTTTCTTTGGGATAGTTTTGTTTGCTGCCTCCAGCTCAATATTACAGGCCTCTGTCAATAGTTCTTCAGGCACACTGTTAACTAGATCTAATCCCTTGAATCTATTTGTTACCTACTGTGAAATCTTGTGGGATTTGATTTAAGACATACTTGGCTGGTATAGCATTTTTCCTGGTTTTCTTTAGTTTAAACATGAGTTTTGCTATGAAAAGCTGATGATCTCAGCCACAGTCAGTTCCAGGTCTTATTCTTGCTCACTGTATACAGCTGCTCTATCTTTGGCTACAAAGAATGTTATCAGTTTGATTTTGGTATTGATTGGTGATACCCATGTGTAAAATCATCTAATTCTGTTATTTAAAAAGGTATTTGTTATGACTAGTCCATTCTATTGGCAGAATTCAGTTAGTTTTTGCACTGCTTCATTTTTTTCTCCAAGGCCAAACTTGCCTGTTAATCCAGGTGTGTCTTGACTTACAATTTTACATTCCAATCCACGATGATGAATAGAACACTTTTTTAGGTGTTAGTTATAGGAGGTCTTCTAGGTCTTCATTCAGTTCAGATCAGTTTAGGCTCTCAATTACGTCTGATTCTTTGTGAACCCATGTACTGCAGCACTGTAAGGCCTCTCTATCCATCATCAACTCCCAGAGCTTACTGAAACGCATGTCCATTTGGTCAGTGATGCCATCCAATCATCTTATTCTCTGTCATCCCCTTCTCCTGCTGTCTTCAATCTTTCCCAATATCAGGGTCTTTTCAAAAGAGTCAGTTCTTCGCATCAAGTAGTCAAAGTATTGGAGTTTCAGCCTCAACATCAGTCCTTCCAAAGAACACCAAGGACTGATCTCCTTTAGGATGGAATTGTTGGATTTCCTTGCAGTCAAAGGCACTCTTAAGAGTCTTCTCCAACACCACAGTTCAAAAGCATCCATTCTTCGGTGCTCAGATTACTTTATAGTCCAACTCTCACATCCATATAAGACTACTGGAAAAACCATAGCCTTGATTAGACAGACCTTTGTTGGCAAAGTAATGTCTCTGCTTTTTAATATGCTGTTTGGGTTGATCATAACTTTCCTTCCAAGGAGTAATAGTTTTTTCATTTCATGGCTTCAGTCACCATCTGCAGTGATTTTAGAGCCCCCCAAAATAAAGTCTGACACTGTTTCCACAGTTTCCCCATCTATTTGTCATGAAGTGATGGAGCCAGATGCCATGATCTTAGTTTTCTGAATGTTGAGATTTAAGCCAACTTTTTCACTCTCCTATTTCACTTTCATCAAAAGGCTCTTTAGATCTTCTTCACTTTCTACTATAAGGGTGGTGTCATCTGCATATCTGAGGTTATTGATATTTCTCCTGTCAATCTTGATTCCAGCTTGTGCTTCATCCAGCCCAGAATTTCTCATGACACACTCTGCATATAAGTTAAATAAGCAGGGTGACAATACACAACCTTGATGTACTCCTTTTCTTGTTTGGAACCAGTCTGTTGTTCCATATACAGTTCTAACTGTTGCTTCCTGACCTGCATACAGATTTCTTAAAGGCAGGTCAGGTGGTCTGGTATCCCCATCTCTTTCAGAATTTTCCACAGTTTATTGTGATCCACACAGTCAAAGGCTTTGGCATAGTCAGTACAGCCTGACAAAATGGGGTCCACTGGAGAAGGGAATGGCAAACCACTTCAATATGTTTGCCTTGAGAACCACATGAACAGTATGAAAAAGCAAAAAGATAAGACACTGAAAGATGAACTCCCCAGGTTGGTTGGTGCCCAATATGCTACTGCAGATCAGTGCAGAAATAACTCCAGAAAGATTAAAGAAATGGAGCCAAAGCAAAAACAACAGCCAGTTGTGGATGTCACTGGTGATGGAAGCAAGGTCAGATGCTGTAAAGAGCAATATTGCATAGGAACCTGGAATGTTAGGTCCATGAGGCAAGACAAACTGGAAGTGGTCAAACAGGAGATGGCAAGAATGAATGTCGACATTCTAGGAATCAGCAAACTAAAATGGGCCGGAATGGGTGAATTTAACTCAGATGACCATAATATCCACTACTGTGTACAAGAATCCCTTAGAAAAAATGGAATAGCCATCATAGTTAACAAAAGAGTCCAAAATGCAGTACTTGGATGCAATCTCAAAAACGACAGAATGATCTCTGTTCATTTCTAAGCAAAGCATTCAACATCACGGTAATCCAAGTCTATGTCCCAACCAGTAATGCTGAAGAAGTTGAACGGTTCTATGAAGCCCTCCAAGACCTTCTAGAACTAACATCCAAAAAAGATGTTCTTTTCATCATATGGAGACTGGAATGCAAAAGTAGAAAGTCAAGAAACACCTGGAGTAACAGGCAAATTTGGCCATGTAATACAGAATGAAACAGGGCAAAGACTAATAGAGTTTTGCCAAGAGAATGCACTGGTCATAGCAAACACCTTCTTCCAACAAAACAAAAGAAGACTCTACACATGGACATCAAAAGATGGTCAACACTGAAATCAGATTGATTATATTCTTTGCAGCTGAAGATGGGGAAGCTCTATATAGTCAGCAAAAATAAGACTGGGATCTGACTGTGGCTCAGATCATGAACTCCTTATTGCCAAATTCAGACTTAAATAGAATAAAGTAGGGAAAGCCACTAGACCATTCAGGTATGACCTAAATCAAATCCCTTACAATTTTTGGAAGTGAAAAATAAATTTAAGGGACTAGATCTGATAGACAAAATGCTTGATGAACTATGGACAGAGGTTAGTGATATTATACAGAAGACAGGGATCAAGACAATCCCCAAGAAAAAGAAATGCAAAAAAGCAAAATGGCTATCTGAGGAGGCCTCACAAATAGCTGTGGAAAGAAGCAAAGTGAAAAGCAAAGGAGAGAAGGAAAGATATACCCATTTGAATGCAGAATTCCAAAGAATAGCAAGGAGAGATAAGATAGCCTTCCTCAGTGATCAGTGCAAAGAAATAGAGGAAAACAACAGAATGGGAAAGACTAGAGATCTCTTCAAGAAAATTAGAGATACCAAGGGAGCATTTCATGCAAAGATGGGCTCAATAAAGGACAAAATGGCATGGAATTAAGAGAAACAGAAGATATTAAGAAGAGGTGGCAAAAATACACAGAAGAACTACACAAAAAAGATCTTCATGACCCAGATGATTATGATGATGTGATCACTTACCTAAACCCAGACATCCTGGAATGTGAAGTCAAGTGGGACTTAGGAAGCATCACTACAAACAAAGCTAGTGGAAGTGATGAAATTCCAGTTAAGCTATTTCAAGTCCTAAGAGATGATGTTGTGAAAGTGCTGCACTCAATATGTCAGCAAATTTGGAAAACTCAGCAGTGGCCACAGCACTGGAAAAGGCCAGTTTTCATTTCAATCCCAAAGAAACGCAATGCCAAAGAATGCTCAAACTACTGCACAATTGCAATCATCTCACATGCTAGTAAAATAATGCTCAAAATTCTCCAAGCCAGGCTTCAACATTATGTGAACCATGAACTTCCAGATATTCAAGCTGGTTTTAGAAAAGGCAGAGGAATCAGAGATCAAATTGCCAATATCCACTGGATCATTGAAAAAGCAAGAGTATTCAAGAAAAACATTTCTTTCTACTTTATTGACTAGGTCTTCATAGAACTATTCATCTTCAGCTTCTTCAGCATCAGTGGTAGGGGCATAGACTTGGATTACTGTGATGCTGAACGACTTGCCTGGAAATGAACTGAGATCATTCTGTCATTTCTGAGGTTACACAAAAGTACTGTGTTTTGGACTTTTTTATTGATTATGAGGGCTACTCCATTTCTTTTATAGGATTCTTGCCCACAGTAGTAGATGTAATGGTCATTTGAATTAAATTCACCCATTCCCGTTCATTTTAGTTCTCTGATTACTAGAATGTTGATATTTATTCTTAACATCTCCTGCTTTACCATGTCCAATTTACCTTGATTCATGGACCTAACATTCCAGGCTCCTTTACAATACTGTTGCTTGCAGCATTGGTTTTGCCTTCATCACCAGACATATCCACAACTGAGCATAGTATCGACTTTGGCCCAGCTGCTTCATTCATCCTGGGAGTATTGGCAATTCTCTTCCACTCTTCCCCAGTAGCCTATTGGATCCCATCAGACCTGGGGGACTCATCTTTTGGTTTCATATATTTTAGGTCCTGAGTTGGCTTAAACCTCAACATTCAGAAAACTAAGATCAGGACATCTGGTCCCATCATTTCATGATAAATAGATGGGGAAACTGTGGAAACAGTGGATGACATTATTTTGGGGGGCTCCAAAATCACAGCACATGGTGATTGAAGCCACAAAATTAAATGACGCTTATTCCTGGAAGGAAAGTTATGACCAACCTAGACAGCATATTAAAAAGCAGCAACATTACTTTGTCAAAAAAGGTCTATCTAGTCAAGGCTATGGTTTTTGCAGTAGTCATGTATGGATGTGAGTTGGACTATAAAGCAAGCTGAGTGCCAAAGAATTAATGCTTTTGAACTGTGGTGTTGGAGAAGACTCTTGAGAGTCCCTTGGACTGCAAGGAGATCCAACCAGTCCATCCTAAAGGAGATCAGTCCTGAGTGTTCATTGAAAGGACTGATGTTGAAGCTGAAACTTCAATAATTTGGCCACCTGATGCAAAGAGCTGACTCATTTGAAAAGACCCTGATGCTGGGAAAGATTGAGGGCAGGAGGAGAAGGGGGCGACAGAGGATGAGATGGTTGGATGGCATTACCAACTCACTGGACATGAGTTTGGATAAACTCTGGGAGTTGGTGATGGACAAGGAGGCCTGGCATGCTGCGGTTCATGGGGTCACAAAGAGTCAGACACGACTAAGCGACTGAACTGAACTGATACAGTTCATGAGGTTCTCATGGCAAGTTTACTGAGGTGGTTTCCCATTCCCTCCTCCAGTGGGTCACGGTTTTGTCAGAATTCTCTACTATGACCCATCCATCTTGGGTAGCCATGCTTGGCATATCTCATAGGTTCACTGAGTTATGCAAGCCTCTTCACCATGACACAGTAGTGATTCTTGAAAGGGGTTAAATAAGTTCGTGCTATCCAAAAAGTTTATTAATCCTTTTGTCTTCTATAAGACCCCAAAATATGTAAAGTCGTCTATACTAACACTGTTGTTATTGCTATTAAAAAATAGGTGACCATGGGAATTTCCTTGTTGGTCCAGTAGTTAAGAACCAATCTCCCAATGAAAAGAACAAGAGTTTGAACCCTGGTTGGGGAACTAAGATCCCACATGCTGCATGGTCACTAAGCCTGTGGGCCACAACTACTGAACCTGCACACTACAGCCAATACATCTCAACTAGAGAAGACTTTGCTGCCCCCATCAGTGTCCCAGGTAGGGGCACCATGTCCCCAGTCAGCGTGGATGGGCAGCACTGTTCCCCCTTTGTGACTGGGGAGGGGTCTCCAGTCCCCGTTGGGAACTTTAACCTCCGCCTGCCCAGGCAGCCTTGGCTGAGGAGCATGCTTCAGGGCACTCCGTGGCAAGACAGGAGTTGGAAAGAGATACACAGAGACATGAATGTGTGTGGAGTGTGCACGTGTGCGTACGTGCGCGCATGCAGGCATCCACGATGGATACAGGCACGTGATCAATCTGTGGGTGTATTCCTTAGGACAATGCACCAGCTGCATAGCCACCTAGAAGTGATTCAGGTGTGTGCCTAAGTCGGTCTCTGTGGGACTCTCCATCCCCTACCCACCGTCTAGGGTATCTATGCCGTGAACGTGCCATGGGCCTTAATGTCCCCTCCTCTTGGTGTGTTGTTTCTTTGGTAGAACACTCGTCCAGAGAGGGCAGGAGAAAGAGGACAATCATCTCTCCTTCTCAAACAAGGATCACTATGCAAGTCTTCATGAGGGGTATTGCTTTCTGGGGATTGCCGCCAGGGAAGAACTGGCTCCTCAGACGGGAATCCCAGGTAAGTTCTCCACCCAGCACATAGGCCCAGGACCACAACTAAGAACTGATGCAGCCAAAATAAATAAATAAATGTTTATGTGTGTGTGTGTGTACATACACACACACATATAATCTTCCTGGACATTACTAAAGTAAAAAACTGCTCTTGGCAAGAAAGCGTCAAGGGAATGAGAAGACAAGCCATAGACTGAGAGACGATATTTGCAAAAGACACATATGATAAAGGACTCGTCAAAATATACAAGAATTCCTTTTTTTTTTTTAGTCTCTTTTTTTTTTCTTTTTTTTTAAATTTTATTTTATTTTTAAACTTTACAATATTGTATTGGTTCTGCCATATATGGAAATGAATCTGCCACAGGCATACATGTGTTCCCCATCCTGAACCCTCCTCCCTCCTCCCTCCCCATACCATCCCTCTGGGTCGTCCCAGTGCACTAGCCCCAAGCATCCAGTATCATGCATCAAACCTGGACTGGCAACTCTTTTCATATATGATATTATACACAAAATATACAAGAATTCTTTATTCTCAATTAAAAAAAAAAAAAACTGGGTGACTGACCACACCATTGTAGCAAACTGGTTCATTAAGATCTATTTTACACAGTTCTTCTGTGTATTCTTTCCATCTCACCTTGATCTCTTCAGCATCTACTAGGTCTCTACCATTTTTATCCTTTATTGTGCAAACAGGGCAGAATCCTCTCTTGATGTTTCCAATTTTCTTGAAGATATCTCTAGTCTTATAAAAACAGGCCAGTGACCTTAAGGGACACCTGAAAATAGAAGGGAATAAGGATGTGCAAAGACGTTCCTGCATATGTCATAAGAAAAAATGCAAATAAAGACAACAACGAGATATCACTACACACTATTAGAATGGCCAAAATCTGGAATACAAAACCAAATGGTGATAAGTGTATGAAGCAACAGGAATTCACATTCACTGCTTATGGGGATGAAATGGTAAAGCCACTTTGGAAGATAGGAAAAGGAAGAAAAACATATATTATTGCCTAAGGACATGACATGTGTTTAGTTTCACATTAGTAAATCTTGAGCTCACTTACTTTTCCATAAGTCAGCATTCTGGGTCACTGAATATTAACCACCTGCTGTGAAATAAAGGAAATAATTTAGTTTTTCATATTTGAATGATTTCAAGGTATAATTTTAAGGACATTCAAAACACAAAGCCATTTTTAAAGCAAAATAATTTATAAATTTCTTTGGAAGATTTAGTTGTAAACATAGAGTAAAACCTCATTAATTTAAATAACTGAAGGAGAAGTTTTTTTTTTTTTTTTTTTAATCAGTTTGGAAATTATGTTGGCAAAATGTTGCTTACTACAATTCGTCCTGAACTTTAATAAATAAGTATGAGTCATGCAATTATCATGTTATTTTTATGCAAATGAATCTTGCCAGAATGTTTCAAAGTGATTAAATAAGTTCAATATTCCCCCCCCGCCCCCCCGACCTTTCGCACTGTTGAGAAATACTTGTTAGAATTTGAAAAGGTTACACAAACTTTCTGGGGCTTAGTATACTCATTTGTAAAATGGGATGAAGCTTGATGATTACTAAATTCCATTTCATATCTACCCAATCATTTTCTGTCTCTATTATATTATCTAAAATTTAAAATTACTTTGATAAGAGGTTCAAATTATTTGATACTTGAAGATTTTTGCTTTGTGCCACCTCCATTCCTCCCTCAAACTTTTAAATAAATAACCAGCATGGTCTAATTATCTGTCATAGCATGATTCTCTGTTTATATACTACATACTCAGCAGCTGAAGTCTGCTTACTTGAACCACCTGGCCAAGAAAGTTTGATGTTCTGTTTGAAGATAAAATATGAGTCAAACCTGAATTCAACTCTTAAGGCTTATGTGGTGTGACCATATTGATGAACACCAGGGCCATTATCTATGGAGCAGGATTGAGGATTGTAAATAATAAAATAGGCTTTACTGTTTTGTTTAGGTTTTCTTCTCTGTTTCGTATAGGTTATAGAAAAGTTTATTGCATTTTGGATATTGTTTTTGTTGTTCAGTAGCTAAGTTGTGTCTGACTCTTTGTGACCCCATAGACTGCAGCACACCAAGCTTCCATGTCCTTCACTATCTCCCCAACTTTACTTAAACTCATGTCCACTGAGTTACTGATGCCACCCAACCATCACATCCTCTGTCCCTACCTCCTCCTCTTGCTCTCCATCTCCCACCATCAGAGTCATTTCCAATGATGTGACTCTTTGCATCAGGTGGCCAAAGTATTGGAGCTTCAGCTTCAGCATCAGTCCTTCCAATGAATATTCAGGCTTGATTTCCTTTAGGATTGACTTCTTTGAACTCTGCTTTCCAAGGGACACTCAACAGTCTTCTCCAGTACAAATATTCAAAAGCATCAATTCTTCAGCACTCAACCTTCTTTATGGACCAACTGACACAGCTATGCATGACTACTGGAAAAGCCATAGATTTGACTATATGGACCTTTGCTGGCAAAGTAATGTCTCTACTTTTTGATACTCTGTCTAGGTTAGTCATAGCTTTTCTTCCAAGGAGCAAATAATCTTTTAATTTTGTGGCTGCAGCCACCCTCCGCAGTGGTTTTGGAGCCCAAGGAAATGAAATCTGCCACTGTTTCTACTTGTTTCCCCATCTATTTGCCATGAAGTGATGGGACCAGATTCCATGACCTTAGTTTTTGGAATGTTGAGTTTTAAGCCAGGTTTTCACTCTCCTCTTTCACTGTCACCAAGAGGCTCTTATAAAGCAATTATCCTTCAATAAAAAATTAATTAATTAAAAAAAGAAGCTCTTTAATTCCTCCTTCTTTTCCAACATTAGTGTGGTATCATCTGTATATCTGAGATTGTTGATATTTCTCCCAGGAATTTTTATTCCAACTTTTACTTCATGCAGCCCAGTATTTTGCATGATGAACTCTGCACATAAGTTAAATAAGCAGAGTGACAATATACAGCTTTGATGTACTCCTTTGCCAATTTTGAGTCAGTCTATATTTTCATGTCCAGTTCTAAGTGTTACTTCTTGCCCTGAATGCAGTTTTCTCAGGAAGCAAGTCAAGTGGTCTGGTCTTCCCATCTTTTTAAGAATTTTCCAGTTTGTTGTGATCCATGAAGTCAAAGACTTTAATGTAGTCAATGAAGCAAATATTTTTTGAATTTCATTGTTTTTTATAATTCAATATTTTTAAATCTGTACTCAGAAGAGAAATTCAGACACCTGTGTTAGGACTTCCTGCCTTGGTATATATAAGAGAGCTGAGACACTGAAATTGTTTCAGCATTTGTTCTTCTATCCACAGAGAAGTAGAATAAATAAAAGTAGAAATCTAAAAAATAAAGAAGAAAAACTTCATCTAAATGTAACCATAGCAAAGATACTTTATAGTATGAAAAATTTCTGAGTATGATAGTATAACTTAATATGAAGACAAACTTTTAATTGATATATACTTAAATGTATTGTAAACTTTTGAAAAATATTGCAATTCCCAGAGTATAGTTATTTTATATTATTTATTTTATATATTGCTTTGCATCCATGCTTAATATAATGTTTTGCAATAAAAGGTATCTAATATGTATATCTTGAATGAATAGATGAATTAATAAATTAATAAATATGAGGGTAAAACAAATATAGCAGCATTCTATATTATAAATAATATGATTTGAAACTGAGACAATGAAATGATAAGAGATTTCAGTGAAAAGTGTTAGCTGCTCAGTCATGTCCAACTCTTTGTGAACCTATGTATTATAGCCTGCCAGGCTTCTCTCTCCATGGAATTCTCCAGGGAAGAATACTGGAGTGTGTAGCCATTCCCTTCTGCAGGGGATCATCCTGACCCAGGAATTGAACTCAGGTCTCTTCATTGCACTTGGATTCTTTACCATCTGAGCTATCAGGAAAGCCCTAAGAGACTTCAGATTTGAATCTACTAATTTTAGAAGAGAAAATGAAGAGCAGAGCTTTTAAACAACATTGCCAGGGTCATACTCAGAAATAACTATCAAATTAAAACATTGGTCTTCCAACGTCAATATTATTTTATCTGTTTCATTTTGTTATGAAATATTACACATATAGAAAATGCACATAAAATTTTCAGTACAATGATTAATAATGAAAGAAACATCCTTGGAATTATCAAATAAGTGCAGAAGTGGAGTATTGACAGCACCTAGAACCCACTGTTGTGTCTTTTCTCTTCAACACTTGAATTCCTCACAAGTACATTCTACCATTTTTGTCATTTACTTTCTTGTTTTCATCATAGTTTCACCAAACATCAGTGAATCCCTAAATAGTATAGATCATTTCTTTTTCCCTATGATACTAGTACATAAACAAATGATAGCTTGCAGGCTATAGTCTATAAAGTCACAAAGACTCAGAAATGACTGAAGCAACTTAACACACTCACACAGGCACACAAATAGATACATACACTATACTATTTCATGTTTGTTTGTTTTTTACTCACCATTGTGTATGTTTGCATACACAATAGTGAAAAAGAAAGATAAACCCATTTGAATGCAGAGTTTCAAAGAATAGCAAGGAGAGATAAGAAAGACTTCCTCAGCAACCAATGCAAAGAAATAGAGGAAAACAATAGAATGGGAAAGACTAGAGATCTCTTTCAGAAAATTAGAGCTGCCAAGGGAACATTTCATGCAAAGATGGGCTCAATAAAGGACAGAAATGGTATGGACCTAACAGAAGCAGAAGATATTAAGAAGAGGTGGCAAGAATACGCAGAAGAACTATACAAAAAACATCTTCATGACCCAGATAATTATAATGGTGTGATCACTCACCTAGACCAGACATCCTGGAATCCAAAGTTAAGCGGGCCATAGCAAACATCAATATGAACAAAGCTAGTGGAGGTGATGGAATTCCAGTTGAGCTATTTCAAATCCTGAAAGATGATGCTGTGAAAGTGTTGCACTCAATATGCCAGCAAATTTAGAAAACTCGGCAGTGGCCACAGGACTTGAAAAGGTCAGTTTTCATTTCAATCCCAAAAAAAGGCAATGCCAAAGAAGGCTCAAACTACTGCACAGTTGCACTCACCTCACCCTTTAGCAAAGTAATGCTGAAAATTCCCCAAGCCAGGCTTCAACAGTATGTGAACCATGAACTTCCAGATGCTCAAGCTGGTTTTAGAAAAGGCAGAGGAACCAGAGATCAAATTGCCAACATTTGCTGAATCATTGAAAAAGCAAGAGAGTTCCAGAAAAACATCTATTTCTGCTTTATTGACTATGCCAAAGCCTGTGACTGTGTGGATCACAACAAACTCTGGAAAATTCTGAAAGAGAT
Organism: Bos indicus; assembly: GCF_029378745.1. Taxonomy (NCBI): domain Eukaryota; kingdom Metazoa; phylum Chordata; class Mammalia; order Artiodactyla; family Bovidae; genus Bos; species Bos indicus. The sequence goes on along the minus strand of NC_091776.1, from coordinate 37,718,730 downwards.
GAGCATACCAGACCACCTGACCTGCCTCCTGAGAAATCTGTATGGAGGTCAAGAAGCAACAGTTAGAACTGGACATAGAACAACAGACTGGTTCCAAATAGGAAAAGGAGTACATCAAGGCTGTATATGGTCACCCTCCTTATTTAACTTATATGCAGAGTACATCATGAGAAATGCTAGACTGAATGAAGCACAAGCTGGAAAGATTGCTGGGAGAAATATCAGTAACCTCAGATATGCAGATGACACCACCCTTATGGCAGAAAGTGAGGAAGAACTAAAGAGCCTCTTGATGAAAGTGAAAGAGGAGAGTGAAAAAAGTTGGCTTAAAGTTCAATATTTAGAAAATTAAGATCGTGGCACCCAGTCCCATCACTTCATGGCAAATAGATGGGGAAACACTGGAAACAGTGACAGACTTTATTTTTGGGGGCTCCAAAATCACTGCAGATGGTGACTGCAGCCATGAAATGAAAAGATGCTTACTCCTTGGAAGGAAAGTTATGACCAACCTAGACAACATATTAAAAAACAGTGACATTACTTTGCCAACAAAGGTCTGTCTAGTCAAGGCTATGGTTTTTCCAGTGGTCATGTATGGATATGAAATTTGGACTCTAAAGAAAGCTGATGCTTTGGAATTGTGGTGTTGGAGAAGACTCTTGAGAGTCCTGGACTGCAAGGAGATCCAACCAGTCCATCCTAAAGGAGACCAGTCCTGAGAGTTCATTGGAAGGACTGATAAGGAAACTGAAACCCCATTACTTTGGCCACCTGATGTGAAGAGCTGACTCATTCAAAAAGACCCTGATGCTGGGAAAGATTTAAGGCAGGAAGAGAAGGGGACCACAGAGGATAAGATGGTTGGATGGCATCATTGACTCAATGGACATGAGTTTGTTAAACTCCAGGATTGATGATGGATGGGAAGTCCTGGCATGCTGCATTCCATGGGGTCACAAAGACTTGGACACAACTGAGCGACTGAACTGAACTGAACCTATACATGTCACACATAGTGGGTATCCAATACATTACTTGATTCAGCAGGTATTATTGTTATTATCATTGCTAATTAAAATGTAACTTAAACTAAATAAACGGGTTTTCATTGTCTGTCTTGTGTGAATATTTGTAGAGAATATCCATACCAGATCAAGAAAAGACAAAATGTGAGCATGAAAGCAAGAGACAAAGAGGGAGACAGAGACTAGGAGTGGGGATGGGTGAGAGGAGGCAGAGAGCAAGAAGAGTGCATTGGCTATATATGTGTTTCAGAACTTCTTAAAGTAACTTTATATACTTAGACATTTGCTAAGTACTTTCACAATTCTCTTATTAAAAATCTAACAGGGAGACACAAAGTAGATTAAGAGGCTAAAGTATAGATTGACAAAAGAAAGTATAGAAATTGAAACACTTTAACCTCTTAATAGGAAATACCTGTTGCCCCACATATGAAAATGTACAGTTCAGACAACTACTCTTCCTGTTCTCTGAGAGCAAAATAAAAAATACAAGAGAAAGAGTTTTAAAATAACATGGGAAAACTTTGGAATAACCACTAAGAAATGTTTTCTGAACATAAGTGGAGTTAGAAAATGAAACAGCAATTTGAAGAATGTTGTGACTGCTCTGTCCTTGCAGAGTCTTGAAATATGATGGAAAGTCACATATACAGGTATTTTAGAGACTTTTTGGAAGGTAGAAGACACATTAGATGGCCTCTCTGAGGCTCTTTTAATTTTAACTCTTTTTGAAACCACAAATTTATAACTCTGTTTCAGGAACAAAATGACATTTAACAGTGCATCTTAGGAGTCCTCCCTACAACCCAAAAAGCTACCTTATGTAACAATTAAAGTTGTATCTACAAATATTTTTGTGTATAATGTTTACACCATAGCATCCTAAAGAATTTGTTTTGACTCAGGACCAATCCTAAGCAATAAAAATTTAAGTGTACTGTTTAATTAAGATACCAGGACCTCATCTTTCTCATTTATAAAATGAAGTAATAATTAACATAAGTGATTAGAATTTAATAAATAAAATAACAAGAATAAATCCAGCACTATGCCTAATGAGCAGTAGTTTCTTAAGAATATCATATTATGGACATTCTCGATGTAAAACCAAAACCAGGGAGTAAATTAAGAATGGATAATTTCATGATGATATTTTGTAAGAACCCTTCCATATTTTATTAAGTACAGTCAAGGAAAAGTGATCCAATGTAAACTAGTACAGCCACTATGGAGAACAGTGTGGAGATACCTTAAAAAACTGGAAATAGAACTGCCTTATGATCCAGCAATCCCACTGCTGGGCATACACACTGAGGAAACCAGAAGGGGAAGAGACACGTGTACCCCAATGTTCATCGCAGCACTGTTTATAATAGCCAGGACATGGAAGCAACCTAGATGTCCATCAGCAGATGAATGGATAAGAAAGCAGTGGTACATATACACAATGGAGTATTACTCAGCCATTAAAAAGAATACATTTGAATCAGTTCTAATGAGGTGGATGAAACTGGAGCCTATTATACAGAGTGAAGTAAGCCAGAAGGAAAAACATTAATACAGTATACTAACGCATATATATGGAATTTAGAAAGATGGTAACAATAACCCGGTGTACGAGACAGCAAAAGAGACACTGATGTATAGAACAGTCTTATGGACTCTGTGGGAGAGGGGGAGGGTGGGAAGATTTGGGAGAATGGCATTGAAACATGTAAAATATCATGTAAGAAACGAGTTGCCAGTCCAGGTTCGATGCACGATACTGGATGCTTGGGGCTAGTGCACTGGGACGACCCAGAGGGATGGTATGCGGAGGGAGGAGGGAGGAGGGTTCAGGATGGGGAACACATGTATACCTGTGGCGGATTCATTTTGATATTTGGCAAAACTAATACAATTATGTAAAGTTTAAAAATAAAATAAAATTAGAAAAAAAAAAACTAAAAAAAAAAAAAAAAAACCTAAATAAAGTTCCAGTTCTCAGGCACACACACACACACAAAAAAGGCAAAATTATTTACTCTTTTTATCATTTCATGTGATCTTGATTTATTACTTCCAATATTTGGCAATAAAAACATTTTTATAAACTGCCTCAAATCTCCTTTCTTTTCTTCTTCCTTCTCCTCTCTCTCTTTCTTTCTCTCTGGTTGTATTTGACTGTTTACATACCCTAGATGATTTCACAGCTTGGGACATGAAAATAATGTCTATGTTCTCATTGTCCTCACATTGCTGTTGTAAAGGTTAAACTAATATATTGACAACATTGAAGACAGTGTTTCAAATATAGTAAAAACTAAAACAATTGTCATTTGTTCTCACTGTGTATGTTTTGCTTTTTATAGAAAACAATGACTCTACTTAACTCCAACTTAACACTGTAAAGTGTGTTAGTGGTTATTGAAGCTGTTATAAGATATAAATGAGTATTTGTCATGCAATACAGTGTCTATCAGCTTTCCTGGTGATTCAGACAGTAAGGAATCCTCCTGCAATGCAGGAGACCCTGGTTTGATCCATGGGTTTGGAAGATCCCCTGGAGAAGGAAATGGCAACCCACTCCAGTGTTCTTGCCTGGAGAATCCCATGGACAGAGGAGCCTTATGTGCTACCATCCATGGGATTGCAAAGAGTCTGACATGAGTGCAAGAGTCTGAGTGACTAACACTTTCACTTTCTTCATAGTGTCTAGCACATAGGAAGTAAGAAATATGTTATTAAAAAATTAATAATGATAAAGACTTAGCTTGCAATACAGTGATTAAGACTCCATGATCCCAGTGTAGGGGCTAGGGTTTGATCTCTGGTGGAGGAACTAAGATCCTGCATGCTGTGGGATGCGATTTAAAAAAAAAAAAGATATATCAGCACAGTACTCATACTATAGACTATTATATTGCAAGAAGCCTAACCATCTAATAAAATATGTATATATGTGTTTATAGGTCTGTTTAAAGCAAACCATAGATGTTTTGGAAGTATTAAAAATTCAAAGAATATGCTAATCTGTCTAATAAAGATCAGCCTATGAAATGAGTAAACGGCATTTATAAAAATGAATCTAATTCAGGAAAAAAATAAATGTTACTTACCAATAACATGTTAAATTACCAAATTCATTATAAGTAATTTAGAAGTTTAAAAAATTATTCATTATTTCAACATTATGTTTATATATGGCATGCCTATTGTTGACAAGGAATTTTTGGCAATGGTAGTCAATGAAACATTTTTGAAGTGAGATTAAGCAATAATAATAGTAGTAGGTGAAATTTCTTGCATAAAAATCTGCTGTACTATTAAAAGAAACTTTGTATGCTTGACTTCATTTAATACTTGTAACAGCTTTATGATATGGTTACTATGGACTTTTATTATTTTCATTCTATGTAGGAGGAGACTAAGGTATAGAAAGTTAAGTAACTCAAGGCAAAGGAACTAGTAATGGCAGAGCTGGGATTCAATATAATTTTTCCTTTTCTAGCATATACAAGCTACCAGCCACTAGACCAACATGACAATAAAGCTTCTGGGAGACACATCTCCTGGTTGCTGTTACGGTTTCCACCCACTTTGCAGATAGCCCCATCTATGCTGCTGTTCCCAAATTGTGTGCTTAAGCACCTGGTTTCCAACAGCAAACCCACCCAATTGCTGTGGAGAATTTTGTATTTTCAAGGGAAACAAAATAACAACAGCGCTACTCAACATCAGACATCACATGATACTTTAGAGTTCAGATTATTCACACTCTATCACTTTTTAAGACATCATGTCTTTGCAAATCTGAGTTTGAAGGCATTGCTGTGATAAAAACCAAGAATTACCTGACAGGCACCATGGTACAGAATTTGAAAGTGGTGGGGTACAATCTAATTCTAAGATTTGAGAAGCTATAAAGTGCATGAAATGTGTATACATACAATCACAAGAAATAGTAGTCATTTAAGAATGAAATAAAATATTTATTTCTATGTTATGTATATCATTCTATGTTTGAGTAAACTATTTAACTGCAGTTAATTGGCATATTTTTTGACACAGGATCACTATGGGGTACGGGGGTGGACCTAGAAAACATCTTGGTACACTAAGGGCTGTGTGAGCTGAAAATGTTTGGGAACCCGTGTTCTACAACAGAAGTGCTTCTCCTAAGAATACTGATCCCAGGAGTATCAATCCTACGTGTCAAAATTGCTTTCTTCTGTTCCTATCCAAGGAAGACATTCTCCTACCCATTTTTTATATTTTTCACCCAAACCATGGAGTATGTCTTAAAACCCCTCTCACTATCTAACCTGTCCTCTTAATTTTTGAACTGTCTTCCTTGAGCAGTATCTCAGTGAATGTCTAGGGGGAAACAAAGAATAAAACAACAAGAACAAAGAAGTTTCTGTTTTTTCTTTCTTATTTCTTCACCCTTTGAGCCATGTCGAATTCCCTGAAGTAAACTAGAAAGATGCAGTGGCACAATTCTATCCTAATAAATAAAGGGATTGTATCATTGCAAGTAGTAAAGAAAGGTTCTCGGGAGGTAGAGCAGCAATTCAAAATTAAACATTTTGAACAAATACAATTTTATTTGGCAAAATGTCCTTTCAGTTTGTAGTAATTTTAGTCTGCCTATCTCATCTGTAGGTCTCTTCCCAATATATTCTCGTATTGGGGAGCAGAGTAAACGAGACTTGTTGACAGTGGACAGAACTCCCACTCTGACATAGGGGTTCACTTAAGGCTGAGCACTGAAGAATTGATGCTTTTGAACTGTGGTGTTGGAGAAGACTCTTGAGAGTCCCTTGGACTGCAAGGAGATCCAACCAGTCCGTTCTGAAGGAGATCAACCCTGGGATTTCTTTGGAAGGAATGATGCTAAAGCTGAAACTCCAGTCCTTTGGCCACCTCATGTGAAGAGTTGACTCATTGGAAAAGACTCTGATGCTGGGAGGGATTGGGGGAAGGAGGAGAAGGGGACGACAGAGGATGAGATGGCTGGATGGCATCACTGACTCGATGGACGTGAGTCTGAATGAACTCCGGGAGTTGGTGATGGACAGGGAGGCCTGGCGTGCTGCGATTTATGGGGTCGCAAAGAGTCAGACACGACTGAGCGACTGATCTGATCTGCTCTCCCTGTGTCCAACTGACTACTCTTGCTGCTCCTCACTCTTGAGCTCTGAAGGATACAGTCTTATAAATTTCCTTGGTGTTATGATCACTATTTTATGTCCAAATACATACCTGAAACATATAGATCAATGATTGCAAATGGAAAAAGAGAAAATGATTCTAAAACTGTGATTATATATAAATAGATAGATATAGATAGATACATACATACATACATACACCCATCTGTTAGGAAAAGCTGTGATAATTTTAATGGCACAATGACAAATAACAGAAATATTTCCTGAACTTGGGCAAATCAAAAAGTGGTAATTTTAAATATTTGAGATTTAATTACAGATTGCAAGAAACACCCTGAGTTGTGACTGTGGCCATCAAAATGACTTTAGAGCTCAAAGCCAATCCAGGGGTCCAGATCAGTAAACAATGCTCATCTGGTATACCTCTCTATGCCTTTTTCATTTTCACAGAATTCATTTCTATTAAAAATAAACTTGGCTACCTTTAGGTAAATAACCAAGATATCAGGAAGTTTTAATTTGTGCAGCTTCTTCAAGCTATTCCAAAAATACTTTGGATTAGGAAGTGTCTTTACTTTCAAATGGAGAAGGAAATGGCAACCCACTCCAGTATTCTTGCCTGGAGAATCCCAGGGACAGAGGAGCCTAGTAGGCTGCCGTCTATGGGGTCACACAGAGTCGGACACGATTGAAGTGACTTAGCAGTAGCAGTTACTTTCAAAGAGCAGAACTTAAAAGGAACTCCTTCATTTCCTTCTATTTTTCTCAGCAACAAAGAAATTGACTCCCAAGATGACTGATTTAAGTCTTAAAAACAGAAAAAAAGGAAAGATTTCAACTTACAATTCCCTTCTATCCTTGCACTTTACACAACGTATCTTCCTAATCAATATTTTAAATGCATTTAATCTTTTTTTTTTTTTACTCCACCTTTAAATACAAACTCTGCAAGGATAGCTTTCTCAAGCATATTATAGCATTTTCTAGAGTTGGTCCTAAGGATATGGACAGTATGGAACAATCCAAATGAAAAGCATAGGAATTGGCACCTCTAGCCACCTTCATGGTTTCCCTGGTGGCTCAGCAGTAAAGAATCCACCCACAATGCAGAAGATATAGGAGACATGGGTTTAATCCCTGGTGGAGTAGATCCCCTGGAGAACGGCCTGCCAACCCACACCAGTATCCTTACCAGGAGAATCCCACAGACAGAGGAGCCTGGAGGACTATAATCCAAGGGGTCACAAAGAGTGGAACACAACTGAAGCAACTGAACACAGCCACCTTCACATATTTCACCCCTGTACCCAAACTGTGGTAAACACTGATCTTTGCATCCGTGAATTAATTTTTACCACTAGATTTATCGTGTTGACCATTTCACAACATGTAAAGATATCTACATCTATGATGTACACTTGAAAATTAATATAGTTTATTCGTCAATTGCAACTCAGTTAAAGAAAGAAGCCTAAGAAACTATTTGATATTAAAAGCTACCCAAAAATTCCAAGTATTCTTGCCTATGAGAGGTAGTAATTAGTTCAATTTAGGGAATTATAAAAGTTTTATTAAAGTGCTAAGGAGATAGCACACAATGCAGGAATTTTATGGGGCAAAATAAAATTATGAGACTGAGGAAAAAAATTTCAGAAGTAGATCATTTCAATAGATCTTATTCATTGATTGGCCAGGTGTGTGTATGTGCATGGGTGCATGTGGGCATACATGCTCAGCAATGTCTCTTTGTGACATTATGGACTTGCAGCCCACCCAGCTCCTCCGTCCATGAGCTAGATATGGTGCTGTTAAACAGTTTATATATATATAAACTGTTATCAAAATGGGAATGGCTAAGAATAATAATTCTTCTCTGGTTACTCATGATTCCCCTAAGAAAGAGAGATAGAAATAGGTAGAGCTAGAAGAGAGAGAGAAAGAGAGAGAGAGAACATGTTAGTGGTGGTAGCCAGCCAATGTCTGCATTACCTCTAACACAACATATTTAAAACTCCTCACATAATGCATATCTAGTGCTCCCTGTAAGCCAGTAATGATAGCGCTATAGTCCTACATCTTTGCAAACAATTTGTCCCAACTTTTATTAGGAAATTTTCTCAGTTCAGTTCAGTTGCTCAGTCGTGTCCAACTCTTTGTGACCCCATGGGCTGCAGCACACTAGGCCTCTCTGCCCATCACTAAATCCCGGAGTTTACTCAAACTCATGTCTATTGAGTCAGTGATGCCATCCAGCCATCTCATCCTCTGTCATCCCCTTCTCATGCATACAATCTTTCCCAGCATCAGGGGCTTTTGAAATGAGTCAGGTCTTCACATCAGGTGGCCAAAGTATTGGAGTTTCACCTTCAACATCAGTCCTTCCAATGAATATTCAGGACTGATCTCCTTTAGAATGGACTGGTTGGATCTCCTTGTTGTCCAGGGGACTCTCAAGAGTCTTCTCCAACATCGCAGTTCCAAAGCATCAATTCTTCAGCACTCAGCTTTCTTTAGAGTCCAACTATCACATCCATACATGGAAAAACCATACCCTTGACTGGATAGACCTTTGTTGGCAAAGTAATGTATCTACTTTTTAAAATGCTGTCTAGGTCATCCCAGTACACCCATGGTGGATTCATGTTGATGTATGGCAAAACCAATGCAATATTATAAAGTAATAGCCTCCCATTAAAATAAATAAATTTAAATTAAAAAAATGCTGTCTAGGTTGGTCATAACTTTCCTTCCAAGGAGTAAGCGTCTTTTCATTTCATGGCTGCAATCACCATCTGCAGTGATTTTGGAGCCCAAAAAAATAGTCTGCCACTATTTCCACTGTTTCCCCATCAATTTGCCATGAAATGATGGGACTGGGTGCCATGATCTTTGTTTTCTGAATGTTGAGCATTAAGCCAACTTTTTCACTCTCCTCTTTCACTTTCATCAAGAGGCTCTTTAGTTCTTCCTCACTTTCTGCCATAAGGATGGTGTCATCTGAATATCTGAGGTTATTGATATTTCTTCCAGAAATCTCGATTCCAGCTTGTGCTTCATCCAGTTCAGCATTTCTCATGATGTACTCTGCATATAAGTTAAATAAGCAAGGTGACCATACACAGCCTTGATGTACTCCTTTTCCTATTTGGAACTAGTCTGTTGTTCCATGTCCAGTTCTAACTGTTACTTCCTGACCTGCATAAAGTTTTCTCAGCAGGCAGGCCGGGTGGCATGGTATTCCCATCTCTTTCAGAATTTTCTACAGTTCATTGTGATTCAGAATCATAGGCTTTGGCATAGTCAATAATGCAGAATTAGATGTTTTTCTGGAACTCTCTTGCTTTTTCGATCATCCAGTGGATGTTGGCAATTTGACATCTTGTTCCTCTCCCTTTTCTCAAACCAGCTTGAACATCTGGAATTTCATGGTTCATGTATTGTTGAAGCCTAGTTGGAGAATTTTGAGCATTACTTTGCTAGCATGTGAGATGAATGCAATTGTGCAGTAGTTTGAGCATTGCTTTACTCCCCTTCTGGAATTTACCAGACCTCAGGCATCTTGAACTATTTCAGTAATGACAAAGCCAATCATTGCTGTCCTTTATTTGTATTCACCAGTGGGATATGCAGCTTACATTCCATTTCCCATTTATTTTCCTTCTTTCTTTTTTTTTTTTTTTTTTGTATACAAGAAGCTTTTTATGTCGTTAAAACAAAAAGTTTTCCTTAACAGTTCTCCTTGTCTACAGGCCAAAATATGTGCCCTCTTTCATTTCTCTCTCTCTGCTTTCCGGCACAGACAGATTTTCTTCTAAAAATCTTCCACATTTTATATTGGGTATTTCTCACAATAAAATTTATGAATTCCACAAATTCTACTATTGATGCAAACATCCACTTTTCAAACAAGCATTACCTATCCTTTTCTCCTAAATTGTTTTATTCCTCCCAAGAGGTATCATTTATCCATTTAATGACTATTCCTACAGGGGATCTATCTGTTGTTCTGCTTTTCTTCCCCAGAGAAAGTTTCATCTTTGTTGAGATATGCTGTATGCTTTTAAATCCATAAATTTCCTTTAGTATACACTTTTGCCTCTTACCACAAGTGCTTGAATTTGCATCTCTTCTATATATTATGAACATCTTATTTTGAGAACTCTAGTCTTTTCCCAGGATAACTGACCTGATTTGGGAAATTTGTATTTGTTTTAACCTACGGAGAGAGGGACATGGCATTTGTCAGGGAAAATATCCATAACCTTTGTCATTGATTGTCTATAAAATGAAAACACACAACAGTTTCCTTATGGGAGAAGTTTCTCAGGGAATAGCTATTGTTTTCTCTCTGAGATTTTTTTCCTTCTTTTCCTTTTTCAAACACCTTGAAATTTTTCCCTCCTCCCGCCCATATACTGTCAAATCTGTAAGCTTCTAATTTTGCCCATTCCCCCAGTAAAGAGTAATTATTGGTAGATATTTCATTTACCCTTTGTACATGTTTATTCTCTTTGATAGATAAATCCCCCACTTCTTACAGTTTAATCTAAATCTATTAACTGATTGACTTCTAACATAATGTTAATAACATGTTAAAATATTTGGAGTATTAAGAAAATTTCATGAAATAACAGACACATAGTTACCCACCCTCACAGGCTAACATATCACATGTACAGCATAGCACTCTTTGAATGACTCCTATTATGATTACGGCTAAAGTCCCAGGCCAGCATTGTCATCGCTCTCGTCAGTGTGTTGGTTGGCAGTTCCACATAAGTTTTTCTACATTTACTATGTGTATGTGTGCCTGTAAGAACTATATATTGATGTTTGGGTTTCAAATATCTTTCAAAAATAGCTTTTGAGGACTTCCTTGGTAGTCCAGTAATTAAGAATACACATTGCCATGCAGGGGACATGGGTTCCACCCTCAGTTGAGGAACTGAGATCCCGCTTGCCTCAGAGCAACTAAGCCCACGTGCTGAAACTACTGAAGACTTCATGCCATGGTGCCCATGTGCCACAGCTAAAGAGCTTCTGTGCCTCAACAAAAGATCAAGTGTGCCACAACTAAGATCTGATGCAGCTAAATAAATAGCTCCTAATATTTACTGTTACTCTTTTTTGAAATTTATTCATGTTGATATTTGTTAGTCTATTGTTCTTAACTTCAAAATAATGTATATTCTATAAATAATTTGTTGATCCCATTATCTCCCAAAGGAAACATATCATTTTCACTTTCTTCTGTGAAAAACAGCTTTACAATGAACATATGTATACATATTATGTCTATTTGAATGTATTTATGTCTACTTGTATACACACTTCTTAATTTTAAGTTTTCTGCATTTTTCTAGGCATTGCAGTTGACAAAAAATTATCAATTTATACTTCCATGATGTATAGTATGTTTCTCTGTTACCAACCCACACTTGATCTTATTAGGACATTTAATTTTTGAAAATCTGATGATGATTAAATTATATTTCTATTTTTATTTGTTTTACCTGAAATGGTGTTGCTGAACCACAAAGGATGTCTGGATTCTTGGCCTCTGGAGGAAAAGAATTCAATTCAGGGCCAGAGACAAGTCTTGATAACGCAGGGCTTTTGTGTAATAAAGTTTTATTAAAGTATAAAGGAAATAGAGAAAGCTTCTGACATAGACATCAGAAGGGGCAAAAAGAGTACCTCCTTGATAGTGTGAGCAATGAAGTTATATGCTATTAAAAAGCCTCTTGATGAAAGTCAAAGAGGAGAGTGAAAAAGTTGGCTTAAAGCTCAACATTCAGAAAACTAAGATCATGGCATCTGGTCCCATCACTTCATGGGAAATAGATGGGGAAACAGTGGAAACAGTGTCAGACTTTATTTTTGGGGGCTCCAAAATCACTGCAGATGGTGATTGCAGCCACGAAATTAAGAGACACTTATTCCTTGGAAGGAAAGTTATGACCAACCTAGATAGCATATTGAAAAGCAGAGACATTACTTTGCCAACAAAGGTCAATCTACTCAAGGCTATGGTTTTTCCAGTAGTCATGTATGGATGTGAGAGACGGACTGTGAAGAAAGCTGAGCACCAAAGAATTGATGCTTTTGAACTGTGGTGTTGGAGAAGACTCTTGAGAGTCCATTGGACTGCAAGGAGATCCAACCAGTCCATTCTGAAGCAGATCAGTCCTGGGTGTTCTTTGGAAAGACTGATGCTAAAGCTGAAACTCCAATACTTTGGCCACCTCATGAGTCTCTCATTGGAAAAGAGTTGACTCATTGGAAAAGACTCTGATGCTGGGAGGGATTGAGGGCAGGAGGAAAAGGGGACGACAGAGGATGAGATGGCTGGATGGCATCACTGACTCGATGGACGTGAGTTTGAGTGAACTCCAGGAGTTGGTGATAGACAGGGAGGCCTGGAGTGCTGCAATTCATGGGGTCGCATAGAGTCAGACACGACTGAGCAACTGAACTGAACTGAACTGAATTACTTATTAAAGTGAATTGAAAGAATGTATGGAGGTTGTAAAGACCTCACTAGATCCAATCCATAATTTACATTTTAAGATAACAGGATTAGCCGGAAGGTTTTTTTCCAGAAACTGTCCTCAAGCAGATACATTATTGTTAGGAATGCAAAGGAAAAAAAGTTTGTTTTTTCTTCCAGTTTGAGAATTCCAGACCCCTTTCTCCTTGGGGACCCCTGACCTTCTTATCAACCTGCCTAGGAACTGACTCTCTCATACCTAAGTGCAGTTTGTAGATGATTATATTTATTAGTTTTAAGTGTATTATTAGGTGACTTTTAACAGTTCACCTAATGGTGTACATTAACCAAAGTATGTATTAGTATAACAAACTATGCATTAATTAAGGCAAAATCATAACTACCACTAAAAACATGAAAAAACATTTTTTCCAGTCTCCAAAATATTCACGTGTGTTCCTGTCCCCACACTGGCCTTTTGCCACCACTGAGGGACTGAGGGATTCAGATGACCATATCCAGTTATTCTCTTTCATTGTTTAAGTGAATAAAAGAATGGAGATATATACACAGATCCCCTGGAGAAAGAATGTGTATCCATTCCAGTGTTTTTGCTTATGAAATCCCATGGATAGAGCAGCCTGGTGGGCTATAGTCCATGGGGTCACAGAGTCAGACACAACTGATGGTTTAGTCGCTAAGTCATTTGTGACTCTTTGTGACCCCATGGGAATGTAGCCCTCCAGGCTCCTCTGTCCATGTAATTTTCCAAACAAGACTACTGGAGTGAGTTTCCATTTCCTCATATACTACTAATGTTGACAAAAAAAAAAAAAGATACTATTCTGTGCTTTGCTCCATTCACCTCTCTTCCAATTTCCTACAATGGGTTCTTTCATATTCTTACAGAGACTTCTTCAAAGATAAAGTATCTATTACCCATACTATACCCATTATTTCTAATTGATTTTTCCATGAAAATTGCTTTGTCACTTACATTTCATCAAATTTGAGTGTATCTCCTGATTGTTGAATAGTTGGGTCTATCCCACTTGGTGCTATTTTCCTCCTATATTTTGCACTTCAGTTTTGGGTGCAATATTCATGGGCATTTTTCTCTTTCTCTTTAGGCACATGACCCATGTCTAATAAGTTTGATTTTTCTTTCCTGCCTGATATTGCTAACCTCTGAACTTGTTCTCTGGGACTATGAACCTTATTGTAGTCGCTCAATGGGCAGTTGGTAGGCTTTTCTCACATTTTGTCTCTGTCACCTAATTTTGCTTGCGTGTGCCACTGAAAGGGCAGATGACGCTACTGGTAGTGAACTTGCCTGCCAATACAGGAGATGCAAGAGATGTGGGTTTGATCCCTGAGTCTTAAAGATCCCCTGGAGGAGGATATGACAACTCCACTCCAGTATTCTTGCCTGGAGAAGCCCATGGACTCCACTCCAGTATTCTTGCCTGGAGAAGCCCATGGACTCCACTCTAGTATTCTTGCCTGGAGAAGCCCATGGACAGAGGAGCCTGGTAGGTTATAGCCCACAGGGTCACAAAAAGACAGACAAGACTGAAACATAGCACACATGTATACCATTAAAAATATGCAACATTTTTATTATAGCAAATGGGCTTTAATTAATCAGTGAAAACCATATTATTGCATCCAACAGATTCATGCATTGAACTCCACACTAGTCATGTAAAATAAATGGGAAGGTTTACTATCCACTCATATATTAGAATCAAAATTCTTGCCTTCTGTTTTTTTTTTTCTGGATCCTCAGATAATCAAGCTTGCCTTCAGTTTCTATGAACTGATCCACATATTTCTCTAATATGCATAACTCTAATCATTTTGTAATTTCAGATTGATATAAGCTCATATACCCAAACATATACCTTTTGTCTTTGTGAGAGGAAGTAGCTAGGAACTAAGAATCTTCATGATATCAATTATATGTCACATTCTTAATAACACTACTGAGTGTGTCTTCTGCAGAGGTATGGGTCAGCAGTGGACTCCCACAGGGGCAGGGGCTCTGGGTGCAGCAGACATGGGTATGGCATAGCCCTCTTGGAGGAGGGTGCCATTATGTTCACCATAGAGCCACCAGAACTTACACAGGACTGGGGACAGACTCTTGGAGGGCACAAATAGACTTGACCCAGACTTGCCCGTGTGTGTCCAGGTGTCTCCAGCGAAGGTGTGGGTCAGCGGTGGCCTGCTACAGGGATGGGGGCAGTGAGTGTAGCAGTGCATGCATGGGACCCTTTGAAGGAGATTTCCATTATCTTCAAAGCCTCCACTATAGTTTGGCCTCAAGTCAAATAATAGGGAGGGAACACAGCCCCACTCATCAACAGAAAATTGGATTAATGATTTACTGAGCATGGCCCTGCCCATCAGAACAAGACCCAGTTTCCCCCTCAGTTAGTCTCTCCCATCAGGAAGCTTTGGTAAGCCTCTTATCCTTCTCCATCAGAGGGCAGACAGACTGAAAACCACAATCACAGGAAAATAGTCAATCTGATCATATGGACCACAGCCTTGTCTAACTCAATGAAACTATGAGCCATGCCACGTAGGGCCACCCAAGACAGACGGGTCATGGTGGACAGATCCGACAAAACATGGTCCAATGGAGAAGGGAATGGCAAACCACTTCAGTATTATTGCCTTGAGAAACCTATGAACAGTATGAAAGGCAAAATGATAGGACACTGTAAGATGAACTTTCCAGGTCAGGAGGTGCCTAATATGCTACTGGAGAACAATGGAAAAGTAACTGCAGAAAGAATGAAGACATGGAACCAAAGCAAAAACAACACCTAGTTCTGGATGTCACTGGTGATGGAAGTAAAGTCTGATGTTGTATTAATATTGCATAGGAACCTGGATTGTTAGGTCCATGAATCAAGGCAAATTAGAAGTGGTCAAACAGGAGATGGCAGTGAACATCTATATTTTAGGAATCAGTGAATTAAAATGAACTGGAATGGGTGAATGTAATGCAGATGACCATGATATCTACTACTGTGGGCAAGAATCCCTTAGAAAAAATGGAGTAGCCATCATAGTCAACAAAAGAGTCAGAAATGCAGTACTTGGATGCAATCTCAAAAATGACAGAATGATCTCTGTTCATTTCCAAGGCAAAGCATTCAATATCATGGTAATCCAAGACTATTCCCCAACCAGTAATGCTGAAGAAGCTGAAGTTGAATGGTTCTATGAAGACATACAAGATCTTCTAGAACTAACATCCAAAAAAAAAAAAAAAAAGATGTCCTTTTCATTATTTGGGACTGGAATACAAAAGTAGGGAGTCAAGAAACACCCGGAGTAACAGGCAAAGAGAACAGAATGGCCTTGGAGAACAGAATGAAGCAGGGCAAAGACTAATGGAGTTTTGCCAAGAGAGCACACTGGTCATAGTAAACACCCTCTTGCAACAACACAAGAGAAGATTCTACACATGGACATCACCAGATGGTCAATACTGAAATCAGATTGATTGTATTGTTTGGAGCCAAAGATGGAGAAGCACTATACAGTCAGCAAAAACAAGAATGGGAGCTGACTGTGGCTCAGATCATGAGCTCTTTATTGCCAAATTCAGACTTGAATAAAGTGGGGAAAACCACTAGACCATTCAGGTATGACCTAAACAAAACCTCTTACAATTTTATAGTGGAAGTCACAAATAGATTCAAGGGATTAGATCTGATAGACAAAGTGTCTGAAGAACTATGGACAGAGATTCATGACACTTTACAGGAGGCAGTGATCAAGACCATTCCCAAGAAAAACAAATGCAAAAAGGCAAAATGATTGTCTGAGGAGGCCTTACAAACAGTTGAGAAAATAAGAGGAGCAAACGGCAAAGGAGAAAAGGAAAGATTTAACCATTTGAATGTAGAGTTCCAAAGAATAACAAGGAGAGATAAGAGAGACTTCCTCCACATTCAATGCAAAGACATAGAGGAAAACAATAGAATGGAAAGACTAGAGATCTCTTTAACAAAACTAGAGATACCAAGGGAACATTTCATGCAAAGATGAGCTCAATAAAGGACAAAAATGGCATAGAACTAACAGAAGCAGAAGATATTAAAAAGAGGTGGGAAGAATACACAGAAGAACTATACAAAAAAAAAAAAAAATGTCATGACCTAGATAATCACGATGGTGTGATCACTCACCTAGAGCCAGACATCCTGGAAAGGAAAGTCAAGTGGGCCTTAGGAAGCATCACTACGAACAAAGCTAGTGGAGGTGATGGAATTCCAGTTGAGCTGTTTCAAATCCTAAAAGATGATGTTGTGAAAGTGCTGCACTCAATATGCCAGCAAATTTGGAAGACTCAGCAGTGGCCACAGCACTGGAAAAGGTCAGTTTTCATTCCAATCCCAAAGAAAGGCAATGCCGAAGAATGTTCAAACTACCTTGCAAATATACTCATCTCAAACGCTAGTAAAGTAATGGTTAAAATTCTTTAAGCCAGGCTTCAACAATATATGAACTTGAACTTCCAGATTTTTAAGCTGGATTTAGAAAACACAGAGGAACAAGAGATCAAAATGCCAACATCTGCTGAATCATAGAAAAAGCAAGAGAGTTCCAAAAAAGCATCTACTTCTGCTTTATTGACATGCCAAAACCTTCGACTGTGTGGATCACAATAAACTGTGGAAAATTCTTAAAGAAATGGGAATATCAGACCACCTGATCTGCCTTCTGAGAAATCTGTGTGAAGGTTAAGAAACAACAGTTAGAATTGGACATGGAACAACAAATTGGTTCCAAATTGGGAAAGGAGTATGTCAAGGCTGTATTTTGTCACCCTGCTTATTTAACTTATATGCAGAGTACATCATAAGAAATACTGGACTGGATGAAGCACAAGCTGGAATCAAGATTGCTGGGAAAAATATCAACAATGTCAGATATGCAGATGACACCACCCTTATGGAAGAAAGCGAAAAAGAACTAAAGAGCCTCTTGATGAAAGTGAAAGAGAAGAGTGAAAAAGTTGGCTTAAGACTCAGCATTCAGAAAACTAAGATCATGGCATCTGGTTCCATCACTTCATGGCAAATAGATAGGGAAACAATGGAAACAATGACAAACTTTTTCGGGGGGGGGGGTGGCTCCAAAATCACTGCAGAATGCAAGTGCTGCCATGAAATTAACAGACACTTGCTCCTTGGAAGAAAAGTTATGACCAACCTAGACAGCATATTAAAACCAATGACATTACTTTGCCAACAAAGGTCTGTATAGTCAAAGCTTTGGTTTTTCCAGTAGTCATGTATGGATGTGAGAGTTGGACTATAAAGAAAGCTGAGCTCCAAAGAATTGATGCTTTTTAACTGTGGTGTTGGAGAAGACTCTTGAGAGTCCCTTGGGGTGCAAGGAGATCAACCAGTCCATCCTAAAGTAAATCAGTCTGAATATTCATTGGAAGGATTGATGCTGAAGGTGAAACTCCAATACTTTGCTCACCTAATGTGAAGAATTGACTCATTTGAAAAGACTCTGATGCTAGGAAATATTGAAAGCAGGAGGTAACAGTGATGACAGAGGATGAGATGATTGGATGGCATCACTGACTCAGTGGACATGTGTTTGAGTAGACTACGGGTGTTGGTGCTGGACAGTGAGGCCTGGCATGCTGCAGTCCATGGTGTTTCAAAGAGTTGGACAGGACTGAGCAACTGAACTGAACTGAATGTTGAATTTTGATATGCATGCAAATTTAGCAGCACAGCCTTCTTCTCTAATCTCTTGGCCATTTTTATGATAACTAAATTATATGCAAATTTTTCTCATCTTTTCAGCCACTGCAAACATTTTCATATATGACTTGCAATCTCTATGATTAATTTTTTGAAAGATATTTCAAAGGATAATTGACAAAGGATAATATGTAAAATGGTTATGAATGACAGCACTTAAAGGAAAGTTAATTCACAAGTAGTTAAAATAAATTCTTGGGAAAGAGATACTTGAAGATTCCATGTTGCTTTTAATGGAAAAATTATAAAATATTGCCCACATTTTTTTATTCTGTTTGAAGTATTTGTGTTTAATTTTGGTGAACACATACAAAAACAAATACACGCATCTAAATGATGATTGTTAAATTTCAAATGTTTATAATTAAAAATCATGTTTGTATAATTTTAACAATTATCATGTTTTGGATTTGTTCCCTTATGTATTCTCTTTTTTGAATCCATTCAAGTTACTATCTTCTAAAACTTATAAAGACTAGAACTAGAGATTTTCAATTTTCTATTAATAATTTCCTTATTGTTCAAATTATTTTAGGTCATTATTTGTAAGAATTCCACATTATGTGTTTTGACATTGATTCAAGTTGAATTATGGCAAAGAGAGGTTGTTTATATCCTTCTAAATGTGTTTCTTCTAATTATGTTTTTTATTACGATGGGCATTATACATATTTTTTTTACCTTCTGTTTCATCAAAATACAAATGCTAGAAATCTTTATCATATCTTAATGCTAAATATACACAAAGGACAAGAACATATGTTTTATATTTTTATATGTTTCTTATGTGTTAGGACAGTCCCTAAACATATGAGACCTTAATTGAATTTTATGTTATTTTGTTGTCACACATGACATTTAATTGTGCTCTAAGAATCATATGCTATTTGCAGTCCTGTAGTAAGTATGGAGGTAATAGAAACACATTATTATACAACATGAAATGCAAAAATTAAACATCCTGACTAAACCTATTTGACAGGTATAACAACTGAATGACTATACATTTTAAATACCTTTCCAACTAAAATTTTATAGAAAAAATAGGATTTGAATGGGACTTCTCAAGTGGTGCCGTGGTAAAGAATCGGCCTGCAAATGCAGGAGACACAAGAGATGAAGTTTTGACCCCTGGGTCAAGAAGATACCCTGGAGTGGAAATGACAAACCTCTCCAGTATTCTTGCTGCCTGGAAAATTCCACAGACAGAAGACCCTGGTGGGCTGCAGTTCATGAGGTCACAAAGAGTAGGACATGACTGAGTGACTGAGCACTAAGGTTTGAATACTATCATGTCATATGGTAAACACTACGGATTTTATTCTATGTTAGATTATAACTTCACTGTTGACACCTAATTGATATTGAATTCAGTTAGAGAAACATTTTATTCTTTATTTCCAGTATTTAGTAATGTTATTTAGTAATGTTATTTTACTGTTTGCTTTATTGGGTTGTAGTTCCAATACAGTATTAGGCAGAAGTGGTATGAGAGGGCATATTGTCTTGTCCCTGGAGTTCAATATTCCATTATTATGTATTAGATGAAGTTCTATGTAGATGCCTTGTATCAACCTGAGATAGTGTTTCTATTTAAAACTTTCTCAGGTATTGATCATTAAAAGGTGCTGAAAATATGGTCAAATATACTTTTCTCCACTTGCTGAAATTAATTGTGTTAATAGTTTCCATCATTATATTAATGTGGTGTATTGAATGGACTTAGTTAAATAATCTTCCATGTCTGGGATATAATCAATTTATCATTTATCAGAAGTATATTGCAGAAATTTGATGCATTTGCATTTTTCATTAATGATGATGTTATTCTAGAAATTTTTTCTTGCAATTTTTCTCAAGCTTTGGAGGCAGGTTTGTATTGGACTCATGTAGTTATTTGGCAAGTGTCCTTCTCTCAAGTTCTTAACTATGTGTGTAATATTGATAGCATTCATTTTTAAAATATTTGATAGAATTCACCCATGGAAACTTCTCAGTCTTGAGGCTTTTTTCTGGGGATGTTTTTCACTATAAGCTGAATTTATTTAATATATATTTAGGTACTTAGAATTTCTCCTTATATTTATGTTAGTCTGAGTAACTGTTTTACTGAGGAATTTATGAAAAACACAGGAGAAAAGGAAAGCTATACCCATTTGAATGCAGAGTTCCAAAGAATAGCAAGGAGAGATAAGAAAGCCTTCCTCAGTGATCAATGCAAAGAAATAGAGGAAAACAACAGAATGGGAAAGACTAGAGATCTCTTCAAGAAAATTAGAACTACCAAGGGAATATTTCATGCAAAGATGAGCTCAATAAAGGACAGAAATGGTATGGACCTAACAGAAGCAGAAAATATTAAGAAGAGATGGCAAGAATACACAGAAGAACTGTACAAAAAAGATCTTGATGCCCCAGATAATCACGATGGTGTGGTCACTCACCTAAAGCCAGACATCCAGTAATTTGAAGTCAAGTGGGCCTTAGGAAGCATCACTACAAACAAAGATAGTGGAGGTAATGGAATTCCAGTTGAGCTATTTCAAATCCTAAAAGATGATGCTGTGAAAGTGCTGCACTCAATGTGCCAGAAAATTTGGAAAGCTCAGCAGTGGCCACAGGACTGGAAAAAATTAGTGTCCATTCCAACCCCAAAGAAAGGCAATGCCAGAGAATGTTCAAACTACCTGCCAATTGCACTCATCTCACACGCTAGTAAAATAATGCTCAAAATTCTTCAAGCCAGGCTTCAACAATATATGAACTGTGAAATTCCAGATGGTCAAGTTGGATTTAGAAAAGGTAGAGGAACCAGAGATCAAATTGCCAACATCTGTTGGGTCATCAAAAAAGCAAGGGAGTTCCAGAAAAAAACATCTATTTCTGCCTTATTGACTATGCCAAAGCCTTTGACTGTGTCATCACAATAAACTGTGGAAAATTCTGAAAGAGATGGGAATACCAGACCACCTGACATGCCTCTTGAGAAATCTGTATGTAAGTCAGGAAGCAACAGTTAGAACTGGACATGGAACAACAGACTAGTTCCAAATAGGAAAAGGAGTACATCAAGGCTGTATATTGTCACCCTGCTAATTTAACTTATATGCAGAGTACCTCATGAGAAACGCTGGGCTGGATGAAACACAATCTGGAAAAATTGCCTGGATAAATATCAATAACCTCAGATATGCAGACGCTATGACCCTTATGGTAAAAAGTGAAGAAGAACTAAAGAGCCTCTTGATGAAAGTGAAAGAGGAGAGTGAAAAAGTTGGCTTAAAGCTCAACATTCAGAAAACTAAGTTCTAAAAACTAAGATGACATCCATTCCCATCACTTCATGGCAAATAGATGGGGAAACAGTGGAACCAGTGACAGAGTTTATTTTTGGGAGGCTCCAAAATCTCTGCAGATGGTGACTGCAACAATGAAATTAAAAGATGCTTACTCCTTGGAAGGAAAGTTATGACCAACCTAGATAGCATTTTCAAAAGCAGAGACATTACTTTGCCACCAAAGGTCCGTCTAGTCAAGGCTATGGTTTTTCCAGTAGTCATGTATGGGTGTGACAGTTGGACTATAAAGAAAGCTGAGGGCTGAAGAATTGATGCTTTTAACTGTGATGTTGGAGAAGACTCTTGAGAGTCACTTGGAGTGCAAGGAGAACCAACCAGTCCATCCTAAAGGAAATCAGTCCTGAATGTTCATTGGAAGGACTGATGTTGAAGTTGAAACTCCAATACTTTGGCCACCTGATGTGGAGAACTGACTCATTGGAAAAGACCATGATGTTGGAAAGATTGAAGGTGGGAGAAGGGGATGACAGAGGATGAGATGATTGGATGGCATCACCGACTCAACGGACATGAGTTTGGGTCAACTCCAAGACTGGTGATGGACAGGGAGGCCTGGTTGATGCAGTCAATGGGATTGAAAGAGTCAGACACGATTGAACAACTGAACTGAACTGAACTGAGGAATTCATTCATTTCATCAAATTTGCTGAATTAATTAGAATAAAAATGTTCATAATAGTTTTGCTGCTGCTAAGTCACTTCAGTTGTGTCCGACTCTGTGCGACCCCATAGATGGCAGCCCACCAGGCTCCCCCATTCCTGGGATTCTCCAGGCAAGAACACTGGAGTGGGTTGCCATTTCCTTCTCCAATACATGAAAGTGAAAAGTGAAAGTGAAGTCGCTCAGTAGTGTCCAACTCTTCGCGACCCCATGGACTGCAGCCTACCAGGCTCCTCCGTCCATGGATTTTCCAAGCAAGAGTACTGGAGTGGAGTGCCATTGCCTTCTCCTCATAATAGTCTTTTTACCCATTAATATCGGTGGCATCTATGGTGACATTGCTTCTTTGCTTTCTGATATTGATTTTTTTGTTCTCTTTTGTTCTTGATTTGTCATATTTAGTGCTTATCATGTTAGCTTTTTTAAAAACTTAGATTATTAACTTTCCTTCCTGTTTTTCAGTTTATTATTCATAATTTCTTTTCTCAGATGTGTTTTTTTTTTAACTTATTTTTTATTTGGTTCAATTGCTCTTTTATTTCTCCCTTAAACTGGTAAAACAAATATCATTCGTTTTAATATATCTTTTTAATTAGTACAAGCATTTAAAACTATACAATTTCCTCTAAATTATGCCTCAGGTACATCCTACAGATTTTTTAACATTCACTTTATAACTTTCATTTATTTTAACATATAGTCTAAATCATTGTTTATTACTACTTTACACATAGGTTTATTAAAATTGTATAAATTAATTCTCATATTTGAGGATTTCCTAAATATATATTTGTTTTCTAATTTAATCTACTGTGGTCCAAAACCTTGCTGGGTCAGACTTCAAGCTTTGGAAATTGTGTAGACCTGTGTTGTGGCCCAGTATGTTGTCTGTTTCATAAATATTAATGTGCACTTAAAAGAATGCATTTTGTTAGTGTAATGATTTGTAAAAATCAGTAAGTGAAATTAGTTGTAGCTGTTAAGATCTCCTGGAGATAACCAAGTTTTTTGATTACCTGTTTTATCAGTTGCTGAGAAACAGCAACAATTTTCAATTATGATTTTGTCTATTTCACCTGTAATATTGTTATAACTGTCTGATTACTTAGTTTTTTTTTTTTTTTTTTTTATCATTAAGGAATAGCTCAGGGAGAGAGAGGGGGAAAAAAAGGATTAAAAGCAAGAAAGAAGGAAAGATTTATGAAGGGAAGGAAGAGGAGGGAGAGAAAAGGGAAGAAAAGAGAGGAAAGATCATTAACAGTATGTTCTCACTAAAGGAAATTCTAAACAAAATTACAAATTTAAAAGATTATAAAAGTTTAATGTGAAAACAGAATGATTTTTTTTATCTTTATAAAAAGCCAGTCATTAAAACTACACACTATGTAATTCCATATATATGATTTTCTGTGTGTGCTCCATCATGTTCAACTCTTTGCGACCCCATGGACTGTAGCCTAACAGGCTCCTCCCTCCTTTTTTTCCAGCTGAGATTCCAGAGGATCTTCCAGACCCCGGGATAAAATCTGCAAATCTCCTGTGCCACCTGCTTTGCAGGTGGGCTCTTCACCATTGACCCACCTGGGAAACCCCGTGGGAAGCCCAATATATAATTTTATGGGAAGGCAAAATCGTAAGGACAGAAATCAAATAAGTGGTTGCTAGAGGTTGAGAGAGTTAGGTAGAGATTTGCTACAAAGGAGTAAAAGTGAGCTTAAGGCCATGAAAATGTTCATTATGTTGCTTGTGGTGGAGGTGAAATAGCTATACTTTTTAAAAACTTGTCAAACTATATCCCTAAAATGATGACTGAAAACATCAACAACAATAAAAAATAAAGTTCTGTTTGTTGCAAATTTGAGTCTAGATTTTGATTGATGTCCACTAAAAGTAAAACTAAGTATAACATTTCTTACAAGCATCATTAAACGTTTAAAATCTTCAACTGCTGATACAAGAAATCTAAAAGGGACAGATTATATTAAATTTACAATGAAAAGCCTTGCCAAATTTTTCAAATTATTTTTAAATACTTAGGAAAAATCTATAGTTCTTAATGATAATTTCAAACCAACTACGACTCTTGTTTTTCTATCATATAATGAATGATTTTTTATACCAAAGTAAATAGAGTCCAAGTAAGTGAATGAAGAGTGCAAATTTAAATTTATCCTAATTTTTAACTCCCTCTAGATATCTCAGCTGCATATTTGTACATATCAATATAAATTCTCTGAGTTTTTGTGAGAAGCAATTATTTTAAGACATCACAACATTGTATCTTTAAGATCTATATTAAAACTAACATATATATATATATATATATACACACACACACCCATGTATATATATATATATACACACCCATGTATACATACACCCATACATATATATACACACATACATATATATGTATATATGCATTGGTTCTAGGTCACTTCGGTTACGTCTGACTATATGTCTGACCAGTTATGTCTGGTTATTATGGACTATAACCCACAAGGCTACTTTGTCACTGGGATTCTCCAGGCAAGAATACTGGGTTATCATTTCCTTCTCCTGCATGTATATTTAACATTATTAACACATTTAACAAATTCTTCATGACATGTTATATAATGCAAAGTGATTTGAGGATGTATTTAATTTATAAATATCATTTATTAACCAACCTATTTTTTTCAAATATAGATAATGGTGTGGAAAATTTGAAATCATTGCAATTATTCACCCATTTCTATTTTGCTATACTTTAAAATATATATCCAATATAAAAATAATTATTTAAAACATTCTATTATAATGCTTAGTAAGACTAAGAACCTAAATATGTCAAAAATTTTAAAATATTTAATGTTTTTGTGTAACAGTGGTATCAGTATTTCCAATCTAAAGATAATTTACTTCCTTATACAAAATTTGGGCACATTTACACTAGTCACAAGTTTGCATTTGAGCTCTTTGAGTTATAAAAATGCTTAGAAACTTCATAAAATGCTTAGAAGATTATTGTTCCCAATGTGTAACTTGATCTGCTGACAGTGTTCTTTTCAATATTTAATATTTTGATATGTATTATTTGGTGGTATTTTAAAATATTTTAATACTTGATACTGATGCCCTTTCATGTAACTTAAGAAAAAATAACTTGTTACTAACAGATTTCCTATATCTAGTGTATGTTTAATCTGAGCCTCCAAATGTTTGCATAATATTTATCCTGGAAAATAAGTATTTGTATCAAATTTATATTTCCTTTGCTAATAGGTCCTGAGCTAGAATTCAAATTATGTCAGTATATGTTATCAGACCAAACCTGGTCCACTGACCTGACACAAAGCAAAACCTACCTACCAACACTGAGTTGTGGTGAGGGAATGTGTAGCATTTATTGTTGGTACCAAGTGACAGCTTGTGTTCAAAAGCCCTAAGCTCCCCAATGACTTCAGGGACTTTTTTTTTTTTTTTAATGACAGTTTGAGAGAAAATTTCACAGGGTGTCTGATCAGTTTGTGTTCAGTTCCCTGTTTGATTGATGTTGAGGCAACAGGTGAGGTCACAGGATTCAGCATCTTCAAACCTCTGGCTCTAGCTGGTCTGACAGCTAGATGCTCATGGTGATCATAGAGCTATTCCACCTATTGATAGTTTCACTATCTTCAAAACAACTCAAGGACATGACTGAGAATATTATCTATAGCCCTTGAGAAGAAACCAAAGGTCCTTGACTTTGTTTTATAGCTAAACTATTATTATTTTGTTCTAGCTCAGCCTCTTTCCTTTATTTTTGTATTTTCTCACTTCTCTGATTAAATGTGCTTTTTTGGAACTCAGGGAAGATCTAGGAAGCTAAAGTTCTTCTATAAACAATAGGTGAAGTATACATTGGGGTCTTTCCCTGGAAAGGTCCCACAGGGTCCTGCTCAGTTTCATATATATAATTATAATGATTTGCATTTTTGCTTTTTGAAATTAACTTATTTTATTTATTCTGAATAGACTCTAAAATATATTACATAAATATCTAAAGAAAACAAAATAAACTCACTAACACACACACACTGGCAAAATATGCAATGCATATTTCTTACAGTATTTAGTATAATGTATAATAGATATAAGTGGAGATACTGTTGGTGATACATTATTAGAACTTCCTATATCTCTTCCACATACTTTTACAACATGAATACCATTGTAGACAAACACTTCAAACCTCAGAAGCACTCTACTCATCATAGAATATTTTTAAAACATGTTACATTTTAGTGAAAAAGTAGTCCCTATAGCCCAGAAAGAGTAAATACAAGTTGTTGATCTTCTGGGATCCTATTTTGTTGCTTTAGATTTGCAATTAAAATAGATCTCAAACGGTTATAAAAATACCCAAGGAGACACCAGGAAGGAAAGTCAGAAAAACAGTAACATTTGCTAAGAGTGTTTACCAACTTCAAAATTGTTGATATAAATAAATAGTAGCAAATATTGAATCCATAAATCTATTTTATGTTGGTGGAAAAATAATTGTGGTTTTGCATTGTTGAATTTTGTCATTTGATATTGAAATACATTCTTTAATAAATGTGGTTTATGTTATACATCATTTTGATCTGCATTTCTTGCTTTATTTTTTATTGTAAAGACAGTACTTGCTGTGTACTTTTATTTATTTTAGACTAGGGAAATATTGTTAGACAAAAATAAAATTCTGGAAATTTTCTTATTTAAACTCAAAATGTGTCATAAAGTAGCAGAGACAACTTACAACATCTACAACACATTTGGACCAGGAACTGCTAATGAACATACGGTGCAGTGGTGGTTCAAAAAGTTCTTCAAAGGAGACAAGAGTCTTGAAGATGAGGAGCACAGTGGAAGGCCATTAGAGGTTGACAATGACCAATTGAAAGCCATCATCAAAGCTGATCCTCTTACAACTACACAAAAAATAGCTGAAGAACTCCACATTGACCATTCTATGATCATTTAGCCTTAAAGCAATTGGAAAGGTGAAAAAACTCAATAAGTGGATGCCTCATGAGCTCAATGCAAATCAAAAAAGTTGTCATTTTGAAGTGTGATCTTCTCTTATTCTATGCAACAACAAGCCATTTTTCAATTGGATTATGACATGGGATGAAAAGTATATTGTATATGACACCTGGCAAAGATCAGCTCAGTGACTGTACTGAGAAGAAGCTCCAAAGCACTCCTGAAAGCCAAACTTGCACCAAAAAATGGTCATGGTCACAAAAAATGGTTGTTGATCATGATCCACTACAGCTTTCTGAATTTGGTGAAAGCACATCTGAGAAGTATGCTCAGCAAATCAATGAGGTGAACTTTAAACTGCAACAGAAATGACCCATTTCTTCTCTAGGACAATGACAAACTGGATGTCACAGGATCAAAAGTTGAACTAACTGGGCGATGTATCTTTGCCTCATCCACCATACTCACCTAACCTCCTGCCAACTGATAACCACTTCTTCAAGCATCTCAACAACTTTTTACAGGGATAATGCTTCTAAACCAACAGGAGGCCAAAACGACTTTCGAAGAGCTCATTGAATCCTGAAGCATGGGTTTTTATGCTACAGAAATAAACAAAGTTATTTCTCATTGGCAAAAACATTTTGACAGTAATGGTGTTTATTTTGATTAATAAAGATGTGTCTAAGCATAGTTACAATGATTTAACATTCATGATCTGAAACCACAATTACTTGTGCACCAACCTAATATATTCACTTCAAAGACACTTCTGGGCTTCCCTGGTAGCTCAGCTGGTAAAAATTCTGCCTGCAATGCAGCAGATCCTAGTTCAATTCTTGGATTGAGAAAATCCCCTGGAGAAGGGATAGGCTACCCACTCCAGTAGTCTTGGGTTTCCCTTGTGGCTTAAATGGTAAAGAATCTACCGGTAATGTGGGAGACCTGGGTTTGATCTCTGGGTTGGGAAGATGCCCTGGAGGAGGGCATGACAACCCATTCCAGTATTCTTGCCTGGAGAATCCAATGGACAGAGGAGCCGGGCAGGCTACAGTCTATGGGTCGCAAAGAGTCAGACATGACTGAGCGACTAAGCACGCACAGCACATAGACGTTCCTCCATATGTGCTTATGCTCAGTCACATCTGACTCTTTGCAACCCTTTGGACTTAGCTGACCCCTCTCCTCCGTCCATGAAATTTTCCTAGGCGAGAATACTGAAGTGGTTGCCATTTCCTCCTCCAAGGGATCTTCTGGTCCCAGGGGTTGAACCCACATCTCCTGTTTCTCCCATACTGCAGATGAATTCTTTATCTGTTGAGCCATTGGGAAAGCCTTAGATGTCCCCGAGGCTACCAGTGAACTTTCTGTTTGGTTGCAAGATAGTAAGATGGTGTGCATATGTAGCTGGTTCTTCTATTTTATGGCATTCAAATCTTAAGGAAAACAAAACTGTGAGCTAAGAGTATTTTCAGCCAATCTTTTCTTTTTTACTCCCCCCACTTTGGGTGGATACAGTAGAAAAATTTTCATATATTGAGATCCTCAGGGAAAAAAAATTACCCGTATATCATTCATAAATATATTCAGACACAATATAGGCAATAGGGAGATAAAGTAAACAAACAAACAGAAAACCGTGCTATACTCTTAATTACAAATACAGATAATGAGGAGAGGAAATAAGTTATTGCTCTATCCTGAAAGAAGTGTGCAGGAAACAATGCATATTAATGGGACTATGTGCTATACTAAATTCTCTAAAACTTTATTCTGACCTTCAAGTTCTATGCTTAATCATGAAAGCATCTGTGTCCTAGTTTAAATAGAGAGGAAAGATGAGTAGTTCCAGGCTTCGTATTAGGACTGTCTCCAGAGAAACAGACCAATTATATTTGTATGTATATAGAAAGAGACTTATCATATGAAATAATCTCCATAATCTCTCACCATTATGGAGATTGGCAAGTTCAAAGCTACAGTGTAGGCATACAGGCTCAATTTTTAGGTAAGCCAAATGATGCAATCTAGCTGTAGGGCTAAGCCCCTTGGGGCTCAGGGGAGCCAACAGTGCCATGAAGTCTGAGGATGCCTGCAGGAGATTTCTCTCTTACTTGTGGGAGGCCAATTTTTTGCTCAACTAAATTCTTTAATGTGACTTCCCTGATAGTCTATTGACTGAGAATCCACTTTCCAATGCAGGGGTCACAGGTTCTAAGATCCCACACGCCATGGGGTGACTAAACACTTGCACTGCAACAAGAGAAAACCCCACCCATTGCAATGAAGAACTCAGGCAGCCAAAAGGAAAAAAAGTAAAGGAAAATAATAATAAAATGTTTTAACTAATTGGAAGAGGCCTAACCAGATTACAGAGGCCAAACTAATACTTGGTCAAAGCTCACAAATTCAAGTGTCAACTTCATCCAAAGACACTCTCCAAGTTGTCATATAATATAAACCATTTCAAGCAGTGATTTCCTTCTATGGAGTCAAATTTGCTTTCTGTTCCTATTTATTGGTAGCAGTTTAATCAAATGCCCACACATCTAAAGGTGGGGAAACAAAAATATAGTCCCCAGCTGGGAATGTATGTGCCCTCGAAAAAGAGAATACTAGATTTGGGGAGATAACTATAGGCAATCTTCTACATATGCAGAAATCCATGAGAATAATTTTTTCACACCTCAAACACAGAATTATTCCCTTTCTCAGGATTTATCCAGACTTTTATTTAGCAAAAATCTAGAATCTTTATGTGATGCATTGTTCTTTGCACCAGGTCAAGACTTGACTGCTTATACTTTTTGATGGGTAAAAGTATTTGCTTTTACCATCAAATATGAAATCATGGAGTCAGGACAGGATAGCAAAAACAAACAAGCACAAATTTGGCCAAAAGAAGAATTGAAATTACACAGCAGTTCCTGGTCCATAGCAGAGATAAAACCCAGGTGAGCAGGGTGTGAAAGACTTCTTGGCCTGGCAGTGGTGTGTTCCTTGGTGTATTAACTTCCTTTTGTTACTATAACAAATTTTCACAAACTTAGTGACTTAATACAAATTTATTCGCATTACAGCTTTGGATGCCAGGAGTTGCTTCTTCTGACAAGGTGTCAGCAAGGCTAATTCCTTCTAGAGCTTTTAGGGAGGCATTTGATCCCTCATTTTTTTCTAGCTTCTAGAGACTTCTAGATGTTTCTGGAGTCATGGTTCCCTGCCAGCACCACATAACCTGTGATTTTTCTGCTCCCATTATATACTTTACTATTGACTCTGGAGCCTTCTTCCTTCCTCTGGTAAGGCCATTGGCCCCATCCAGATAATCTATTAATAGATACATTGGCAAACTTCTTTTTATGGTGTAAAATTCACAGGTTCTTGAGTTTTTAGAATTTGGACATCTTTGCCAATATTCAGCCTATCTCCCTTCTCAATATTCAGTCTACCCCCTTCTCAAAATCCTGCTTCTGTACTTTGGGACAAATCCTTTTATCCATTGTCATCCACAACCTCTTAGAGGTCTTCCTTGCCATTTTTGTTTTGCCAAGGGCAGATGTTGGAGAACACTTAAGATGTATCTTTAACATCCTGTTACTTCAGATGTACACTTGAAAACCTGAGTCCTTTTACTCAGAACAGGTTTGGAGTCATTAGCCATATCGTTATATAAAATAAATTAATAGGTTTCCGGTAGCATGGGTTAGTAACTAAGCACAATGTTCTGTTTGGAACAGAGCTGCTAAGCCTGCTTTATTAATTGTCTTGTATCTCTTACCTAAAATAATAGACTTGACTTAGAAAGAGATACCTTTATTCAATATGATCTTTGCTGCAGGATTGAGACTCATCTTAAATGAGAGCTCGTGCTGTGAAGTCTTCAAGAATTCCATGAGAAGCAGTGTTTTACTTGGTGTCAATATTGTTATTAACATTGGATAAGTTACTCCAAACTGTAAAAGAATAAATTTTATTGTTTTAAGCCACTAAATTTTTAGAAATTTGTAACAGCTGAAATAGGAAACAGATGCACTAAGCACTTGCTCCACCGCCAGGTCAAGGAGGTTTTCAAAGCCTGCCAGCTCATACTATTATTGCTGTGGAACAGGAACTGCTGTTCGATTTCAATCTTCCCTTTTGCCAATCTTTTTGTTTGTTTTTGTTATTATGTTCTGGGCCCATTATTTTATATGTGATGTGGTGGAAACAAATACCTACTTTATCCATCTGTAGACATCATGCCTTTCACTCTCAGTAAATAGTCCAAATTTGATTTAAGATCACCATTTTCTTAAAATACTTTTCTAAAAGCATCTGGGGATATTTAATACACATTAATATTGTGGGTCATTCCAACTGCTTCCCAGAAAGCTAAGAACCTCTTAGATGGATGTTTTGTCAAGTCATCATAGATGACAATTTACCAAACACATTGGTAGCATAGAGGCCCATGAGAATTCCTTATTTTGATGTCTTTTTCCTCTCTGCTTACTGAGTACTAAACAAGTACAACATATTTTAGGTTTTTGTTACAAAAGCACCATATTCTTGTCACATATTTTAATTTTAGTCTAAATGCTAGCCTTATATAGTAAAGACATTTTCTAAGTACTCAGCAATTAAAAATGTGCTTCCTTAAATTTTAATAATAATAAAGGAATATATCAGGAGAAAAAAGGCATTACATTACCTAGAAATTTTAACAGAGCATAGCTTCAAAGAAGAAGAGTGAGTCGCTCAGTCTTGTCTGACTCTCTGCGACCCCATGGACTGTAGCATGCCAGGTTCCTCTGTCCATGGGATTCTCCAGGCAGGAATACTGGAGAGGGTTGCCATTTCCTTCTCCAGCTTCAAAAGAAAAACAGAATTTAAAATATAACAGAAAATATAATAGACATAGAGAATGATTGTAAAGTTCAAATACTTAAGAGCCCCACCATGCTAGATCTGAGACAATATATGTCCGAAATTATCCAAATTATCAATAATAATAATATAATAATGACAGAATAATAATTTAATAATGACAGAAAAGTATAAAATTTCCAGGCATAAGGAAGATACAGTACATATATTACTCAGCCATAACAAAGAATGAAATAATGCCATATGCATTATTGGACCTAGAGATTATTACACTAAGTGAATTAAGTCAGACAGAGAAAGACAAATATCATGATATCACTTATTTGTGGAATCCAAAATATGATACAAATAAGCATATCTACAGTTCAGAAACAGACTCACAGACACAGAGAACAAAATGGTGGTTACCAAGGTAGGGGAGGCAAGAAAGAGATAGAATTGGGAAGGCATTCTTGCCACGTAGTAGACATAATGGTCATCTGGGTTAATTTGCCCATTCCAGTCCATTTTAGTTCACTGATTCCTAAAATGTCAATGTTCACTCTTACCATGTCAATTGACCACTTCCAATTTACCTTGATGCAGGTACCTAACATTCCAGCATCCTATGCAATATTTTTCTTTACAGCATCAGACTTTCCTCCCACCACTAGACACATCCACAACTGGAGATGTTTTCACTTTTGCTCAGCCTCTTCATTCCTTCTGGAACTATTTCTTCAGTCTTCTTCAGTAACATATTGGGCACCTACTGACTTGGGGAGCATAGTTCAATAAAGTAAATAAATAGATAAAATTCCAAGAGCTCTTGGAATACTCAAATAAAGGAAGCACAATGAATATTGTTATGGCTTTCACAACAATGAAGAACAAGACAATCCCCCCACTTTCAGAAGTAGAGAATAAAGGTAGTATAAGACCAATGACAGCAGAAACAATTGATTTGCTAAGCCCTTCCTCTTCCCAGGAAAACATCCAGTTGTTCTGTTCTTTATCACTGGGTAGGTAGGCTCAATGCAAGGAAGAAAGTAGTAAGTAGATCATCTGTAATTTAGATCAAATGAGATACTTTAATGCAGCTTTTCCAAGAGCAAAATAGGTATTTTTGTTCCTACCTAAAAGTTGGAATCAAGATTGCCAGGAGAAATATCAATAACCTCAGATATGCAGATGACACCACCCTTATGGCAGAAAGTGAAGAGGAACTAAAAAGCCTCTTGATGAAAGTGAAAGAGGAGAGTGAAAAAGTTGGCTTAAAGCTCAACATTCAAAAAATGAAGATCATGGCATCTGGTCCCATCACTCCATGGGAAATAGATGGGGAAGCAGTGGAAACAGTGTCAGACTTTTTTGTGTGTGTGTGTGCTCCAAAATCGCTGCAGATGGTGACTGCAGCCATGAGATTAAAAGATGCTTACTCCTTGGAAGGAAAGTTATGACCAAGCTAGATAGCATATTGAAAAGCAGAGATATTACTTTGCCAACAAAGGTCCATCTAGTCAAGGCTGTGGTTTTTCCAGTGGTCATGTATGGATGTGAAAGTTGGACTGTGAAGAAAGCTGAGCACCAAAGAATTGATGCTTTTGAACTGTGGTGTTGGAGAAGACTCTTGAGAGTCCCTTGGACTGCAAGGAGATCCAACCAGTCCATCCTAAAGTAGATCAGTTCTGAGTGTTCATTGGAAGGACTGATACTGAAGCTGAAACTCCAATACTTTGGCCACCTCATGCGAAGAGTTCTCATTGGAAAAGACCCTGATGTTGGGAGGGATTGGGGGCAGGAGGAGAAGGGGACGACAGAGGATGAGATGGCTGGATGGCATCACTGAGTCGATGGACGTGAGTTTGAGTGAACTCTGGGAGTTAATGATGGACAGGGACACCTGGCATGCTGCAGTTCATGGGGTTACAGAGTCAGACACGACTGAGCAACTGAACTGAACTGAATGCTATATTTACTTTTCAGGGACTTCCCTGATAGTTCAGTTGGTAAAGAATCTGCCTGCAATGCAGGAGACCCCAGTTCAATTCCTGGGTCAGGAAGATCTGCTAGAGAAGGGATAGGCTAACCACTCCAGTATTTTGGGGCTTCTCTTGTGGCTCAGCTGGTCAAGAATCCACTGGCAATGGGGTAGACCTGGGCTCAGTTCCTGGTTTAGGAAGATCCCTTGGAGAAGGGAAAGGCTACCCACTCCAGTATTCTGGCCTGGAGAATTCCATGGACTGCATAGTCCATGGGGTTGCAAAGAGACGGACACGACTGAGCGACTTTCAGTTTCACTTAACTTCTCAATTGATTTAAAACTGGGACGGGGAGAAATAATTAAGTAAAGCATTTTGACACTATAAAGTGTTAGTTGTTCAGTTGTGTCTGACTGTTTGAGACCCCATAGACTGTGGCCCATGAGGTTCCTCTGTCCATGGAATTCTCCAGGCAAAGATACTGGAGTGAATAGCCATTCCTTTCTCCAGGGAATCTCCCCACCCCAGAGATCAAACTCAGGACTCCTGCATTGCAGTGGAATTCTTACTGTCTCAGCCACCAGGGAAGCAATTTCACACTATAACATAGACATATTTTTGGATTTCTATGTATGATAGTGGTTATATGCATGAACTACTGACTCGAAATTCCTGAGTGTGAATCCTGGCTGCATCATCTATTGGCTCTGTCTTTGTGAAATTTATTTTACCATTTGACCTTGGTGTGCTTTTCTGAAAAATAGAAATAATAATAGCACTCACCATATAGGTTTCTGTTAATATTAAATAAGTCAATATAAATAAAGCTCTTAAAACAGTGTATGAGGCCTAGTGACTTCTGCATGCATTAGCCATACTTTTTATTACATGCCCAGGAGTTGAAACTCATTTGCCTGAAGAAATGCTATAATCATCTTTCTATTATAATACTAAACTTTAGGTTCATCAGATGGAAAAAAGGCATTGTCTGTGCCACATAAATACTGATTGAAAATAGATCCCAAAACATAACTATAAAAGAAAGTGATAGAAGTTTTCTTCTTCCAGTATTTCTTTTTTTTTTTTTTTTAATTTCATCAAAGAGACAAGCAAATCCTTCCACCCCTAAAACTAGTGATAAAGGGAAGGGGAATTCAGGGGATGACTTGGGAAAGCAGGGAAAGACAATTGTCTGCAAAGTTGTCAGAATTGCTTACAATCATAGAAAGAATATTTTCTGTCTAGATCATTCAAATCAGTTTTCAGATCAAAGAGACACTGATGTATAGATCAGTCTTATGGACTCTGTGGGAGAGGGAGAGGGTGGGGAGATTTGGGAGAATGGCATTGAAACATGTATAATATCATGTATTAAATGAGTCACCAGTCCAGGTTCGATGCACGATACTGGATGCTTGGGGCTGGTGCACTGAAACGACCCAGAGGGAGGGTATGGGGAGGGAGGAGGGAGGAAGGTTCAGGATGGGGAACACAGGTATACCTGTGGTGGATTCATTTCGATATTTGGCAAAACTAATACAATATTGTAAAGTTTAAAAATAAAATAAAATAAAATAAAAATTTTCAGATCCTTTTGCTTGGATACATTCTTGCTTCTTTTCCATTTTACCTTAATAATGTTTTAAGAATTAGCTATCAAAGGCATACTATGAAACGTTTCCATCAATCACTCACAACACTCTCATCAATGGGTAAATTATTTCATGCTAAAACTTTGTATTTTAAAGTATCTACTTTAAATGACCTTTTCTTTACAGCAAATATCAACAGCTCCCCACAGTTCTGTCCAGGGAAACATTGACAACCTCCCTCCACTTTGTACAACCACCCTCACGTTTCATGATGTCATGTGCAATATTTGTAGTCACCATTTTTTTTTTTTAATTAACAAGACTTTTTTGTTTGTCAGTGACATAAAATCAATCTGAACCCTAATGTGGAAAAATATTGATTTGTAAAACTATTGGTTTCTAATTTGAGCTCAGAGCCAGCAAGACCCATTATACTGACACTTACTTCCTGCCCTAGCTTCTCCCTCAATGTCATTTTTTTTTTTCTTTTTAGTTAGATTTAGATCTGTGATTTTTTTTTCCTCTATTGATATTGTCTGATCTTACTATCCAGATTATTCCAACTTAAGTCAAGTGGTAGGAATAACTTTCTTATCTTTCCTGTTGCTGCTGCTAAGTTGCTTTAGTCATGTCCAACTCTGTGTGACCCCATAGATGGCATCCCACAGGCTCCCCCGTCCCTGGAATTCTCCAGGCAAGAACACTGGAGTGGGTTGTCATTTCCTTCTCCAATGCATGAAAATGAAAAGTGAAAGTGAAGTCGCTCAGTTGTGTCCAATTCTTCACGACCCCATGGACTGCAGCCTACCAGGCTCCTCTGCCCATGGGATTTTCCAGGCAAGAGTACTGGAGTGGGTTGCCATTGCCTTCTCCGATCTTTCCTGTAGCAGGGTTTAATTCTTTGATTGTTAGAATCATGTTGTAAAATAGTCTGGGCCTAGTATTCTGCTTGTAAGAGGATGTAATATGATTTACTCAGTTGCTAAAATAGTTATAGGGCTGATACAGTTGTTAAGTTTCTGCCTTATATACTCAGCTTGAGAATGCTGGAGCTAAGATTCCATGAGTTACATCTTTGTTTCCAGAGTATATCATTCAGAGAGGGTGCTAGAGAGACTAGGGAAGGAGAGACTTGGTCCTTCATATATATCCACCTCTCAGCCCAACAGCAAGCACACGTCCAGCTTTCTTGCTTCACATCAGCAGTGGTATTTCATACCATTAACTGGAGTTGACTTCAGTTTGTGGTTTTTGACATTTACAGAATCAGCCTCATGTCTCAATGTCAATTTTATTCTCTTCTAGGGCATATAGTCATTCTTCATGTTCCAAGGAACCACAGGATTTTCTGAGTTTATATGCTCATAGATTCACTATCAAAGATTTTAAAAAGTATTTTAATTTAATTTCAATCATATTTGGAACAATTCAGAGAATTTCTGACTAGCCCACTTCAGGTGAATGTGAATGTGCTGTCACTTCAGTTGTGTCTGACTTTCTGCAACCACATGGACTGAAGCCCACCAGGCTCCTCTGTCCATAGAATTTCCCAGGCAAGAATACTGGAGTGGGTTGCCATTTCCTTCTTCAGGGGATCTTCGCAGCCCAGGGATTGAACTCATGTCTCCTGCACTGACAAGCAGATTCTTTACCACTGAACTACCAGGGAAGCTCAAAATTAGGAGTTTAGGATTAACATACACACTGTGCTGTGTGCCATCCTTACTTGCTCAGTCGTGTCCAATTCTTTGTAATCCCATGGACTGTAGTCCACCAGGCTCCTCTGTCCATGGGATTCTCCAGGCAAGAATACTGGAATGGGTTACCATGTCCTTCATGCCCAATCCAGGGATTGGTCCCACGTCTCTTGTGTCTCCTGTATTGACAGGTAGGTTCTTTACCAGTCATGACACCTGGGAAATCCAGTCCACTTCAAGACATACAGCCACATATTTGACCATTCACTGTGTTTAATGGGTAAGGCATGTGCCCATATGGAAGAGTGTGCTGCTGGACAAATAGCAGCGGACATGCACTATATCTTTCCCAACTCCACTGACTGTGCTTAATCCTTGTCACATAGTTAGTCACTTCTATTGTGCATGCTCTTTCCATTTATATTAAGTATATTCATTATATTCAAGATATTTTCATTAATATCTGTCTCTATTGTTAATATACATGTACACAAAGTGCATAAATCATATCCATTTTGCACTTTCCTGTGTTCCTATTGCCTGGCACATTTCCAGACTAGCATTCATGTTCACTTCTTGAGAGTGAACCAATTATCTTTCCTCATTCATTTCATACAAAAATTCCAATTCTGAGTGCTATTATGCTTTATTGAGTGCATTCTATAGCTGGGAATTACAACTTGACTTAAAGATGCTTTTACCTTTCTACTGCTTCTGTTTTTTTTTCACAGCAGTGAGAAACCAGTAATTTTAGCCTCATTATTCACTTTGTATGTCAGAGGGAATCTCCTGCCATGTATGGTAGCATCTTAAAAAGTTATTAACAGCCAAATCATCAAAACAAAGAGAAGAGTAGTAGTTGCCAGTGGCTAGAGGTGGGGAAAAAGGTGTTGGACAAAGGATACACACTTCTTTTTATAAGATGAATGAGTCTTGGGGCTTTAATGTACAGAAAGGTGACTATAGTTAATAACACTGTATTACATACTTGAAAGTTGTTAAACAACTAAAACTTAAATGTTCTCACCATGTACACAAAAATTGTGTATATGTGGTGGTGAATGTGTTAATTAACTTTATTGTGGTTGTCATTTCCCAATATGTAAGTATATTGAATCATCACATTTTACACCTTAAACTTAAGCTATGTCTTACGTCAATTACCTCTAAATAAGGTGGAAACAATTACTGATGGTATGTTGTCTCAATAATTTCCATACAGTTTAAAGTAATTTTTATTATCAAGACTTGAGTAAAAAGTTAATACACTCCAAAAGCTTATTTAGATTATTTTAAGTTATGCAGATGATACCACCCTTATGGCAGAAAGTGAAGAGGAACTAAACAGCCTCTTGATGAAAGACAAAGAAGAGAGAAAAAAAGTTGGCTTTAAAGCTCAACATTCAGAAAACTAAGATGGCATCTGGTCCCATCACTTCATGGGAAATAGATGGGGAAACAGTGGAAACAGTGTCAAACTTTATTTTGGGGGGCTCCAAAATCACTGCAGATGGTGATTGCAGCCATGAAATTAAAAGGCGCTTACTCCTTGGAAGGAAAGTTATGACCGACCTAGATAGCATATTCAAAAGCAGAGACATTACTTTGCCAACAAAGGTCCGTCTAGTCAAGGCTATGGTTTTTCCAGTGGTCATGTATGGATGAAAGAGTTGGGCTGTGAAGAAAGCTGAGCACCAAAGAATTGATGATTTTGAACTGTGGTGCTGGAGAGGACTCTTGAGAGTCCCTTGGACTGCAGGGAGATCCAACCAGTCCATTCTGAAGGAGATCAGTCCTGGGTGTTCTTTGGAAGGACTGATGCTAAAGCTGAAACTCCAGTCCTTTGGCCACCTCATGCGAAGAGTTGACTCATTGGAAAAGAGTCTGATGCTGGGAAGGATTGAGGGCAGGAGGAGAGGGGGACAACAGAGGATGAGATGGCTGGATGGCAACACCGACTCAATGGATGTGAGTTTGAGTGAACTCCAGGAGTTGGTGATGGACAGGGAGGCCTGGCGTGCTGCAATTCATGGGGTCACAAAGAGTCTGACATGACTGAGTGACTGAACTTAACTGAAGTCATCTATCTTTTACTACAGGTAAAGCCTAGGGAATCAACCAGAAAGTAAAACATGTATATTAGTTTCTTCAGTTAACATTGGTTATCAGTTATCATATTCTAGTACAGCATGTTTTTTTCCAAACTCAGATTGTTCTCAGGCCCAAGATCATAAATGTAAAGAACTTTGAGGAGCAGGAAGAGTCAGGGAGGGCAGAGAGAAAAGACCAGAGTTGAGGTTTTAGTTTTTGGAGTTGTTTTATACAATGTCAATATAACATGAAAATTTTCTAAAATCTGGCAGATAAGATAGCTTTGTTTGTGCTAATATGACTGATTATAGGAGAAGGGAAAGGATTTTGATCCTATCAGTGAAGCAAATTCACAGCAGCCTAGTGTTGACCTGATACCCCTTTAGTGAATATCATCAGATGTCACTAGCGTTGCCCTGGCACCAGCTACAGAAGCAGCTTAACAGCTGTGAAGGCAGCCCTGAATATTTTTAATGCACTGAACTATTAGCTGGGGAGTTTGCAGGCCTTTAAAATGAATTTTATCAAAGATAAGCAGTCAAAGCAGAAGACAAGATAAAGGTGATGACGCTGTTAGTTAACAGCTGTGCTGTGATCACAGCACCACAACCTCTGAGGATCTGAAGGAATAAATAGGTAGATGCTTGAAAGGCTCCTTTGGATAGAGACACATAACTTCTCTGAATCACACAAATTGTGACATTGCATTTATATCCAGTTCCTAAAAAATGGGTCCCATATGCAATATGTGTCAACTATGCCACAGAGTTGTGCATACATTTTCTTTATTCCTTGCATTTGAGCTGGTATAGTGACTGGTTTTGTTTGAAAGGGAGGTAAATGATATGATATTACTTTCTACTTTCAGACTCAGTGGGTCTTGTACGTCTCTTTGTGCTTTCTTGAAGAGTTATACAAAGTTATGCTCTACATTGATTCAAAACAAAATATTCTACCCAAATAAAAGATTGTTTCATGCCTCTCCTTAGATGTGACATGGGAATATAGGACAGCATCCTAGTTAATGTCATGTCTCTCTCTTGAAGGTAGGTAATACGACACAGTTCAAGAGAGTATGTGCTCATTTATGCAACCAGCTTCCTTCTATCATAATGTAGATGGCATAGTGGAGACTTTAGAAAATCCAAGATTTTCTGAGTCTCCAAGTTGCAAAAGTGTTTTACAAAACCAAGCTGTCTTGTTTGATTCATTTTCCTTTGGGACTTTAGTAAAAAACACAGATATATGGGGGAAGAATTTTATATCAAGTTTTAATGAAAGGTTAATCACTGCAGCATTAATAAGTCATCTACTAGGAAAGCCATTCTAATTCATAACTGTACAGTTTGATATGTGTTTCCATTTTTTAACATGTAAGCAGAGAAAAATGAAAAGAACCAAACTTAAAATGTAGTAATTAATTGCTTGATGTTTCTTGATGCTAATAGATTCCTGTCAAAGCAGAAGCTGATTCAAGATAACCTTGGTCGAAGTTAACTAGTACTGAAATTCAATGAACTGCTGCATTAGGGTAGCACTGAATGCAGTTTATTGCAGTTTACTAACTTCAGAGGAAACAAAACCTAAGGATACAAATTGTTAAAATATGTCACAGGGATAGCAGAAGAGTGAAATTATATGCAAGCAACTGGAAATTTTATATAAAAATTATTTATAATATTATGATGAGGTAAACAAAAACTTCTTGGTTCCTTAAATAAGACCCCAGAGCAACAGGTTACTAAGGGGATTTTAGCTAATAGTTTCTCTACAAATATGTAAGGCCACTTGTGGAAGACTGGAAAAGTAGCCACAATTATTCATGTTTTCTTATGTCCCTGCTCTTTGCAGAGTGTCTTTGCAGGTCTCAGAAAGAGATAGATACATTTTCTTTATTGCTTGCATTTGAGCTGGTATAGTGACTGGTTTTGTTTGAAAGGGAGGTAAATAATATGATATTACTTTCTACTTTCAGACTCAGTGGGTCTTGTATGTCTCTTTGTGCTTTCTTGGACACCTGAAGTCTCCACTTGTTTAAAAAACAAAATTCAACCAAATAAATTTGAAGATCTAATTATCTTTATTCAGGAATTCATGAATTAGGCAATATCCCACCTAGAAAACAGAAGCGTGCTACAAGGCACGGTACAGAGTGGAAGGTGTTTATAGGGAGAAGTTTGGAGCAAGGGAGTTATTAGCAGAAGAAAAGAAAGAATTATTTTTAGACCAGGACAGCTTCTTTTATCAGGTAAGGGAATAAAAAGGTCTTATCATGCAAAAGTCATCTTCTTCCGTAGGTAGGGTGTTGAGGGGGATGGAGAGGATCCATGTGACAGATGACTTCATTGATGTTGACCAAAAAACTCACAACTGGTTGACATTTCTGGGTAGGTTAAAACTGCCAATAAGTCAGGTACTAAATTGAGATTTATTATCCTGGGCTTTAGCACAAGTGACATCTTAAAGCCTGTGGTTTTCTCTTTAACAATAGCATTGTGTAAGACCAGGCTGGACTCCTGGAAGTTGAAAGACCCAGTGGAGCAGAGTCGGGGGTCAGTCACCTGACTCACCCCAGTGAAGGCCCAGAATACACAGAAGAGCCCATGGAGAGTCAGTAAAGCCAACCATTACCAGTCTGTCCAGCTGACTGTGGTGGCTATAGAACCAAGGCCAGCCAAGACCTACCAGGCTCAAAGAGACTCGATAACTCATGAGCTAAATAAGTCTTTATTGTTTTAAACCATGAAGTTCTGCAGTGGTATGTTACATACCACTGTAGTGCAACAGATATCTGATGCACTACTAATTATATTGTGTTGGAAAAATGTAACAAAAACACATTTTTAATACATTATTGTGTTAAAATACAATATTGTATTGTCACCCTGCTTA
Source organism: Bos indicus (assembly GCF_029378745.1). Taxonomy (NCBI): domain Eukaryota; kingdom Metazoa; phylum Chordata; class Mammalia; order Artiodactyla; family Bovidae; genus Bos; species Bos indicus. The sequence goes on along the minus strand of NC_091776.1, from coordinate 37,676,144 downwards.
TTTAACTTATATGCAGAGTACATCATGAGAAATGCTGGACTGGATGAAGCACAAACTGGAATCAAGATTGCCAGGAGAAAGATCAACCTCAGATATGCAGATGACACCACACTTATGGCAGAAAGTGAAGAACTAAGGAGCTTCTTGATGAAAGTGAAAGAGGAGAGTGAAAAAGTTGGCTTAAAACTCAACACTCAGAAAACTAAGATCATGGCATCTGGTCCCATCACTTTATGGCAAATAGATGGGGAAACAATGGAGACAATGACAGACTTTATTTTCTTGGTCTCCAAATCACAATGGATGGTGACTGTAGCCATGAAATTTAAAAAATACTTGTTCCTTGGAAGAAAAGCTATGACCAACCTAGACAGCATATTAAAAAGCAGAGACATTACTTTGCTGAGGTCCATTTAGTCAAAGCTATGGTTTTTCCAGTAGTCAGGTATAGATGTTAGAGGTGGACTATAAAGAAAGCTGAGTGCAATGGAATTGATGCTTTTAAACTGATATTAGAGAAGACTCTTGAGAGTGTCTTGGACAGCAAGGAGATGAAAGCAGTCAATCCTAAAGGAAATCAGTCCTGAATATTCATTGGAAGGACTGATGCTGAAGCTGAAACTCCAATACTTTGGCTAATGCAAAGAACTGACTCATTTGAAAAGACCCTGAGGTGGGAAAGATTGAAGGCAGGAGGAAAAGGGGATGACAGAGGATGATATGGTTAGATGGCATCACCAAATTGATAGACATGAGTGAGTTCCAGGAGTTTGTTATGGACAGGAAGTGTGGTCTGCTGCAGTCCATGGGGTTTCAAAGAGTCAGACATGACTCAGCAACTGAACTAACTGAATGATGAATATGGGGTATATTCAAGTATATGAAAGCCCCCAGGTTTCTGGAGGAGATTCCAGGTAAACAGGAACCTTAGAAAAGCAGTTAGTAAGCATTAAGAGAAAAGAATGAATATAAGGTAAGCAGTCCACAACATTGTGTGTGTTTCATGTTAAGTCACTTCAGTCATCTATGACTCTGCTACCCCATGGACTGTAGCCCACCAGGCTCCTCTGTCCATGGGATTCTCCTGGCAAGGATACTGGAGTGGGTTGCCATGCCCTCCTCCAGGGGATCTTCCCTATCCATGGATCAAACCTGTGTTTCTTAAATCTCCTGCATTGGTAGGCAGGTTCTTTACCACTGTTGCTACCTGGGAAGCTCCCACAGCATTGTGACTATTAACAAAGATTCTGGTTTTGAATCCAAGTTCAGTCATTCACAAGAAGTATGACTTTTGGTCTTTTACTAATGTACTTCTGTTTTCTCATCTTTATGTGATAATTTTACCTTTTAGGGGTGTTATAAAGATCAATTTAACATCCCATTTTCTAAAATACTTTTTTCCTTGTATTCTGCCACATTTGTCTCCCTGCCTCATTGCACTTGGAGCCTCTGTCCTGGATCATTCTTGCAACAGATCCCCTGGTCTCGTCTATCACGTTGTTCATTTCTCTTCAAATGTCAACTCCTCAGTGTATCCCAGAGGTGCATATCATCCATAAGCCCTATGTCCCTGTGCTTTGAAGTACAAGGTTTTTCCTATAGTCTCTGGAACATCCCCACCACGAGTCTCTGAAGTCTGCTCCAGTGCTAACAATTAGAGATGTGAAGATGTTAAAAAAAAAAAAAAAAAGCTATTGGGCTGGGGAACTGGTAATAATTTTTATTACAAATCTGCCACATGGAAGAATCACCCAACTCCCAGTTTCCTGACACACATTTCTAAGTTGTCTTAATGGGAAATTTCTGACCACAAGGACATAGACCCTAGACTGGTTAAAAATAGAAGGCTGATAAAGCATGAAAACTCACATTGATGCCAACCAACTCAAGAATTGTGCATTCTTGAGCACCCTCTGGCAGGCCCCTGCTTCCTACTGCCTTTAAAACCCCCTCTCTGAATGCCATCAGGGAGCTGAGGCCTTTTGAAGATGAGCTGCCTATTCTCTTTACTTGGTACCTGCAATAAATATTGAACTTTCCTTAACTGCAACTCAGTGTCAGTGGGTTGACTTTGCTGTGCACAGGTGAGTGGACCCAAGTTTGATTTGGTAACACCTGCATCTAAAATGAGGAAAAGGCGATGGCACCCCACTCCAGTACTCTTGCCTGGCAAACCCCATGGATGGAGGAGCCTGGCGGGCTGCAGTCTATGGAGTCACTAGGAGTCGGACACGACTGAGGGACTTCACTTTCAGTTTTCACTTTCATGCATTGGAGAAGGCAATGGCAACCCACTCCAGTGTTCTTGCCTGGAGAGTCCCAGGGATGGGTGAACCTGGTGGGCTGCCATCTCTGGGGTCTCACAGAGTGGGACATGACTGAAGTGACTTAGCAGCAGCAGCAGCAGCATCTAAAATGGGCTTCCCTGGTGGCTCAGACGGTAAAGTGTCTGCCTGGAATGCGGGAGAAACTGGTTCGATCCCTGGGTGGGGAAGATCCCCTGGAGAAGGAAGTGGCAATCCACTCCAGCACTCTTGCCTGGAAAATCCCATGGACAGAGGAGCCTGATAGGCTACAGTCAATGGGGTCACAAAGAATCACCTAAAATGGCTCAAACATACCTTGTGCACACCAGGACCCAGAGACCCCACAGAGACTGAGACAGAACTGTGTTTGAGTCTCTCCTGAGGAAGTATGGGTCAGCAGTGGACTGCTGCAGGGGTAGGGACCCTGGGTGCAGTAGATCTGGTTATAGCATAAGCCCTCTTGCAGGAGGTCACCATTAACCCCACCATAGAGCCACCAGAACTTACACAGGACTAGGGAAACAGACTCTTGGAGGACACAAGCAAAGCCTTGTGTGCACCAGGACCCAAGAGAAAGGAGCAGTGAAAAAGTTGGCTTAAAACTCAACATTCAGAATACTAAGATCATGGCATCTGATCCCATCCCTTCATGACAAATAGACTGGGAAACAATGGAAGCAGTGACAGACTTTATTTTGGGGGGCTCCAAAGTCACTGCAGATGGTGATTGCAGTCATGAAGTTAGAAGACACTTGCTCCTTGGAAGAAAAGTTATGACCAACCTAGACAGCATATTAAAAGCAGAGACATTACTTTGCCAACAAAGGTCCATCTAGTCAAAGCTATGGTTTTTCCAGTAGTCATGTATGAATGTGAGAGTTGGACTACAAAGAAAGCTGAGCACCAAAAAATTGATGCTTTTGAACTGTGGTGTTAGAGAAGACGCTTGAGAGTGTCTTGGACAGCAAGGAGATGAAAGCAGTCCATCCTAAAGGAAATCAGGCCTGAATATTCATTGGAAGGACTGATGCTGATGCTGAAACTCCAATACTTTGGCCACCTGATGTGAAGAACTGACTCATTTGAAAAGATCCTGATGCTGCAAAAGACTGAAGGTGGGAGGAGAAGGGAATGACAGAGGATGAGATGGTTGGATGGCATCACCAACTCAATGGATAAGAGTTGGAGTAGGCTCCAGGAGTTGGTGATGGACAGGGAAGCCTGGAGTGCTGCAGTCCACTGGGTTGCAAAGAGTTGGACACGACTGAGCGACTGAACTGAACTAACATCTAAAATAGAACATTTTCCCACTCAGCACTCTTTCTCTTCTTACTTTGCTTTATATTTCTTCATAGTATTTGTCAGTATGTGACATCAGAGTCTACATTTAGTCGTTTCTTTTTTTCTTCCTACTAGAATACAATAAGTTACACAAGGGTTGAGATTTTGCCTTTGCTGTTGTTCACTGATTTAAATCCCTCCACTTAGAAAACGGGTGACTTACAGTTGCTTCTAACTAACTATTTGTTCAGTATCTTTGAGTATTTGTTGAGTAAATGTTATTTTTTAAAGACACTTTTGTTTACTCTGTGAAGATAGAATTTTTTAAAAATGAATGACATCTCGTTTGTATGCATTACTTGTATTTAAATAAGAACCTAGTACCTACAGAAAAAATATTTTATTTTTTTTACATCTTAAAGAAAGGATAAATGCTGTAACATAGTTTTCAATTTTATTTATTTCATGTAATTAAAATTAATAAAACACAGTCTATTTTATACTATAACTCATACCTGCTAATTCCTCAAAATAACTTTACTTAATAGAATACTCTGGGCATAGAACCTATTGAACTCTTTATGCAGCGCTATTATCTTTAGGTGATGACTGTCTTTGATGGATAGCTCATTGAAACCTACATTTCAAGCATGAAATTTTCTTATTGGAACATAAAGATAAAATTAATTCCTACAATTTTAAACCCAACTATACTTTTCAAAGAATGTTTTCTTTATGTTTTAGACCTGGGTGTGGGGAGTAGAAACCAGTGGAGGATTTCCAGGAGTGTCAGCCTGAATTGTTTTTCCTCATCTTTCCTGTGGAACAAAAGCCTTAATTTCACTGGGGGAGGGTCACAAACACTGTGATCCTTGGAGTCCTGTGTAGCTGGGCAAAGGAACTAAAATATAGAACATTGTCTTTCTAGGAGAGAAGCCAGATGTGCACTGTATTAGAAATAGTGACTGATAGGAACAGGGCACCTAGCAGACCACCCTCCCTGAGAATAGGGACTCCAGGCCTGCCTACAACATGAGTTACTCAGAAAAACAATGAACTTCCCCTCCACTGCCCTCCATCAGTATAGAGAGTCCTTAAGAAATTAGGAATAAATCTAACATATGACCCAGCAATCCCACTACTGAACATATATCCTGAGAAAATCATAATATAAAAAGACACATGTACCCCAATGTTCACTACAGCACTATTTACAATACTTAGGACATGGAAGCTACCTAGATGTCCATCAACAGAAGAATAAAGAAGATGTGGTACTTGTATACAATGGAATATTACTCAGCCATAAAAAGGGATGAATTTGAGTTGGTTGTAGTGAGAGGGATGTTATACAGAGTGAAGTAAGTCAGAAAGATAGAAACAAATGTTGTATATTAACACACATACATATGAAATCTAGAAAAGATTATTTATGAACCTATTTGAAGGAAAGGAATAGAGATGCAGACTTAAAGAGACTTGTGGACACAGTAGGGAAAGGAGAGGGTGCAATGAATTGAGAGAGCAGCTTTGAAATTTATACACTACCATGAGTAAAATAGATACCTAGTGGGAAGATGCTGTATAACACAGGGAGCTCAACTCAGTTCTCTGTGATAACCTAGACGGGTAGGGTGGGGTGGGAGGCCGGAAGGAAGTTAAAGAGGGAGGGGGCACATGTATACTTATAGCTGATTCATGTTGTTTTGTGGAAGAAACTAACACAACACTGTAAAGCAATTATCTTCCAATTAAAAAAAATACAACTAGCAAGTGAAAGTAAGTCTTCTTGAAGTCATTTTTCTTTTATACCCATCCCCTATGTCCTGCCACATGTCTTCTGACATTATGGCCATGGTATGCTCAGCTTTAAGTTTTCTATTCCTCTGATACCTCAGAGAAGATTGTTTTCCACATTCTTGTTCTCCTCCTGTCACACTCCCAACAACCTAAAACTGAGAATACCATGGCCATAATGTCAGAAGAAATGTGGCAGGACATAGGGGATGACTTCAAGAAGACTCACAGAAGGTGATATCATGTGGAATAAGATATGTAGACAAGGAATATGTTCCTGCTTTCAAAAGACCATACATAGAGGTGGTCTAAATCTACAATTCATATAAAGAAATGAGTGGAACTTTTTTCCCCCTTGGGAAAATATGCTTGTGAATTGGAATAGTCTGTGTATCAGAGGGTAAGTTTTTTATGACCCTGACTTCTATCAGAGCAGTTTTGTGTATGTATGAAGCATGTGAAAAATGTTCCCTTGTACTTTCAAAGACCAAAGTTTGAGGAACTGTACTGAAGAGGGAGCATCCATCTACATAACTTTTAATGCTACCCATGTAACAAGCTGTTCCCACTGACTACAGGATGGTTTGGCCAAGATCTGGTCAAGTTCATCTCCCAACTTGGTCAGTCCACCAACTGTCTGAATGCCATGTAGAAAACAGTTCCCCATACTCTTGTGTCTTCAGCACACCATAGTTTCTCATATTTGGACCCAAAAGTAATCAAAACTAAACTTTGTAATGGAAAAGAAAATACATCACTCAACAAAAGATCAAAAACATGGAACATATTCTAGAAATTCCTAAACGATACATGGGATTAATTAATAGGCATGCTATAGTTTTTATTTAAAATGTTTTGAACTTGTATAATCATAATTTTCCTAATGTTAAAATAACATATTTTATTAAATACCTACAGAAGCACTATCCCATTTTAGAAAATTATTTGAAATATAGTAACAATAACTAACTCTCAAATGAAATAAAAATCATTAAGTAAATAATGGCCTTTTTGCATGACTATCAATATCAACATTTTAAAACTAATATCAAAATATACTTGATACCCGAGGTTTTACATGATCTTAATCTCTTTTTAAGCATGCCTAGTAATAAAAAGATTAAATAAAAATTAATAGAAATAAATTCCTCTGAAATTTATAGGGTTTTTTCCCTACTGATAAGCACATACAGTAGAAGGAAAAACTTTCTGGGTCAGTTTCAACTGAAACAGGAGATTATTGAAAGTAAAAGAGATTACATTCAAATCCATTATCCATATTTTGTATGGAAAGTGACTATCTGTATTATGGCTTGATAAACTAATGAGCGAATTTGATATTGCACCTAGAAATTTCCCTATACCACCTACTCTCTGGGTAAGAGTAGAGACTGCAGTTTATGGCAAGGGAGACAATATAATCTTGAATTCAAACCACCATGTTTTTCAGACTGAACAGTGGTGGGACCAATGTAGTAAACCAGAGTGAACCTGGAACCATAGGTGAAGCCGGAACTGTCTCAGGTAGTCTGGTCCCTATGGTCCCTCTAGATAAGCATCTAATGTTCCATCTCAGACACTCTACTGAGACCTGTTTGCTCTGCCTTCACACCCAGACTTAGATTCTCACTCAGTAGTTAGGAAGCAGAGATAATGAATATAGCTGTAGCCACAGCAAGGAGCATGGTTGTGAGTTTGTAATAAAAGTTATCAAGAACTGACAAAGAAAAGGAACAAAAGACTCTGTATAGGCTTTCTTTATAGACTTTACTGCCCTGGCATCTGAGATGAAAAATTTGAGTGAGGGAATGAGGTGCTGGCAATTTACTTCACCGCACTGTAGATTGTGAAGATTGATGGCATTTTGTTCTCCTTGTACAGCACACTGGATGCATGGAAAGGGTATACAGCCTGCCTCAGTGCAGCAAGTTTAAGTCTGATTTATAAGCTGCATAGGGCTCTCCATCAAAATAACAGAAAAGGTTTTAGTGTTGCTTAGAATGGCATTCTGACTTTTGTCTAAGAATAAATTGTGATTTAAAGTGTATCACCTTCTTGATGGGAAAATCAAACCCCTCCCCACTACCTACTTTACAACTTATTTTAAATAAGGCACTCAATTTGGTTTGTGGCAGGTACGACTTCTTCCGTTTTGACAGATTTACTTTGATCCTGACAATAACATCACCAAATAATGGTTCTGTTCTAAAAGGGAAGGTACTTACTTTTGCCTTTGAAGACTTAACAGCTTATCAGGGGGATAATGTTGCAACTACTAAAATGTCCACTGCTGGACTGAGGAAGGAACACTCACCTAAGACTTACGTTAACACTTGAATAACCTAGTCAACATGGAATTGAATAAAAAAGGCAGTCTGCCCAATTTCAGGTTAAAAGAAGAAAACTGACATATGATTAAACAGGAATTTCTCAGTGTTCATGAATTTGATGTGAAGCAATGCTCATATAGTGGTTTGAATAAGTGCTTTCTAGGGGTGAAGAAAGCTGAGTGTCGAAAAATTGATGTTTTTGAACTGTGGTATTGGAGAAGACTCTTGTGAGTCCCTTGGATTGCAAAGAGATCCAACCAGACCATCCGAAAGGAGACGAGTCCTGGGTGTTTATTGGAAGGACTGATACTGAAGCTGAAACTCCAATACTTTGTCCACCTCATGCATAGAGTTGACTCATTGGAAAAAACCCTGATGCTGGGAGGGACTGGGGGCAGGAGGAGAAGGGGACGACAGAGGATGAGATGGCTGGATTGCATCACTGACTCGATGCACATGAGTTTGGGTGAACTCTGGGAGTTGGTGATGGACAGGGAGGCCTAGCGTGCTATGATTCATGGGGTTGCAAAGAGTCGGACATGACTGAATGACTGCACTGAACTGAACTGAACTGACGGGCGAACAGTCTCAAAACTCTTTTCTAAATAAATCCATACATAATGATAAAATAAGTACATTTTGAAAGAAAGAAAATAAAAGGAAAAAAGAAACCCTAAAATCTCAAAAGAATTTTATATAATTTCATTCTCTTAATTAAAAAAATAATTTCCATTGAAATACATTCATGGGAGATACTACATACCTTTTAAGCAATACCAAACAGGTCAGGCAGCTGCAAAGAGTTAGAGTGGTTAAAGGATATTAGCTTTGTAAAAAGAAGTCAATCTTTACATTAAAGATTAGTGAACGTTAAGTATTACACTGCATGAATGTTATACTTCAATAAAACTCAACTAAATGTGTAATACAGATAGATTAACGATTAAATGTAACTAGGTTACATATATTAAAGGAAAAAAGGCTAGAAGTCACTGATGTAAGTACTATTCCCAAAATATCAAATTAGTGAGCAAAATGTAGAACATTTATTTTAAAACTGAAGCAAATTAGTTAAAATATATAAAATGTATAAATAAAATTAAGATAACTGTTAAAAGTAAAACTATAGAAGTTGGGAAGATTCATCAGGAATTCTAAAAAGGTAGGCATAAATATTAAATACAAGGAGTGACAAAAAAGGAGCCAATTAACTCTAAAAGGCCTCAGAGATAAGATGAAGATATAATTAATATCATGTGAATAAATATAAAAAATAGAAACAAAATTGATTATTTCTAGTAAACAAAACTATTAAAAACAAACATGCAAAATATAGAGTCATCAGATCAGATCAGTTGCTTAGTCGTGTCCGACTCTTTGTGACCCCATGAATCGCAGCACGCCAGGCCTCCCTGTCCATCACCAACTCCCAGACTTCACCCAGACTCACGTCCATCGAGTCAGTGACGCCATCCAGCCATCTCATCCTCTGTCGTCCCCTTCTCCTCCTGCCCCCAATTCCTCCCAGCATCAGAGTCTTTTCCAATGAGTCAACTCTTCGCATGAGGTGGCCAAAGAACTGGAGTTTCAGCTTTAGCATCATTCCTTCCAAAGAAATCCCAGGGCTGATCTCCTTCAGAATGGACTGCTGGATCTCCTTGCAGTCCAAGGGACTCCCAAGAGTCTTCTCCAACACCACAGTTCAAAAGTATCAATTCTTCAGCGCTCAGTCTGCTTCACAGTCCAACTCTCACATCCATACATGACCACAGGAAAAACCATAGCCTTGACTAGATGAACTTTTGTTGGCAAAGTAATGTCTCTGCTTTTGAATATGCTACCTAGGTTGGTCATAACTTTCCTTCCAAGGAGTAAGCATCTTTTAATTTCATGGCTGCAGTCACCATCTGCAGTGATTTTGGAGCCCAGAAAAATAAAGTCTGATACTGTTTCCACTGTTTCCCCATCTATTTCCCATGAAGTGATGGGACCGGATGCCATGATCTTCGTTTTCTGAATGTTGAGCTTTAAGCCAACTTTTTCACTCTCCTCTTTCACTTTCATCAAGAGGCTTTTGAGTTCTTCTTCACTTTCTGCCATAAGGATGGTGTCATCTGCATATCTGAGGTTATTGATATTTCTCCCGGCAATCTTGATTCCAAATTGTGTTTCTTCCAGTCCAGTGTTTCTCATGATGTACTCTGCATATAAGTTAAACAAACAGGGTGACAATATACAGCCTTGACAAACTCCTTTTCCTATTTGGAACCAGTCTGTTGTTCCATGTCCTGTTCTAACTGTTGCTTCCTGACCTGCATACAAATTTCTCAAGAGGCAGATCAGGTGGTCTGGTATTCCCATCTCTTTCAGAATTTTCCACAGTTTATTGTGATCCACACAGTCAAAGGCTTTGGCATAGTCAATAAAGCAGAAATATATGTTTTTCTGGAACTCTCTTGCTTTTTCCTTGATCCAGCAGATGTTGGCAATTTGATCCCTGGTTCCTCTGCCTTTTCTAAAACCAGCTTGAACATCACAAAGTTCATAACTTTCAAGTGAAATAAATCTTAATTAAAAACTCTTATCACAAATATTTCAAGCTCAATTTGTTCATTATTAAGTTCTACCAAAAATTTAAGGGAAAACTAATGCCAGTCTTGGGTTTCCTGGTGGCTCAGTGGTAAGAATCCCCCTGCCAATGCAGGAGATGCTGGTTCAAAACCTTGGTCAGGAAGATCCCCTGAAGAAGGGATAGTCTACCCACACCAGTATTCTTGGGCTTCCCAGGTGGCTTGATGGTAAGGAATCTGCCTGTAATACAGGAGACTTTGGTTCAACAGATCCCCTGGAGGAGGGCATGGCAACCCACTCCCCATGCTACGACCCATGGGGTCGCAAATAATTGGACACAACTGAGCAACTAAGCACCCACTTAATGGATGACTGCCTTGCTGTGGTGAAGGGGCTTGTATATCTGAATGAAGCTATGAGCCATGCCATACAGGGCCACCCAAGATAGATGGCTTATAGTGGAGAGTTCTGACAAAATGTGATCCATTGGAGCAGGAAATGGCAAACCACTCCAGAATACTTGCCCAGTGAGAACCCCATAAACTGTATAGAAAGGCAAAAAGTATGACACCAAAGGATGAGCCCTCCAGGTTGGCAGGTGTCCAATGTGATACTGGGGAAGAGCAAATGACAACTACTAATAGGTCCAAAAAGAATGAAGTGGCTGGGCCAAGGCAGAAATGATGCTCAGTTGTGGATGTGTCTGGCGGTGAAATTAAAATCTGATGCTGTAAAAAACAATACTGTATAGGAACCTGGAATGTTAGGTCCATGAATCAAGGTAAATTGAACATGGTCAGGCAGGAGATGACAAGAGTAAATAGTGACATCTTAGGAATCAGTGAACTAAAATGGAAGAGAAAGGGTGAACTTCATTCAGGTGACCATTATATCTACTAGTATGGGCAAGAATCTCATAGAAGAAATAAAGTTAACCTCAAAATCAACAAAAAAGACTAGAATGCAGTATTTGGGTGCAACCTTAAAAATGAAAGAATGAATGATCTTAGTTCATTTCCAAGGCAAACCATTCAACATAACAGTAATCCAAATCCATGTTCCAACCACTGATGCCAAAGAAGCTGAATTTGATCAGTTCTATGAAGACTTAGAAGACCTCCTAGAACTAAAACCAAAAAAGATATCCTTTTCATCATAGGGGATTAGAATGTAAAAGTAAGAAGTCAAGATATACCTGGAGTAACAGGTGAATTTGGTCTTGGAGTACAAAATGAAGCAGGGCAAAGGCTAACAGAATTCTGCCAAGAGAATGCACTTGGTCATAGCAAACACTGTTTTTCAACAACACTGTTTTTCAACAACACAAGAGACAACTTTACACATGGACATCACCAAATGGTCAATACTGAAATCAGATTGATTTTATCCTTTGTAGCTGAAGATGGAGAAGCTATATACAGTCAGCAAAAACAAGACCTGGAGCTGACTGTGGCTCAGATCAACAGCTCCTCATAGAAAACTTCAGGCTTAAACTAAACAAAGCAAGGGAAACCAGTGGGCCAGCCAGGTATCACAAATCAAATCCCCTATGAGTATAGAGTGAAGGTGACCAATAGATTCAAGGCACTAGATCTAGTAAATGGAGTGTGTGAAGAACTATGGACAAATGTTTATAATATTGTACAGGGGGCAGAGAACAAAGCCATCCAAAGAAAAAGAAATGCAAGAGGCAAAGTGGTTGTCTATTTACAAATAGCTGAGGGAAACATGGAAGTGAAAAGCAAGGGAGAAAGGGAAAGATGCACCCAACTAAATGCAAAGTTTCAGAGAATACTAAGAAGATACTAGAAGGCCTTCTTCAATGAACAATGAAAAGAAATAGAGGAAAAGAACACAAGGGGAAAGATTAGAGATCTCTTCAAGAAAGCTGGGAATATCAAAGGAATATTTAATCCAAATATGGACACAATAAAGGACAGAAACAGTAGAGACCTAATAGAAGCAGAAGAAATTGAGAGAAGATGGCAAGAATACACAGAAGAATTGTACAAAAGGATCATAATGACCTGGATAACCAAGATGGTGTGGACACTCACCCACAGTCAGACATTCTGGAATGTGAAGTCAATTGGGCCTTAGGAAGCACTGCTGCTAATAAAGCCAATGGAGGTGAAGGAATTCCAACAGAGATATTTAAAATCCTAAAAGATGATGCTGTTAAAGTGCTGATCTAAATATGTCAGCAAATTTGGAAAACCCAGCAGTGATCACAGGACTGGAAAAAGTCAGCCTTAATCCCAATTTCTAAGAAGGGCAGTACTAAAGAATGTTCAAACCACTGGACAATTGCACTCATCTCCCATACTAGTAAGGTTATGCTCAAAATCCTTCAAGCTTAGCTTCAGCATTATGTGAACTGAGAAGTTCCAGGTGTTCAAGCTGGGTTTATAAAAGGCAGAAGAATCAGAGATCAAATTGCCAACATTCACTGGATTGTAGAGAAAACAAGGGAAATCGAGAAAAGCATTTACATCTGTTTAATTGACTATGCTAAAATTTTTGACTGTGTGGATCATAACAAACTTTGAAATACTCCTAAAGAGATGGGAATATCACACCATCTTAACTGTCTCCTGAGTAACCTGCCCACAGGTCAATAAGCAACAGTTAGAACCTTATATGCAACAACTGACTGGTTCAGGATTGAGAAAGGAGTATGACAAGGCTGTTTATTGTCACTCTGTTTATTTAACTTATATGTAGAGCACATCATGTGAAATGCCGGGCTGGATGAGTTACAAGCTGGAATCAAGGTAGGCGGAGAAACATCAACAACCTGAGATATGCGGATGATACCACTCTAATGACAGAAAGTGAAGAGGCACTGAAGAGCCTCTTGATGAGGGTAAAGGAGGAGAGTGCAAAAAGTTGACTTAAAACCCAGTATTAATAAAGCTAAGATCATGGCATTTGGTCCCATCACTTCATGGCAACTAGAAGAGGAAAAGGTGGAAACAGTGACAGACTTCCTCTTCTTAAGCTCTAAAATCACTGCAGAAGATCACTGCATCCATGAAATTAGAAGATGATTGCTTCTTGGCAGAGGTGTTATGACAAATCTAGATAGTGTGTTAAAAAGTATAGATATCACTTTGCCAACAAATGTATGTACAGTGAAAGGTTATAGTCTTTCCAGTAGTCATGTAAGACATGTGAGAGCTGGACCATGAAGAAGGCAAGAGTGCTGAAGAACTGATGCTTTCAAACTGTGGTGCTGAAGGAGACTCTGGAGAGTTCCTTGGACAGCAAGGAGATCAAACCAGTCAATCCTAAAGGAAATCAACCCTGAATATTTATTGGAAGGAATGATGCTGAAAATGAAGCTCCAATACTTTGGCCACCTGATGAAAACAGCCAACTCACTGGAAAAGACCTTGATTCTGGGAAGAATTGAAGGCAGAAGAAAAGGACAACAGGATGAGATGGTTGGATGGCATCACCAATTCAATGTCCATGAACTTGGGCAAACTCTGGGAGATGGTAAGGGACAGGAAAGCCCGGTGTGCTGTAGTCCATGGGGTCTCAAAGAGTCGACATGACTTGGTGACTGAACAACAACAGTTGTTTTATATATATATATATATATATATACACACACACACACATTATATATATATATATATATATACATATACACATATACATATATATACATATGCTGCTGCTGCTGCTGCTGCTAAGTCACTTCAGTCGTGTCCGACTCTGTGTGACCCCATAGACAGCCACCCACCAGGCTCCCCCGTCCCTGGGATTCTCCAGGCAAGAACACTGGAGTGGGTTGCCATTTCCTTCTCCAATGAATGAAGGTAAAAAGTGAAAGTGAGGTCGCTCAGTCATGTCCGACTCTTCACGACACCATGGACTGCAGCCTACCAGGCTCCTCCATCCATGGGATTTTCCAGGCAAGATACACATATATACATATATATACACATATATATGTATGTGTCCATGCTAAGTCACTTCAGTGATGTCCAACTGTTTGCAATCCTATAGACTGTAACCCACCAGGCTTCTCTATCCACAGGATTCTCCAGGCAAGAATACTGGACTGGGTTGCCTTGCCCTTCTCCAGGGAATCTTACCCACTCAGGGATCAAACCAGTGTCTCTTATGTTTCTTTCATTTCCAGGTGGAAGTTTGACCACTAGCACCACCTAGAAAGCCCCATATATGTATATATTACATCATAAACAAATTGAGTTCATCCATGGACTGATAAGTACTTACAATACTTGAAAACATATTTATATAATTTATCACATTAACAAAACAAATAAATTATAAACTTTTCAATATATGCAGAAACCTATTTAATAAATAGATGGGAACTTCCTTAATCTCAATAAAGAATTTCTATTTAAAAAATCCTCAGCAAGCATCATACATGATGGTGAATTTCTGAAATCTTTCTCTTATAGATCTTAAATAAAACAAAAATGTTTGCTAACAACAGATATAAACAAGAGTTTATATCTGATATATCTTATAAATCTGATATATTTATATCTTGATATAAATAAGAGTTTCAAACATTCCCTTAAGAAAAAAATGTTACAGAAATATTAAAGAGAACAAAAGAATCACATTATTAGACACTATAACCACATAAATATAAAAATCACATCTATCAATAAATTAAAGTACTCATAAATTTGTCCATTTTCTCTATCAATTTTGTATACACTCACATATTATATGATATTTTAAAAGATAACTTTAAAAATATATAAATAAATCCAACAAAAGATATTTAAGATCTCTCTATATATGTCAAAAACTATTGATATAAAACACTTAAAGGAATTTTTATATACCTAAATAAGTAGAGAAAAATGCTGTGATTATAGTATAGGAAACTCAATGTTGTAAATATATCTATACCTTTATAACTGATCTATAGTATTTATTTAATTTTGATTGTGTCGGACAGGCTGATTTTAAAACATAAATGGAATGACAGAAGGCCAGTATAGCTAAGACACTTTTGCAGAGAAAAATAATGTAGAAGGATTTACACTAAAGTTTATTGATACCTGTAAAATACTGGATTTATTAAACAGTGTTTTCTCATTTTAAGGTAGGACAAAGAAACTAATATAACAGAATGTAGACGTTAGAAACTGTCCTACCCATATATGGAAAACTGAATTATGACAAAGGTGGCATTAAACGATATCAGGGAAATAGTCTTTTCATTAAATGCCTCTGTGTTAACTATACATCAATATTTTTAAAAATTAAACTTTATCACATCTCATATAATAGATATAAACAGATTTTTGATTAATGTAGCTCTAAGTATGAAAAGCAAAGTCATAAGACTAAAGAAGAAAACATAGGAGAATATATTCATGATTGCAAGGTAAGGCACATTCTTGTACTGGACAAAAAAGTTACCAAAAACCTGCAATATTCAAAAAGGAAGTGTTGAAAAATCAAACTAAATTAGGAACTTTGGTTTATCAAGAGAAATAGTTAAGAGAGAGAAAAGTCAAACTACAAGGTAAAAACTGAAGTAGATATTTGTGACAGACAGAGTAAAAGCAGACAAACTAAAGCCTGTCCAGATTATTGACACAAATCATTAAGAAAAATAGTTATGACATAAGGAAATTGGGTAAAATTCATGAATATGAGCTTTTTTCAAGACAATCTCTAAGGTCAATACAAATATAAAAAGTTGGTCTACTTCATTTGTGGTTAGGATATTTCAACTTAAAACTATAATGAAATATTACAGCATGCTCGTCAGAAGGGTGAAGATCAAACATTCTGAAAATAGCAAGTAATGAAAATGTCGCTCAGTTGTGTCCGACTCTGTGACCCCATGGACTATAGCCTATCAAGCTCCTGCATCCATGGGGTTTTCCAGGCAAGAGTAGTGGAGTGGGTTGCCATTTCCTTCTCCAGGAGATCCTCCCTACCCAGGGATCGAACCTGGGTCTCCCACATTGTGGGCGGAGGCTTTATCCTCTTAGCCACCAGGGAAGCCCCAATGAAAATGTGGGGTAAGCATCAGATCAGATCAGATCAGTCGCTCAGTTGTGTCCGACTCTTTGCAACCCCATGAACCGCACCACGCCAGGCCACCCTGTCCATCACCAACTCCCGGTATTCACTGAGAGTCACGTCCATCGAGTCAGTGATGCCATTCAGTCATCTCATCCTCCGTTGTCACCTTCTCCTCTTGCCCCCAATCCCTCCCAGTATCAGAGTCTTTTCCAATGAGTCAACTCTTCGCATGAGGTGGCCAAAGTAAAGGAGTTTCAACTTTAGCATCATTCCTTCCAAAGAAATCCCAGGGCTGATCTCCTTCAGGATGGACTGGTTGGATCTCCTTGCAGTCCAAGGGACTCTCAAGAGTCTTCTCCAACACTACAGTTCAAAAGCATCATTTCTTCGGCGCTCAGCCTTTTTCACAGTCCAACTGTCACATCCATACATGACCACAGGAAAAAAAATAGCCTTGACTAGATGAACCTTTGTTGGCAAAGTAATGTCTCTGCTTTTGAATATGCTATCTAGGTTGGTCATAACTTTCCTTCCAAGAAGTAAGCGTCGTTTAATTTCATGGCTTCAGTAACCATCTGCAGTAATTTTGGAGCCCAGAAAAATAAAGTCTGGCACCTACTGACCTGGGGAGTTTCTCTTTCAGTATCCTATCATTTTGCCTTTTCATACTGTTCATGGGGTTCTCAAAGCAAGAATACTGAAGTGGTTTGCCATTCCCTTCTCCAGTGGGCCACATTCTGTCAGATCTCTCCACCATGACCTCCCCATCTTGGGTTGCCCCACGGGCATGGCTTAGTTTCATTGAGTTAAACGATAAGGCTGTGGTCCTAGTGTGATTAGATTGACTAGTTTTCTGTGAGTATGGTTTCAGTGTGTTTGCCCTCTGATGCCCTCTTGCAACACCTACCATCTTACTTGGGTTTCTCTTACCTTGGGCGTGGGGTGTCTCTTCACGGCTGCTCCAGCAAAGTGCAGCCATTGCTCCTTACCTTGGACGAGGGGTATCTCCTCACCGCCGCCCTTCCTGACCTTCAGTGTGGGATAGCTCCTCCAGGCTCTCCTGCGCCTGCGCAGCCACCACTCCTTGGACTTGGGGTTGGTCCTCCCCGCCACCGCCCCTGGCCTTGGGCATGGGGTTTCTCCTCCTGGCCAGGGCCCCTGGCCTCGGGCGTGGGGGCATGGAGTAGCTTCTCCTACCCGCCACCCCTGGCCTCGGGCTTAGGGGCGTGAGGTAGCTCCTCCTGCCCGCCACCCCTGGCCTGGGGCTTAGGGACGTGGGGTATCTCCTCCCCTCCCAGCCGCTGCCCCTGACCTCGGACGCGGGGTATCTCCTCTCAGCCACCCCCTGACCTCGGACACTGGGTAGCTCCTCTTGGCTGTTGTGCTGTCACAGTCGGGCACTTCGGCCGCTGCCCCTGACCTCGGACGTGGGGTAACTCCTCTTGGCTGCCGCCCTTCGGGCATGGGGTCCTCCCGGCTTCTGCCCCTGACCTCGGACATGGGGTAGCTCCTCTCAGCCTTGCTTAGCGCGCCGGTCGCAGCCACCTGCACTTAGCACGCCGGTGGCAGCCGCCTGTGCTTAGCGTGCCAGTCGCAGCCGCCAACTCTATTGGAAATATATCATTAAAATTGTACAATTGCTTTGAAACTCAGATTTGTTGTTGTTGTTCAGTCGCTCAGTCATATCTGACTCTGCGAGTCCATGTAATACAGCATGCCAGGCTTCCCTGTATGTCACTAAGTCCCAGGCTTGCCCAAACTCATGTCCATTGAATCAGTAATGCCATCCAACCATCTCATCCTTTTTCGTCTCCTTTTCCTCCAGCCTTCAATCTTTCCCAGCATCAGGGTCTGTTCCAATAAGTCAGCTTTTCACGTCAGTTGGCCAAAATATTGGAACTTCAGCTTCAGCATCAGTCCTTCCAATGAATATTCAGGGTTGCTTTCCTTTAGGATTGGCTGGTTTGATCTCCTTGCTATCAAGGGACTCTCAAGAGTCTTCTCTAGCACCACAGTTTGAAAGCATCAGTTCAGATTGGAAGTGTATATTAGATTTGAAGTGACATATAATCTTTATCCATCAATTCTTATTCCAGGATTATATCCAATATATTGCGTGTATAATGTACACCAAGAATAAACCAAAATATTCTAAGTATTATTTTTCATAATGAAAAAAATAGATTCAAGTCACATTTCTAAGGAAAGACAAGTGTTAATAATGCAATATTTCATACCATTGAATATCATACAACAACAGACATGAATTCAGTACATAAGCATAGATGGATCACAATTGTAATGGTGAGTCAAAGAAGTTAGTCCTCAAACATACCTGTGAATAATTACATTTAGAAATAATATTAATTCATGATTTGATTTATATAAAAGCAGGAAAAACAAAATTCTACTTTGAGAGATGAAAGTACGGTTAATATTTGGCAAAGGATTAGGTGATTATGTTAGGGAATGGACAAATAACAGTCCTCTAGGTGATGGTGCTATTTTATTTCTTGTTCTAGGAGGTGGATAATCCAGGTATTCCTTGGTGGTAATTCATTGAACAGCATATTATGGAGGGTGATTCTAGTATTTACCTGGTTGAATTTTACAATTCAAATAGTAAATCAAATTCAATAATACACCAAAGATCCCTATGAATAACAATGACATGCATTTCCAAATCAGTTAGGCTAATTCTAGACCTTCATAATATAGTAAAACAGATTTGATGGTTTGCAATAGCTGCATAGCAACTATTGCAACAGTTAGAAGTGAAAATAAATTTGTTTGACATGGAAACAGTTTAACACTCTTTCAATAATAATTGACCCATATTATTATTCCACATTCATTTTTGTTGTGAATCAAAATTTCCTTGGTCTTTATTAAAATTAGTACATCAAATTTGAAATGCAATTGTAAATTAAATGAAAATACTTACAATATCATTTATATGAATAAAATTTAAATAAAAGTTTAATGAATAACAGGGTTAAAAAATGGAAATTTGTATAAAGTTATGATTTAATATGTATGTATTTATGTTTGCTTGAGTGCCAAGTCGCTTCAGTCATGTTTGACCCAATGGACTATAGCCCACCAGGCTCCTCTGTCCATGGGATTCCCCAGGCAAGAATATTGGAGGAGGTTGCCCTGCCCTCCTCCAAGTTATCTCCCTGACCCAGGGATCAATCCCGAGCCTCATGTCTCCTGCATTGGCAGGTGGGTTCTTTACCATTAGCACCACCTGGGAAGCCCTCAATTTATGTATCAGTTCAGTTCAGTCGTTCAGTCGTGTCCAGCTCATTGTGACCCCATGAATCACACCACACCAGGCCTCCCTGTCCGTCACCAACTCCCAGAGTTCACTCAGACTCACGTCCATAGAGTCAGTGATGCCATCCAGTCATCTCAGCCTCTTTCGTCCCCTTCTTCTCCTGCCCCCAATCCCTCCCAGCACCAGAGTCTTTTTCAATGAGTCAACTCTTCACATGAGGTGGCCAAAGTACTAGAGTTTCAGCTTTAGCATCATTTCTTCCAAAGAAATCCCAGGGCTGATCTCCTTCAGAATGGACTGGTTGGATCTCCTTGCAGTCCAAGGGACTCTCAAGAGTCTTCTCCAACACAACAGTTCAAAAGCATTAATTCTTCAGCACTCAGCTTTCTTCACAGTCCAACTCTCACATCCATACATCACCACTGTAAAAACCATAGCCTTGACTAGACAGACATTTGTTGGCAAAGTAATGTCTCCACTTTTGAATATGCTATCTAGGTTGGTCATAACTTTCCTTCCAAGGAGTAAGTATCTTTTAATTTCATGGCTGCAGTCACCATCGGCAGCCAAAAAAAATTTGGAGCCAAAAAAAATAAAGTCTGACACTGTTTCCACTGTTTCCCCATCTATTTCCCATGAAGTGCTGAGGCCAGATGCTATGATCTCAGTTTTCTGAATTTTGAGCTTCAAGCCAACTTTTTCACTCTCCTCTTTCACTTTCATCAAGAGGCTCTTTAGTTCCTCTTCACTTTCTGCCATAGGGGTGGTGTCATCTGTGTATCTGAGGTTATTGACATTTCTCCCAGCCATCTTGATTCCAGCTTGTGCTTCTTCCAGCCCAGCATTTCTCATGATGTACTCTGCATAGAAGTTAAATAAGCAGGGTGAAAATATACAGCCTTGACATACTCCTTTTCGTATTTGGAACCAGTCTGTTGTTCCATGTCCAGTTCTAACTGTTGCTTCCTGAACTGCATATAGGTTTCTCAAGAGGCAGGTTAGGTGGTCTGGTATTTCCATCTCTTTCAGAATTTTCCAGAGTTTATTGTGATCCACATAGTCAAAGGCTTTGGCATAGTCAATAAAGCAGAAATAGATGTTTTTCTGGAACTCTCTTGCTTTTTCAATGATCCAGTGGATGTCGGCAATTTGATCTCTGGTTTCTCTGCCTTTTCTAAAACCAGCTTGAACATCTGGAAGTTCACGGTTCACGTATTGCTGAAGCCTGGCTTGGAAAATTTTGAGCATTCTTTACTAGCATGTGAGATGAGTGCAATTGTGTAGTAGTTTGAGCATTCTTTGGCATTGCCTTTCTTTGGGATTGGAATGAAAACTGCCCTTTTCCAGTCCTGTGGCCACTACTGAGTTTTCCAAATTTGCATGCATATTGAGTGCAGCACTTTCACAGCATCATCTTTTAGAATTTGAAATAGCTCAGCTGGAATTCTGTCACCTCCACTAGGTTTGTCTGTATCTATGGTTTAATATGATTTAACAATAATAATAACGTCATAAATTTTATTATTGATAAGAAAGAAAACCTTGAAAAATAGAGTGAATGAAATTGAAGTTGTGTAACAATATCTTCCACTGAGAATCATAGCTTAGCTGTTGCTTTTTGAGAATAAGTTTTCAACCCTCTTCCCAACAAGAAAACTCCAGAATACACCAACTCATTTTATTCTGTAATTTGCAAATATCAAACAAAACACAACCCTGCCAGTTATTTTTCAATATATGTAATTTTACCTTTTTAAAATATATTGTTTGCACTATGAAGATTAATGGCAGACAGTCACACAGGCAATCTATTTTACTTGTTAAAGATATCACTTTTTAAAATTCTATATTGGGATAATTGTACATAGTTTACTAGTTTTCCTTTGTGAATCCTCTGTCAGCTTAATTGTTAACATAAATTTAAGTTTGGATGTTTGCCTGTTTAATTTCCCATGTTTAATATAGGAAGTGAAAAAAATTTACACAAATATTAATTTGTTCACATTGGTAAAGGACAATTTCATCTACAGAATTTGGTAAGTTTCCTATTGTTGACCTGTCCATTCAAGTAACTTCTTTGTCTTGTTGCTTCCCTCTTAATTTATTATATATTTGATTGAATGTAAAAATATATTTGATTTAGATGTAGATCAAAAAGAAAATTCCTAGAACTGTTATTTTGTCTGGGTTCACATACAGTGGCAATTTAGTGGCACATATTTCTACATAGTATGATTAAAAATTTGTTCCTCATCTAGAAATAGGAATACAGTTTATTTATGTAAATGTTTTCAGATGTTTGTTTTGGATTCCTGATTCTCAAAGGAGATATATAGTAAAAGGTTCTTCACACATTAAAATCTAAAGTGAAAGTGTGTTAATGGCTATACTGAGATAAAAATAATCCCATTTTTATAGCTGCTGATAAGTCATTTCAGTCGTGTCCGATTCTGTGTGACCCCATAGACGGCAGCCCACCAGGTTCCCCCGTCCCTGGGATTCTCCAGGCAAGAACACTGGAGTGGGTTGCCATTTCCTTCTCCAATGCATGAAAGTGAAAAGTGAAAGGGAAGTCGCTCAATCGTGTCCGACTCTTCATGACCTCATGGACTGCAGCCCACCAGGCTCCTCCATCCATGGGATTTTCCAGGCAAGAGTACTGGAGTGGGGTGCCATCGCCTTCTCTGATTTTTTGTATAGCAAATTATGGTTATTTCAAGAAGGCATAAAGATCCAGACCACAAATGATCAGGTCTACTATGTCTTAAAAACCCATTATCTAAACATTGTACAGCCATTGTTCATTATGACAGTTGAACAAAAATCTGTTTACTACATAATCTCAGCTTTAATATCTATACTGGAAGCTGTTCCAAAGAGGACAACAGGGCTAATACTGTAGATACTATGGAGAAAGTGGCTGCTTTGTCACATGATGTGAAGCATTTCTCTTGGAGGGGGTGGATGAGGAGTATCTCAATCAGTAAAGTACATGCCACTTTACAGAGCAACACAGAACTTTACCAATAGTTATGACCAGTGATCACAGGACAGGAAAAGGTCAGTTTTCATTCCAATCTCAAAGAAAGACAATGCCAAAGAATGCTCAAACTACTGCACAATTGCACTCATCTCACATGATAGTAAAGTAATGCTCAAAATTCTCCAAGCCACACTTCAGCAATACGTGAACCGTAAACTTCCAGATCATCAAGCTGGTTTTAGAAAAGGCAGAGGAACCAGAGATCAAATTGCCAACATCTTCTGAATCATGGATAAAGCAAGAAAGTTCCAGAAAAACATCTATTTCTGTTTTATTGACTATACCAAAGCCTTTTACTGTGTGGATCACAACAAACTGTGGAACATTCTGAAAGAGATGGGAATACCAGACCACCTGACCTGCCTCTTGGAAACCTGTATGCAGGTCAGGAAGCAACAGTTAGAACTGGACATGGAACAAGAGACTGGTTCCAAATAGGAAAAGGAGTACGTCAAGGCTGTATATTTT
Organism: Bos indicus; assembly: GCF_029378745.1. Lineage (NCBI taxonomy): Eukaryota > Metazoa > Chordata > Mammalia > Artiodactyla > Bovidae > Bos > Bos indicus. The sequence continues at coordinate 37,653,032 of NC_091776.1, read as the reverse complement.
CACCCTGCTTATTTAACTTCTATGCAGAGTACATCATGAGAAATGCTGGGCTGGAAGAAGCACAAGCTGGAATCAAGATGGCTGGGAGAAATATCAATAACCTCAGATACGCAGATGACACCACCCTTATGGCAGAAAGTGAAGAGGAACTAAAGAGCCTCTTGATGAAAGTGAAAGAGGAGAGTGAAAAAGTTGGCTTGAAGCTCAACATTCAGAAAACGAAGATCATGCCATCTGGTCCCAGCATTTCATGGGAAATAGATGGGGAAACAGTGTCATACTTTATTTTTGGGGTCTCCAAAATCCCTGCAGATGGTGACTGCAGCCATGAAATTAGAAGACTCTTATTCCTTGGAAGGAAAGTCATGACCAACCTAGACAGCATATTCAAAAGCAGAGACATACTTTGCCAACAAAGGTCCGTCTAGTCAAGGCTATAGTTTTTCCAGTAGTCATGTATGGATGTGAGAGTTGGACTATAAAGAAAGCTGAGTGCCAAAGAATTGATGCTTTTGAACTATGGTATTGGAGAAGACTCTTAAGAGTCCTTTGGACTGCAAGGAGATCCAACTAGTCCATCCTAAAGGAGATCAGATCTGGATGTTCATTGGAAGGACTGATGTTGAATCTGAAACTCCAATACTTTGGCCACCTAATGTGGAGAGCTGACTCATCAGAAAAGACCCTGATGCTGGGAAAGATTGAGGACAGGAGGAGAAGTGGATGAAAGAGGATGAGATGTTTGGATGGCATCACCAACTCGATGGACTTGAGTTTGGATAAACTCCGGATGTTGGTGATAGACTCGGAGGCCTGGCATTTTGGGGTTCATGGGGTCGCAAAGAGTCGGACACAACTGAGCGACTGAACTGAACTGAATGACCAGTGATCAAGATTATGTTTGTTGTCCTTGTTTAGTTGCTAAGTCATGTCCGACTCTCTTGTGACCAAATGGACTGTAGACCACCACGCTCCTCCATCCTTGGTATTTCCCAGCAAGAATACTAGAATGGGTGGCCATTTCCTTCTCCAGGGAATCTTCTTGACCCATGGTTTGAAACTGGATCTCCTGCATTACAGACATATTATTTACTACTGAGCTTCCTGGGAAGCCCGATTAATGTAGAAGAGAGGGCTAAATGTTTGTACAAGGAAGCCTTTGCTTGATAATTAATAAATAAATTTAAATATATATATATATATATATATATATATAATGGACATATATGACACATACATGTATGATTTATTTATTTGATTAAAAAAAATTGGTAGCATAATGTCCTGTTAACAACCCCAGGATCCAGAAGTATTCAGACCAGGACTTGAAATTCACCTGCTTTTTATTAACTCTGTGAACTGGGCAAAGCACCTAATCTCCAACTCCTTTAATTTTTCATGAAAGTGAGAAACATAACTCTTCTTTTCTGTGCTTGTTGTAAGAATTAGAAAAAAAAAGTGAATTAAGAAAAACTAGCCTGGGAAAGAAGTTCTATATGTAGACTTGTGTATTCATGTTTTTATTGGTCCAATAATCATAATGTAAGTTTAAAGAAGTAAAACCTATAGAAAGAAAATGCATTACTGTTTATAATAGCCAGGACATGGAAGCAACCTAGATGTCCACCAGCAGATGAATGGATAAGAAAGCTATGGTACATATACACAATGGAGTATTACTCAGCATTAAAAAGAATACATTTGAATCAGTTCTAATGAGGTGGATGAAACTGGAGCCCATTATACAGACTGAAGTAAGCCAGAAGGAAAAACACCAATACAGTATACTAATGCATATATATGGAATTTAGAAAGATGGTAACAATAACCCTGTATACGAGACAGCAAAAGAGACACTGATGTATAGAACAGTCTTTTGGACTCTGTGGGAGAGGGAGAGGGTGGGATGATTTGGGAGAATGGCATTGAAACATGTATAATATCATGTATGAAACGAGTCACCAGTCCAGGTTCGATGCACGATACTGGATGCTTGGGGCTGGTGCAATGGGATGACCCAGAGGGATGGTATGGGGAGGGAGGAGGGAGGAGGGTTCAGGATGGGGAACACATGTATACCTGTGGCGGATTCATTTCGATATTTGGCAAAACCAATACAATATTGTAAAGTTTAAAAATAAAATTCTAAAAAATAAATAAAAAAAGAAAAGAAAAAGAAAATGCATTAATTCCATAGAGAGTGTCATGGAATTTTATTGATATTTGCTTGATGATAATGAATAATGTTAACTTTAGTTCACCTTGAGTAAAACCTCATTATTTTTTGTTTTCCTCAGCCAGCATTCTTCACACTGGGGGTTGTTTAACACACGCACTGTACACTGTTAGTCCTACTTCTGTCCTAAGGTGACCTGTCTTCCCTTTGTGTTCAGCCTAAATCAGTAATGATACAAATTCCAGGCACCTACACTAGAAATGCAGAGACTCAAAGTACTTCAGTTTCTATATAGAAATCATTTCTACAAACTTCTGAAATTTCCACCCAACATCATTTTTCTCAGACTATTTGTGATCTCTATGTTTACTGTTCTTATCAAGGCCATCGTGTCTTCTCTGCAATTATCACCTTGTTGAAAATGCACCACATTTCTCTTCCCTTCCAGTTTCTTTCTGTCATGGAAGAACTGCCCAAACTTCTATAAAAGCTGGTGTCAACATTCACACTGTAGGTACCTTTCCCTCCCTCCTCTGCAAGGCACAGCTCTACTAGTTTCATAATCGTTCTCCAGCAGAGTTCTATTTTTTCTCTCTAATAAATAATTCAGACTAAATATAAATACAGTAGAATTTCTCCATCTTAAATATATATTAATGTTATCTATACATATATTTGCATAAACACAGAAAAATAGATTTATATCAAACTAATTACATATATACACATGTGATGTGTATATATATTTATAATATATAAATATTTATTATATTATAAACATATATTATATATTATATTTATATATTATAATATATATATATTTATGAATATACACATCTAGACATACCTATATCAAGTCTATCCAGTTAGAAAATATAGTCCCCTCAAAAATGTAATGAGCTTTTTTTTTTAATTTAATTCAGGTTGCCTCCAGCTGCTGAGAACCATATGAGACCAGTAACATAGTAAACAGTAGAACCAGATTCAAACCTGTGCTCTGCAGTTCTTTGTGTTCTTTCTTACAATGCTATCAAACTTTGTTTCTATACTTTTATCTTTCCTACCTGTAATCACTTAGAAGGGCAATGATTGCAACATCATCATATTTGAAAATGAAAAGATAGAATATACTAAAAGCCTATTCTTTATATATCAAAAATACTTAGTTTATTTTATTAACTTTACATATTGAGGTTTTGAGAGTGTAGAGTATCCCAAACTCATTCTACTTTATCAATTCCTCACTATCATGAGTGATCAATCAACAATATATCCTACAAACACTATGAACACCTTCAATCATGTCCACTTCCCTGATACAGATTTTGCACAATTTTAAAACTTTCTAGCTAGTAACATTGCTTTGGTTTTATGTTTTAGCAGTATTTCACATTGTTAAGTTATTTTAAAAAGTGATATAGTCATTATACAGGTATTTTTGGGGCTGGGGCATCTCCAATTATCATTACTAACTTTTTTACTCCACCCTCGTTTATTCACAAATACAATATTACTTCACAAAATATTTTTGTTGTTATATTGCTTATATTGTTCTGTAGCAATTGATATTTGCTTTCCACTTTTGAAAAAATGTATTGCATCCTGGTTCTCTCACCCAGCAAATTGGTAGCCATCCATTCCAGATGACAATCTTCTGTGGATCTGACAAAAATCTGCCTTGTTATCAGTGTAATAACTGCTGAAAATGTTAAATAGATTAGAAACTACATGGTACAGACTTCCAAATGAAGAATTATCCATTTGGAAAGTCTGATTATTTAAGCAGCAACAGAGCTGTCTAAAATAAGCTATGATCATATGAATGCTACATGTGCAGCTTATTTTCAAAGATAACCCTGGCTCAGAGGTGTATTATCCAGGGCTGTGGGAAAAGGGCACAGAACAGAGATCAGAAAACCAGTATCTTGTTGGCATTCTGATACTTACAAGCAAGGAGACAGGCAGTCATAAACACTAAGTTTTAGTTTTATGTATTAATAGAAAAAAAAATCTTGACATATATTATGGGCACATGGTAAGCATTCTAGTACAATGACATTAATCTTATCATCTATTTTGGTCATCATATTATCAGCTGGCATACCACAAATAGCATTTATTGAGTGCTTTCTATATGAGAAACATGTGTGTTTATTTATTTTTTAATTTACTCTTTCCAATGAGTCTATGGGGGAGGTACTGATAAATACACTCTATCTTTTTAAAAAGAGAAAACAGAGCTCCAGTGGAAATACATAATGTGCTAATTATTGAAAAAGTTTAGCTGGGAATGAGCTCCGACTTGAAACACTATGCAATTCTGTAAAATAAAGTGGATTTGGAAACCCTTTGTACTGTGTAACATTTGTTAAATAGAAAGCATTATGCCTCTGAATAGAGTGTAATTAAATAAACTGCAATAATTTGACACTAATTTTTATTAGATTACTTTACCTTTTCATTTATTCATAGAAGATTATGCTTAATTCAACTAATCAATGTGAAAATCTTACTTAAATTAAAGCTCTCAGAAAATTAAAACTCCATTAATAAAAACAGACCTTTAAAGAAACTTATAAAGAAGCAGTAGAGCAATTTTCACTATATAACAATAGAGTAAGAAGCCAATAAAGATTTAAAAGATGTGATAAATAATAATATGACTGGAAATAGCTGATGAATACAGAAAAAATGTATTAGCTCAATAAATGTCTTAGTTCAATGAAACTAAACATTGAAAATGTAATTATATATACTATAGTGTATGCAAAAACTTAAAAAGGATAAAAAATAAGCAGATTAGACAGACATTCATATTAACCTCAGATAAAGTTGAGATAAGCACAACCTTTCTTTAAAAAACAATAGGGAGGGTATGGGGAGGGAGGTGGGAGGGGGATTCAGGATGGGGAACACGTGTACACCCGTGGTGGATGCATTTTGATGTATGGCAAAACCAATACAATATTGTAAAGTAAAAAAAATATTTAAAAAAATATACCTAAGCAAAGCTGTAAAAACAAAAGAACATTTTTACTTTGTTGTTTAATAAAGGAGATGAAATTAAAATGTAAAAAAAAAACAATATTTATGTACCCCAATGTTCATCGCAGCACTGTTTATAATAGCCAGGACATGGAAGCAACCTAGATGTCCATCAGCAGATGAATGGATAAGAAAGCTATGGTACAGATACACAATGGAGTATTACTCAGCCATTAAATAGAATACATTTGAATCAGTTCTAATGAGGTGGATGAAACTGGAGCCTATTATACAGAGTGAAGTAAGCCAGAAGGAAAAACACCAATACAGTATACTAACGCATATATATGGAATTTAGAAAGATGGTAACAATAACCCTGTGTACGAGACAGCAAAAGAGACACTGATGTATAGAACAGTCTTATGGACTCTGTGGGAGAGGGAGAGGGTGGGAAGATTTGGGAGAATGACATTGAAACATGTAAAATATCATGTAAGAAACGAGTTGCCAGTCCAGGTTTGATGCACGATACTGGATGCTTGGGGCTAGTGCACTGGGACGACCCAGAGGGATGGTATGGGGAGGGAGGAGGGAGGAGGGTTCAGGATGGAGAACACATGTATACCTGTGGCAGATTCATTTTGATATTTGGCAAAACTAATACAATTATGTAAAGTTTAAAAATAAAATAAAATTTAAAAAATAGGTATATGTACAATATTTCAATATTTTATTCCACTTTCAGAAATTGAGATTGACATATTACAAATTATGATCAAAGATGTATGCTTACAAATATTTATTAGATTGTTACATACAATTCTAGCAAATTTAAAACAATTAAATATTTAAAGCATGAAAATGATGTTAATAAAATATATCACAGAAGAGATACAGAATATTATACTTCCATCAAACCACCACACAATTGCACTCATCTCACACTCTAGTAAAGTAATGCTCAAAATTGTCTAAGCCAGGTTTCAATAGTACGTGAACCTTGAACTTCAAGATGTTCAAGATGGATTTATAAAAGCAGAGGAACCAGAGATCAAATTGCCAACATCCACTGGAACATAAAAAAAGCAAGAAAACCCTAAAGAGTCCACCAGAAAATTACTAGAAATAATCAATGACTACAGTAAAGTTGCAGGATATAAAATCAACACACAGAAATCCCTTGCATTCCTATACACTAATAATGAGAAAACAGAAAGAGAAATTAAGGAAACAATTCCATTCACCATTGCAACGGAAAGAATAAAATACTTAGGAATATATCTACCTAAAGAAACTAAAGACCTATATATAGAAAACTATAAAACACTGGTGAAAGAAATCAAAGAGGACACTAATAGATGGAGAAATATACCATGTTCATGGATTGGAAGAATCAATATAGTGAAAATGAGTATACTACCCAAAGCAATTTATAGATTCAACGCAATCCCTATCAAGCTACCAACAGTATTCTTCACAGAGCTAGAACAAATAATTTCACAATTTGTATGGAAATACAAAAACCTCGAATAGCCACAGCGATCTTGAGAAAGAAGAATGGAACTGGAGGAATCAACCTACCTGACTTCAGGCTCTACTACAAAGCCACAGTTATCAAGACAGTATGGTACTGGCACAAAGACAGAAATATTGATCAATGGAATAAAATAGAAAGCCCAGAGATAAATCCACGCACATATGGACACCTTATCTTCGACAAAGGAGGCAAGAATATACAATGGATTAAAGACAATCTCTTTAACAAGTGGTGCTGGGAAATCTGGTCAACCACTTGTAAAACAATGAAAATAGAATACTTTCTAACACCATACACAAAAATAAACTCAAAATGGATTAAAGATCTAAACGTAAGACCAGAAACTATAAAACTCCTAGAGGAGAACATAGGCAAAACACTCTCCGACATACAACACAGCAGGATCCTCTATGACCCACCTCCCAGAATATTGGAAATAAAAGCAAAAATAAACAAATGGGACCTAATTAACCTTAAAAGCTTCTGCACATCAAAGGAAACTATTAGCAAGGTGAAAAGACAGCCTTCAGAATGGGAGAAAATAATAGCAAATGAAGCAACCGACAAACAACTAATCTCAAAAATATACAAGCAACTCCTACAGCTCAACTCCAGAAAAATAAACGACCCAATCAAAAAATGGGCCAAAGAACTAAATAGACATTTCTCTAAAGAAGACATACAGATGGCTAACAAACACATGAAAAGATGCTCAACATCACTCATTATCAGAGAAATGCAAATCAAAACCACTATGAGGTACCATTTCACACCAGTCAGAATGGCTGCGATCCAAAAGTCTACAAATAATAAATGCTGGAGAGGGTGTGGAGAAAAGGGAACCCTCTTACACTGTTGGTGGGAATGCAAACTAGTACAGCCACTATGGAGAACAGTGTGGAGATTCCTTAAAAAACTGGAAATAGAACTGCCTTATGATCCAGCAACCCCACTGCTGGGCATACACACTGAGGAAACCAGAAGGGAAAGAGACACGTGTACCCCAATGTTCATCGCAGCACTGTTTATAATAGCCAAGACATGGAAGCAACCTAGATGTCCATCAGCAGATGAATGGATAAGAAAGCAGTGGTACATATACACAATGGAGTATTACTCAGCCATTAAATAGAATACATTTGAATCAGTTCTAATGAGGTGGATGAAACTGGAGCCTATTATACAGAGTGAAGTAAGCCAGAAGGAAAAACATAAACACAGTATACTAACGCATATATATGGAATTTAGAAAGATGGTAACAATAACCCGGTGTACGAGACAGCAAAAGAGACACTGATGTATAGAACAGTCTTATGGACTCTGTGGGAGAGGGAGAGGGTGGGAAGATTTGGGAGAATGGCAATGAAACAGGTAAAATATCATGTAGGAAACGAGTTGCCAGTCCAGGTTCGATGCATGATGCTGGATGCTTGGGGCTGGTGCACTGGGACGGCCCAGAGGGATGGTATGGGGAGGGAGGAGGGAGGAGGGTTCGGGATGGGGAACACATGTATACCTGTGGCGGATTCATTTTGATATTTGGCAAAACTAATACAATTATGTAAAGTTTAAAAATAAAATAAAATTAGAGAAAAAAAAATAAAAAAAAATAAAATCAGGAAAAAAAAAAAAAGCAAGAGAAGTCCAGAAAACATCTACATTTGCTTTATTGACTATGCCAAAGCCTTTGACTGTGTGAATCACAACAAACTGTGGAAAAATATTAAAGAGATAGGAATACCAGACCACCTGACCTGCCTCTTGAGAAATCTGTAAGCAGGTCAGGAAGCAACAGTTAGAACTGGACATGGGACAACAGACTGGTTCCAAATAGGGAAAGGAGTACGTCAAGGCTGGGTATTGTCACACTGCTTATTTAACTTATATGCAGAGTATATCATGAGAAACACTGGGCTGGATGAAGCACAAGCTGGAATCAAGATTGCCAGAAGAAATACCAATAATCTCAGATATGCAGATGACACCACACTTATGACAGAAAGCGAAGAAAAGCTAAAGAGCCTCTTGGTGAAAGTGAAAGAGGAGACTGTGAAGTGAAATTGCTCAGTTGTGTCTGACTCTATGAGACCCCATGGACAGTAGCCTGCACCAGGCTCCTCCATCCATGGGATTATTTAGGCAAGTGTACTGGAGTGGGTTTGGCATCTGGTCTCATCACTTCATGGCAAATATATGGGGAAACAATGGAAACAGTGACAGACTTTATTTTGGGGGGCTTAAAATCACTGCCGATGGTGACTGCAACCATGAAATTAAAAGACATTTGCTCATTGGAAGAAAAGTTATGACCAACCTAGACAGCATATTTAAGAGCAGAGACATTACTTTGCCAACAGAGGTCTAGTCAAAGCTATGTTTTGTTTTGTTTTGTTTTCCAGTAGTCATGTATGGATGTGGGAGTTGGACTCTAAAGAAAGCTGAGCGCCAAAGAATTGATGCTTTTGAACTGTGGTGTTGGAGAAGAGTCTTGAGAGTCCCTTGGACTGCAAGGAGATCCAACCAGTGCATCCTAAAGGAAATCAGTTCTGAATATTCACTGGAAGGACTGATGCTGAAGCTGAAACTCCAATACTTTGGCCACCTGATATGAAGAACTGACTCATTGAAAAAGCCCCTGATGCTGGGAAAGATTGAAGGTGACAGAGGATGAGATGTTTGGATCGCATCACTGCCACCATGGACATGAATTTGAGTAGGCTCTAGGAGTTGGTGATGGACAGGGAAGCCTGGTGTGCTGCAGTCCATGGGGTCACAAAGAGTTGGACATGACTGAGCAACTGAACTGAACTGAGTTGTTTCAATAATACCTTTATAAGAATATATAATAACCTTGGAGTATGTTAGAATTGTTAAGAGTAAATGTAGAAAGCAAAATGTATAGTAATGCCCATTCACTTTTATATATTTTTTTAATTTTGCAATACTTTTAGATTTACAGAAAAGTTAGGCAAGACAGAGATCTCCCACATAGCACAAACCACGTTTTCCCCTGTGAACCTTGCCCAAAAGACTTATTTAAAGAAAGTCTGTATATGAATTATATGTGAACTTCCCCTAAAATATGCAACTATGAATGACACTATAATGGATAAAAGGTGGTAGGAACCAGATTTCTAACTGTTGTAGTTACGTAGCTCAAAGAAAAACAAGCAGATGGGGCTAGAATGATCTATGTGGCAATTGATAGGAGTTGGAAAAAAAATCACTGTTTTCAAGTACCCCTTAATAAGGACATTGACTCATATAGAAATACATACTATGTGTATATACACAGGTTTATACACATATCTCATATCTCAATCAGCTGGAAGGGCCTAGAAGCAGTAACATCTCAGTAGAAATGAAAACATCTAACATCCAGATCTTGGCTTCTAGTTTTGTTCTTGTTGTTGCTCAGTGGCTAAGTCATATCCATGGACTGCAGAATGATAGGCTCCTTCATTCTACACCATCTCTTGGGAGTTTGCTGAAATTCAAATTCATGTCCATTGAGTCAATGATACTCTCTAATCATCTCATCCTCTGCTGCCCCTTCTCTTTTTGCCTTCAATCTTTCTCAGCATCAGGGTATTTTCCAGTTGGTCAGCTCTTCACATCAAGTGGCCAAAATATTGGAGCTTCAGCTTCAGCATCATTCCTTCCAATGAATGTTCAAGGTTGATTTCATTTAGGATTGACTGATTTGATCTCCTTGCAGTGCAAGGGACTCTCAAGAGCCTTCTCCATCACCACAATTCAAAAGCATCAATTCTTCCATGCTCAGCCTTCTTTATGATCCTGCTCTCAATGTGTACATGACTACTGGTAAAACCATGGCTTTGGCTACATGGATCTCTGTCAATGAAGTGATGTCTCTGCTTTTTAACAATATGTTGTCTAGGTTTACATAGCTTTCCTTCCAAGGAACAAGTGTCTTAATTTTATGGCTCTAGTCACTGTCCACAGTGATTTTGGAACCTGAGAAAATAAAATCTGTCACTGCTTCCATGTTTTCCCCTTCTATTTGCCACGAAGTGATGGGACTGGATGCTATGGTCTGTTTTTTAAATGTTGAGCTTCAAGTCAGCTTTTTCATTCTCCTCTTTCACCCTCATCAAGAGACTCTTTCATTCCTCTTTGATTTCTGCCATTAGAGTGGCATCACCTGCATATCTGAGATTGGTTGATAATTCTCCCAGAAATCTTGATTACAGCTTCTGATACATCCAGCCTGGCATTTCACATGATGTACTCTATGCTCCTGCTAGGTCACTTCAGTCATGTCCGACTCTTTGCAACCCTATGGACTGTAGCCCACCAGCCTTCTCTGCCTATGGGATTTTCCAGGCAAGAATAATGGAATGGGTTGCTATTTCCTTCTCCAAGTTAAATAATCAGGGTGACAATATAAAGCCTTATCGTATTCCCTCCCCATTTTGAACCAGTTAGCTGTTCCATGTTCAGTTCTAACTGTTGCTTCTTTACACTCATATAGGTTTCTCAAGAGACATGTAAGGTGATCTAGTGTTCCAGTCTCTTTAAGAATGGCTTTTAATACCATTCTCTAATGAAAGGTCCAAGTTTCCTTTGAAGAATAACTGGGCAAGAAACATACAACATGAGCCTGAAGCAACTTTATTGTCGGAAAGGGAGGAAGTACTAAACAAATTAAATGATAGGGGTATCTCAAAGGGACATGAGAGTCAACTACAACAGCACTCAATATGAAATATGGGACAATTTGAGGCAAAAAATAATAGTAGCAGTACTAATAATTACCATGATGATAATGGATAGCATCATACATCAAAGTATAATGTATGTGACTTCATACAGATTTGTCTTTTCATTCTCAACAGAATCTTTTACAGAGCAGACAGTTTTATTTTGCTTTACTTTATTTATTTTTGTATTATGTATGTGGCTTATTCTTTAAATTGAAGTGATATCCACATAATTTAATCATGATGAAATATGCAGTTCAGTGGCATTCAATACATGCAAAGTTGGCACACCCATCATCTCTCAGTTCAGTTCAGTCACTCAGTCGTGTCCGACTCTTTGCGACCCCATGAACTGCAGCACGCCAGGCCTCCCTGTCCATCACCATCTCCTGGAGTTCACTCAAACTCACATCCATTGAATCAGTGATGCCATCCAGTCATCTCATCCTCTGTCATCCCCTTCTCTTCCTGCCCCCAATCCCTCCCAGCATCAGAATCTTTTCCAATGAGTCAACTCTTCGCATGAGGTGGCCAAAGTACTAGGGTTTCAGCTTTAGCATCATTCCTTCCAAAGAAATCCCAGGGCTGATCTCCTTCAGAATGGACTGGTTGGACCTCCTTGCAGTCCAAGATATTTTCATCATCATGAAAGGGAACCCTGTATCCATTAGGCAATCACTTCCCAGTCTTTGATGAATACTGATCTGATTTCTGCCTCTATGCTGCTGCTACTGCTAAGTTGCTTCAGTCGTGTCCGACTCTGTGCGACCCCATAGACGGCAACCCACCAGGCTCCTCTGTCCCTGGGATTCTCCAGGCAAGAATAGTGGAGTGGGTTGCCATTTCCTTCTCCAATGCATGAAAGTGAAAAGTGAAAGTGAAGTCGCTCAGTCGTGCCTGACTCCTAGCGATCCCATGGACTGCAGCCTACCAGGCTCCTCCGTCCGTGGGATTTTCCAGGCAAGAATACTGGAGTGGGGTGCCATTGCCTTCTCCAGATCTGCCTCTATAGATTTGTCTAATTAGTGCATTTCACAGACAGGGAATCATATCCTTTGTGACATTCATTTTGTATCTGTTTTCTTTTTTTTTTATTTTGCACAATGTTTTTTATTTGGTCCATATTGTAGCATGAGTCAGATGTTAAATTCCTTTTTACAGCTAAAGTTCAATTGTATAGATATACCACTTTTGTTTTTGCATAGCAGTTGATATTAATTTGGTTTATTTCCAACTTTTGACTACTGAGACTACTATAGAGTAGAAAATTTTAATTTGAATGAAGTCTAGTTTATAAATCATTTTTTTTTCATGGACTGTGCTGCTAATACTATACCTGAAAACTCATCGATCAAAACCCAGGTCACATAGATTTTCTCCTCCATTTTGTTTTAGAAATTTTAGAGTTGTACATGTCACATTTGGAACTATAATCTATTTCAATCAATTTTTGTGCAAATTATAAGGCTTTGTTGATGTTTAGTTTTTTGTTTATGGACATCTAATTTACCAAATACCATTTGTTGAAAGACAATTCTTTCTCTATTGTATTAACTTTGAATACTTTTCAAAAATCAGACAACTATACTCCTGTGGTCCATTTCTGGGCTTTCTAGTCTATTCCTTTGATCTATGTATCTGTTCTTTTGTTTATACCATACTGTCTCTATTATTGTAATTTTAGGTTTAATCTTGAAATTGGGTAGCATGATTCTTCCAACTTAGACTTTCATCTTTAGTATTAGGTTGGGTATTCTAGATTTTTGCCTTTTCTTATAAAAGTTTTAGTTATATCATTAATATCTGCATGATATCTTGCTGATATAGCAATGGGAATTGTGTTTAATCTATAATTCAAGCTGAAAACAATTGGTAGTATTAAATATTCCAATGTATCTTCATTTATTTGACTTTTCTTAGATTTTTATAGCTTTCCACATATCAATCCTACAAAGGTTTTATAAAGTTTATACATAAATACTTCATTAAATTGCATTGTTTCTAATTGTTCACTTGTGATATATAGGAAGGCAATCAACTTTTGTATATTGATCAAATATTCTTCAATCTTGCTATTCTCACTTACTAGTTATAGAGCTTTTCTTAAGATTCTTTGGGATTTTCCACATAAAAAATAAGGCATCTATCATATAGGAAGTGATTCCTCTGTATCTATTTCCTGGAGATTGTGGAGAAGTTGTATTATTTCTTTCATAAATGTGCAGTAGATTCTCCAGTGACATTATCTGTTTTATTTTGTTTAGGTTATTAATTATTTATTGCATTTATTTAACAGATATAGAGCTGTCAAGAGCTCAGCTAAAGAGAGAGAGCTGGACAGCTAGGTGTCAGAGTCTTCAATTAAAGCCACAAGATGCCTTATATACAAGGAAATATTACTCAACCATTAAAAATAATGAAATAATGCCATTTGCAGCAACATGGTTGGACCTAGAGATGATCACACTGACTGGAGGCAAAGACAAATATCATATGATATCAGTTATACGTGGAATCTAAAATATGATGCAAATGATCTCATTTACAAACAGAAGCGGACTCACAGACATAGAAAACAAACTTTTAATTACCAAAGGGAAGTGGGGGAATGAATAAGTTAGGAGCTTGAGATTAACATATACAAATTACTATTTATAAAACAGGCAAACAAGAACTACTGTATAACACAGGGACTTACATTCAATGTTATGTAATAAGCAATCATATAATAAATCTGAAAAAGCATTGAATCACTTTGCCATATACCTGAGACTAACACAACACTGTAAAATACTATAATTCAATTTTTAAATAATGATTAAAAAAAAAGAAGCAACAACAAAACAAAATGAAAGTAGGTTAATAGTAAAGCCTTTAATCTCTGATTGCATGTGATATTTTAAGTGCAAGGCTAAACCCAGAAGAAATGCTTACTTTTTCCAAGTTCCATTTTCCCTCGTGAGTCACTGCATTGGTTCAGGTATATGAGAACAGAGGGTGTGAGATGCTCAGTTCACCACCGTGAGAGACAGAACCAAATGGTTCCTATGATGCTATGGACCTTGAGGCTGGAGAGAGAAAGCAGGGGGAGATTAGGGTAGAAAAGGACAAAGTACCGAGTTATAGTGAGGAAAACTGTCTCCAATACACCTAGTCTGAGAGGCACCTGGGAAAGCCCTCAGCCAAACCCTCAGGTAGAGAGACCTCCAACTGAGAACACCTGGCTGAGAATACATCTAAATATAAGAGCATGGCTTGCCAGCAGGGCCTAAGCCCTTGCCTATAACTTTTTTCAGAAACTGCAATTCATTGTCTCTGCATCAAGTGGAAAGGTCTGCTTTCCTCTGAGACCTGCCGGGTAGAGCCTTTGTAATTGCCTATAGTCAAGCTTGAAATATCAAACTAGATTGTGAGGCCAGGAGCCGGACTTCTCCAGAGTTATTTAGGTTATCTATTTTTTCCTTGTATGAGTTTCGGTAGATTGTGTATTTCAAGAAATCTGTTGGTCCATCTCACCTGAGTCATCAAATTTGGAGGCATAGAGTTGTTCAAAGTATTCTTTATAACCCTTTTACTATTCCTGACATCACTGTTAATGACTCCTCTGTCATTTCTAATATCGCTAATGTGTAACTTTCTCATTTTCCTTGTTAGTTTAACTAAAGGGTTACGAGTTGTATTGATATTTTCCATAAATGAATATTAGATAATGATGACTGCTGCTGCTCAGGCCATGTACATATTTAGTGATTTTTATGCTTAGTTGAACTAACCATTGTGATAAGAAATATAGAAGTTTCCAACTATAACAATGGATATGTCTATCTCACCTATTAATTTTGCCTCTTATTTTGAAGCTGCGTTGTTGGGTGCATAAATGGTTAAGACTGTGATATATTTTTGGAGAACTGTCATCTTAATATTGTGTAAGGGCTCCTTTGTCACTGGTCATCGTCCATCTTCTGAAGTCTGATATGTTTGAAATTAATGCAGATATTCCAGCTTTATTTTATTGTTCCCATGGTAAATAATTTGTCACTTTACTTTCAACTTAACCAAATGTTCGTATTTAAAGTGGGTTTCTTATAGAATATGTAAAATTGGATCGTGTGTGTTTTAATAGATTCTAATAGCCTCTGTCATTTATTTGGTATAATTAGACTACTCATTTTAAAGCAAGTGTTGATATAGTTAGAATAATATCTACAATGTTTGTATTTTTTATGGGTTAATTGTAGTTTTTATACGATATCATTTTATGTCATTTCTTACCATATCAATTGTACTTTGAAAAGTTTTTAGTACCGTTCCAAGGTTTATAGTGAACATTTATTTTATTTGTTTAGGCCGTGATGGGTCTTCATTGCTGTGTGGGCTTTTCTCTAGTTGTGGCAAGAGGGGTCTATTCTTCCTTGTGATGCGCGGGTTTCTCGTTGAAATGGCTTTTCTTGTTGTGGAGTATGGGCTCTAGGACATGTGAGCTCAGTAGCTGCAACTCCAGGACAGGCTCAGTAGTTGTGGTGCACTAGCTTAGTTTTTCAGCAGCACATGGGATCCTCCTGGATCAGGGACTGAACACGTCTCTTGCATTGGCAGTTGGAGTCTTTACCACTGAACCAGGGAAGCCTTAGAGTGAACATTTTAAACTAGTCTAAATCCACATTCAAATAGCACCATATCACATATAGTGCAGATACTTTTCACCAGAGTATTTCCAGCTCCTTCCTCCCATCTCTGGTGACATTACTAATATTGCTGTACTTATCTATGCACTCTAATCACCTATACAGTGGTACTATTATGCCTTAAAGAGTTGTCATTGTGATCAAATAAGACAAAGAATAAAATTATCTCCATTTTTTGCTTCTCCAATGCTCTTATTGTTTACCCAGGTTTTTAAATTACATCATTTTTCTTTGGTCTGAAGAATTTCTATTAACATTTCTTGTGGGGCAAATCTGCTGGAGATGAACTCTTCTGTTATTTTTGTTTGAAAAATTACTTTACCTCACTTTGTCAGATAATTTTACTGGGTAGAAAATTCTAGTTTTTTTTTTTTTTTTTTCCAACAAATTAAAAGTTTGTCTATTCTCATAGTTTCTTAGGAAGGGCTAATTAATTCTTATCATCATTCCTCTTCATTTAAGGTGCTGTATTTTCTGGCCTGGCTTTTTTTGTGTTTGCTTTCCTATTGTTTGAATATACCTAAGTGTGTTTCTCTTTGGTGTTTTGTTCTGTTTGCTTTGTTTTGGTACTTATTAGACTTGATGTTCTCCATCCTTCCTGAATCTGTGATCTGTTGTTCAATACTTCAAATATTTCTTCTCTCTTTTACCTCTTTCTTGCATTCCTAATCCACACTTGTTATGCTTTTTGATATGGCCCCATATTTATTGGATGTACTATTTTACTAATTTATTTATCTCCTTGAATTCCAATATGGGATGTTTCTACTGACCAATTTTAAAGTTCACTGATTCTTTCTCCAGCCACATGAAAGCTGCTGCTTAGGCATCACTCTCTTAATGGACATGAATGTGAGCAAATTCCAGGAGATAGTGAAGGACAGAGGAGCCCGGTGTTCTGCAGTCCATGGGATCACACAGAGTTGGACATGACTTAGCAACTGAATGACAATGAACAAGTCATCAAACACATTCTTCATTTGACTGTGTTTTTAGTTTTGAACATTCCCCTTCAATCCTTTCTTAGAGTTTCTATCCTTATGTTTATATTACCCATTTCTTCTTACGTGTTCTCTATTTTCCATTAAAATATTTAGCATACTGATCTTAGTTATTTGGTTTCCCAGACTGCTTCCAAAGTCTGCCATAACTCAGTCTGATTCTGATGTTCTCTTTGTCTCCTTAGACAAAGAATATTTTTGTGTTCTAGCTTGTCTTCTAAAGTTTTTGTTGAAAACTGTACATATGTATCTAGTAACCCTGAATCTTTCCTTAGCCAAACTTTAGTCAAGCTCCTCCAAATTCTATTCTCAGGTAGGCTTTTAGTTTGGACTATCATTGCTCAGTTATGACAAGAATCCTGTTAATTTTATAGTCAAAATTCCCCAGCCTCAATATCTGATCAAATTTCTCATCATCCCTACTATCCCCCAGATGGCATCTGATTACCCTGGCCTACCTTCAACAAAGATCCTGTTAGGTTTATCCATGTTCTTAATATTTCCTCTTAGTATTTTTATATCTACAAACAAGCTACTTGGCTATAAAATTCTACTTTTCTGTGTTCAAAATTGAGTTTTCTTGTATTTCAGGTCTCATTCCCTCTATCATGTTAGTCCTGATCTAAGTTCATTTTCGATATCTGTAAGTCTATTTCTGTTTTATAAATAAGTTCATTTGCCCTCCCTTTTTTTTAGATTCCACATATAAGTGATATCATATCCCATACTCTTCCCTTGTGTTTATAATTTTAACTATTGTCCAGTTCTGGTTTTCTTTGATTTTGGTAAGAGGAACTGAGTTAAAAAGGCCTTTTTATGTAAGATTTCATGAAAACTTAGCCAGGAATTAGGTGTATTATTTTTTGCTGTAGTTTCCTCTAGTGTCTTTATTTCGTCATGTATCTTAACTTTGTCTTCTAGAAGTCTTCCTCCTCAAAAGGATTCTCTGTTGCAGAGCTTTGTCAAATATAATGAAGTGTTATACTAATATCCTTTTAGCCTGGTGAAGGGGTGTGAAAGGAGATTATTCTATAATCCCCAAATTAAATTGCAATGCTTATGTGGCTCTATGGATCAAGGCTCTGACTTTCATGAATGTTTCTTCAGTGTTATAATGTTGTTTTGTTTTTCACTGATCTCTATTTTTTCCCATGGTTACAGTGATCAAAGTTCATTTCCTTGAAGCCCTGACCACTACTGACTACTTTTTCCCTTTTAGCAGTAACAAGAAGGCTAAAAGGGATGGACCAAAAGGAAATCCCTTTGCCCAGCTGTTGTAAAACTTTGGCAAGATTCTTGCACTTGAATTTAGACTTTTGCTATAGAGAAAACTCTTCATGGATTTCACAATGTTTACCTTTCCTTTCCACCTGCCAGAGCCAAAAAGGGATCTTTCTTAGATCTTTACCATGAGAAACTGGAGAGGCTCCTAGAGATAAAACAAACAAAAGTGTGGGGTCCTTTGAAGATAAAGGCCCCAGGAGTTTTTAATTTTTTTTTTTATTTTTACTAATCTTTACACAACCTCCAAAAATCATTAAAACTGGCAATTTAGTGTTCCCAACTGTTTAGCATGAACATGAGTTTGAGCAAACTTAGGGAGTTAGTGAGGGACAGGGAAGCCTGGTGTGCTGCAGTTCGTGGGGTCATAGAGTCAGACATGACTTAGCAACTGAAATAACAACAAGCTTCAATTCCAGATGAACAGATAAAAGGATATTTCTCCCAGAATAGGCCAGTTTCTTCCTTTTTTACATCTGGCAGGTTTCCCTGAAAATTGATTTCTATTGAGTCCAAGAAAATCACTGACTTTTGGATCCACCAGATTTTTCTTATTGTAAGGATATATATGATGACCACCAAGCTCCTTGAGTAAAGCTTAACTTCATTTCTTCTTATAGATTACCTCTTGCTGATGCCATTTTGTTCATCTTCCATTGTTATTAGCTTATTGTTAATTCTTTTCTGTTTTGTGAAGTGTTTCAATATTATCTAGACCTCTGTAGAATTTTTAAATTATCTATTGAATTATATAGTTCAAAATTAACTTAAAATGGGAAAGCAATGTATTGCATGTAAGCAAACACTTAATCTGTATGACATGATTTCACTGACTTCTGGGAAGATGCTCTAATTCCAAACTAACTTTTCTCCAACCAGTATGTGAAATCCCTTTAACAAGAGATCAATCTTTTATATACCTCAAAAAGAAATACAACTTCAAATGTCTCTTTGGAGAAGTAATATCTTGAATTCAATTCTTCTTGGGTAAAATTAAATAACAAGTCCTTTGAAGGCACTAAGAGCTTGAAAAGGAAAAGTAATGGATCAGATAAGCTGAAGAAAATGAACAAAAATATAAACCTGGTGTGAAGAAACTCTCAATGTGTCCCAGCTCTAATTTAAAACAAAATCTATAGCTGTATGAAAGAAAATGTCTTAGAGTTGAAGAACAGAAAGCCAGGTAGAATTCACCCATAGAATGATTGTCAATCATTGCCTGCTGGAAAATCACTAGCAGCACTGAATAGAAATTCAATGACTATTTCATCCTCATAAGAAGAAACAAACCCAGAGGGTATAAGGAAACCACCCAAATCACAGAGATAATTAGTAGCAAATATGGAACTAAAAATATTCTATCATTTGCCACCATTTTGTTTTGCAATATACAGTAAAAAGTTATTCATTTGCTGTTTTTTTTAATCAAATCACAGCAATAAATCATAATAAAATCACAAAAGCAAAATGTTATAAAATATACTTCTCATTTTAATTTCTTGGACTTCAAAAATCTTAAAATGCCACATTTGAATTCTGGCCTGAAATTGCTTATCTTGTGTAAAAATCTATTTTGAGATGATGGGCTGAATGCATAGCTTCCCCCTGTCTATTTAAATGTATAGTATTGATTTTAAAAATATATAGTTTTGAATCTCTAAGGCTTTTCTGGAAATCTAGAAATAAAATAGTCAGTGACAAAGAAATTTTGAGAAATAAAGGAAATAAATTGCATGTACTAAATAATGATAAAGCTTTGAATAAAAATTGTGCATGTATGATCAATATAAAGTATCAGAGACAAAACTTATCTTCTCACCTGAAACAACAACAAAAAAAATAGACATATTCAAGATAACAGGCATTGGAAAATAAAGGGTATTATTCACTGAGAGAAAAAAAACAGAAGATAAGCTATAGAGTATCCTAAGGAGCAGGAAGGAGAGATCTAGGCTCTTGCAGCTGCTCTGAATTTAATATTGAAGCTGAAAGACCAAACAGACTGCAGGAACTGAAGTTCACAGTGTAGGTATATATGGGAGATTCTTCTCAAATGGATTTCTAGATTCGGGCAATCCCAGTAAAAAATCTTAATAGAAGAATATGATAGAACAGAGAGTACGGAAATAGATTCACACAGCTATAGTCAACAGATTTTTGAGAATGGACCAAGAAAATTCTATGGAAACTTTATCTTATAAGTAAATAGTCCAGGAAGAGTTTGATTTTGATATACTGATGAATGGACTTCGATCTGACCTTTATAACTCAATGAAAATTTAAAACAAAAAGGATCCTAGACCTAATAGTAAAATGAAAGCTTTAAAACTTCCAGAAGAAAATAGGAGAAAATCTTTGTGAATATTAGTTTAAGGAAAGAATGTTTTGATACAGCACTAATACATGATTAATAAATTAAAAAATAGTAATTTGGAATTTAAACTAAAAACTGCTACTTTGGGAAAAGATATTGTTAAAATTATAAAGATATGGAATGAACTAGAAGAAAGTTTTGCAAATTTGACACTTGATAAAGGATTTTCATCTAGAATATACAAAAGACTTTCAATATTCAATCATGAGGATACAATCTACTTAAGATGGTCAAATTATTTCATTTGACTCTCTAAAGTGTAAAGGGTTCACCATACTAACTAAGATATGAGGTAATTTGACCTCTGATATACTGCATATGAGAATGTAACATTGTACAATGCCTTTGGAAGGTATTTATGGAAAATGCTCCAGTAAAATATAGTGACATAAAGAAGAACAGTGGTCATTTGGGACAGAGATTGTGAAGGGGTAGGTGAAAAAACAAATGTAAGCAAAGTTTTGGGGGTGATGGGTACACTCATTACTGCAGTTATACTGATGATTTAACATGTACTAAATACAAAAATGCACATTTTAGTTATGTTCAGTTCAATTTATATCAATCAAACCTTAATAAAATCAATTTTTAAAAATTGTGTATGGAACTATAATATTTGTAGCCCATTTGGTCTGGGCCCCATGATATCATTAGGCTTCCCTGGTGGCTCAGTGGTAAAGAATCCACCTGCCAATGCAGGAGACATGTGTTCGATCCCTGTGATGGGAAGATCCCCTGGAGAAGGAAAAGGCAACTCACTCCAGTTCTCTTGTCTGGGAATCCTGGGGGGCTACAGTCCATGGGGTTGCAAAGCAGATGGAAACAACTAAGTAACTAAACCACAAACAACAATAGTATCATTAATGGGGCAGGCTTCTTAAATTTTTTGTTCAGTTGTTTACTAGTGCTATGTCTTTTCCTCATAGGATCAGGAATGCATCTCTGTCTCCAGGAATCAAGAGCATTTCACAGGCAGCTCACAAAAGAAAAGTATAGATCTTCCTCTATCCATGATGGAATTGCATACCAAAAGACCCATTGTAAGTTGAAAACATTCTTAAGTCAAAAGTGAATTTAATACATCCAACATCCTGAACAGTCCACCTTACATGAGCTCAGAATGTTTATATTAGCCTACAGTTAGGTACAATCATCTAATGCAAAGCCTGTTTTATAATAAAGTGTGAAATATTTCATGTAATTGATTGAATGCTATCAGGCAGTCAGTTAAGTCACTCAGTCATGTCTGACTCTTTGCGACCCCATGAATTGCAGCACGCAAGGCATCCCTGTCCATCACCAACTCCCGGAGATCACTCAAACTCATATCCATCAGTCGGTGATGCCATCTAGCCATCTCATCCTCTATCGTCCCCTTCTCCTCCTGCCCCCAGTCGCTCCCAGCATCAGAGTCTTTTCCAATGAGTCAACTCTTTACATGAGGTGGCCAAAGTATTGGAGTTTCAACTTTAGTATCAGCCCTTCCAAAGAATACCCAGGACTGATCTCCTTCAGAATGGACTGGTTGAATCTCCTTGCAGTCCAAGGGACTCTCAAGAGTCTTCTCCAACACCACAGTTCAAAAGCATCAATTCTTCGGTGCTCAGCTTTTTTCATAGTCCAACTCTTGCATCCATACATGACCACTGGAAAAACCATAGCCTTGATTAGATGGACCTTTGTTGGCAAAGTAATGTCTATGCTTTTGAATATGCTATCTAGGTTGATCATAACTTTCCATCCAAGGAGTCTTTTAATTTCATGGAGGCAATCACCATCAATAGTGATTTTGGAGCTCCCCAAAGTAAAGTCTGCCACTCTTTCCACTGTTTTCCAATCTATTTGCCATGAAGTGATGGGACCAGATGCCATGATCTTAGTTTTCTGAATGTTGCGATTTAAGCGAACTTTTTCACTCTCCTCTTTCACTCTCATCAAGAGGCTTTTTAGTTCCTCTTCAATTTCTGCCGTAAGGGTGATATCTGAGGTTACTGATATTTCTCCCAGCAGTCTTGATTCCAGCTTGTACTTCTTCCCACTCAGCATTTCTTAGGATGTACTCTGCATATAATTTAAATAAGCAGGATGACAATATACAGCCTTGACGTACTCCTTTTGCTATTTGAAACCAGTCTGCTATTCCATGTCCAGTTCTAACTGTTGCTTCCTAACCTGCATACAGGTTTCTCAAGAGGCAGGTCAGCTGGTCTGGTATTCCCATCTCTTTCAGAATTTTCCAGAGTTTATTGTGATCCACACAGTCAAAGGCTTTGGCATAGTCAGTAAAGCAGAAATAGGTGTTCTTCTGGAACTCTCTTGCTTTTTCCATGATCCAGCGGATGTTGGCAATTTGATCTCTGGTTCCTCTGCCTTTTCTAAAACCAGCTTGAACATCTGGAAGTTCACGGTTCAAGTATTCTTGAAGCCTGACTTGGAGAATTTTGAGCATTCCTTTACTAGCGTGTGAGATGAGTGCAATTGTGCAGTAGTTTGAGTATTTTTGGCATTGCCTTCCTTTGGGATTGGAATGAAAACTGACTTTTTCCAGTCCTGTGGCCACTGCTGAGTTTTCCAAATTTACTGGAATTTTGAGTGCAGCACATTCACAGCATCATCTTTCTTTTTTTTATTTTATTTTATTTTTTAACTTTACAATATTGTATTGGTTTTGCCATATATCACTATGAATCCACCACAGGTATACACATGTTCCCCATCCTGAATCCTCCTCCCTCCTCCCTCCTTGTACCATCCCTCTGGGTCATCCTGGTGCACCAACCCCAAGCATCCAGTATCATGAATCGAACCTGGACTGTACTAATGCATATATATGGAATGTAGAAAGATGATAACATCAGCTTTCAGGATTTGAAATAGCTCAACTGGAATTCCATCACCTCCATTAGCTTTGATCATAGTGATGCTTTCTAAGGCCCACTTGACTTCACATTTCAGGATGTCTGGCTCTAGGTCAGTGATTACACCATCATGATTATCTGGGTCGTGAAGATCTTTTTTATACAGTTCTTCTGTGTATTCTTGCCACCTCTTCTTAATATCTTCTGCTTCTCTTAGGTCTATACCATTTCTGTCCTTTATTGAGCCCATTTTTGCATGAAATGTTCACTTGGTACCTCTAATGTTCTTGAAGAGACCCCTAGTCTTTCCCATTCTGTTGTTTTCCTCTATTTCTTTGCATTGATCGCCGAGGAAGGCTTTCTTTTCTCTCCTTGCTATTCTTTGCAACTCTGCGTTCGGATGCTTATATTTTTCCTTTTCTCCTTTGCTTTTCACTTCTCTTCTATTCATAGCTATTTGTAAGGCCTCCCCAGACAGCCATTTTGCTTTTTTGCATTTCTTTTCCATGGGGATGGTCTTGATCCCTGTCTCCTGTACAAGGTCACGAACCTCCATCCATAGTTCTTCAGGCATTCTATCTATCAGAACTAGTCCCTTAAATCTATTTCTCACTTCCACTGTATAATCAGGGATTTGATTTAGGTCATACTTGAATGGTCTAGTGGTTTTCCCTACTTTCTTCTATTTAAGTCTGAATTTGGCAATAATGAGTTCATGATCTGAGCCACAGTCAGCTCCCGGTCCTGTTTTTGTTGACTGTATAGAGCTTCTCCATCTTTGGCTGCAAAGAATATAATCAATCTGATTTCGGTGTTGACCATCTGGTGATGTCCATGTGTGGAGTCTTCTCTTGTGTTGTTGGAAGAGGGTGTTTGCTACGACCAGTGCGTTATCTTGGCAAAACTCTATTAGTCGTTGCCCTGCTTCATTCCATATTCCAAGGCCAAATTTGCCTATTACCCAGGTGTTTCTTGACTTCCTACTTTTGCATTCCAGTCCTCTATAATGCAAAGGACATCTTTTTCGGGTGTTAGTTCTAAAAGGTCTTGTAGGTGTTCATAGAACCATTCAACTTCAGCTTTTCAGCGTTACTGGTTGGGGCATAGACTTGGATTACTATGATATTGAATGGTTTGCCTTGGAAATGAACAGAGATCACTCTGTCATTTTTGAGACTGCATCCAAGTACTGCATTTCGGACTCTTTTGTTGACCATTATGGCTACTCCATTTCTTCTAAGGGATTCCTACCCACAATAGTAGATATAATGTTCATCTGAGTTAAATTCACCCATTCCAGTCCATTTTAGTTCGCTGATTCCTAGAATGTCGACATTCACACTTGCCATCTCCTCTTTGACCACTGCCAATTTGCCTTGATTCATGGACCTAACATTCCAGGTTCCTATGTAATATTGCTCTTTACAGCATTGGACCTTGCTTCTATTACCAGTCACATCCAAAACTGGGTATTGTTTTTGCTTTGGCTCCATCCCATCATTCTTTCTGAAGTTATTTCTCCACTGATCTCCAGTGGCATATTGGGCACCACCGACCTGGGGAGTTCCTCTTTCAGTATCCTATCATTTTACCTCTTCACACTGTTCATAGGGTTCTCAAGGCAAGAATACTGAAGTGGTTTGCCATTCCCTTCTTCAGCGGACCACATTCTGTCAGACCTCTCCACCATCACCTTCCCATCTTGGGTCGCCCCATGGGCATAGCTTAGTTTCATTGAGTTAGACAAGGCTGTGGTCCTTGTGATTAGATTGACTAGTTTTCTGTGATTATGGTTTCAGTGTGTCTGCCCTCTGATGCTCTCTTGCAACACCTACCGTCTTATTTGGGTTCATCTTATCTTGGACGTGAGGTATCTCATCACTGCTGCTCCAGCAAAGCACAGCTGCTGCTCCTTACCTTGGACGAGGGGTATCTCCTCACTGGCTGCCCTTCCTGACCTTGAACATAGAGTAGCTCCTCTTGGCCCTCCTGCGCCCTGAATGCTGTACTGAAAGTGAAAAACTGAATGGTTGTCTAAGTACAGATGGTTGTAAGTATATCCACTGTTTACCATGTGATGATGTGGCCGACTGAGGACCAGGCTCCTTGCCACCTCCCAGCACCAGGAGAGGATTTCTTACTGTGTATTGTTAGCCAGGGTAAAGATCAAAACCTAAAACTGAAGTACAGTTTCTACCAAAAGTATATCTCTTTTGCATCATCATGAAGTCAAAAAAATCGGAAATCAAATGGGGAACCACCCACCAATGACAAAGGGGACTGGGGAAAGAAACAACAACCCACTCCAATATTCTTGCTTGTGAAACCCCGTGGACAGAGGAGCCTGGAAGCTATGGTCCATGTGGTTACAAAAGAGTCAGACAAAACTTAGTGACTGAACAACAATAATGACTACTAAATAGGATAAGTAACCAACAAAGACCTACTGTATAGCACAGGGAATGCTATTCAATATTCTGTGATAATCTATATGAGAAAAGAATCCAAAAAAGAATGAATATATGAATATGTATAACTGAATAACTTTGCTATACACTTGAAACTAACAATATTAGTTATCAACAACATTGTAAGTCAAGTATACTCCAATAAAAATTTTTTAAAAAAGAAAAAATATATAACAAAGGGAATAAGCTTGTACAAGCTGACCTATTTTAAACAGACTTTCCCATTTCTGTACAGCTCTTTGGCCAAAAGTTTGTCCAACGGCAATCTCTCTCAAAAGAGAGCATGTGAAATATAGTTTTCATTTTCTCTGTTTAGCTTTACACATTGCCTTTCCAAACTAAATTGAAGTTTTTATGGTTTCTATTAGTAATGAAGAAAGCTAGAATGGATACTAGATTGATAACTAGCAGTGTATGCTGGAGGCATCAATAGTCCTTTTCATAAGTAGGTGTGGATACAAGAGAGAGAAAAGGTCTCAAGATCAGAAATATTAAAGCATGTACAGTATGATTCCTGGAGTGTCAAACCCTGCATATTCTCTCCCCACCTGCCTCTGTTCTGACAGAGGTACTATGTATGTGCACCAGTGTGTGAACCACTGTGTTACCTGCAGGATGAGAAAGGGTAATGTCTCCTGTAGCCTGCCATACATAGGGGTAAATGCAGGTAGCAAACTACCCCCACAGTACATGCAAGCCCCAAACTTGTTTTCCATTTAAAAAAATCTAGAAAACACAACAATTAGAATACACTACCTTTCCATTTGTGTCCCCAAATTTATGTCAGATATCTGAGGAACAAAACCAAGTGAGAAGATGGGTAAAAACAAAGAAGCAACAAATGACTGAAAACAGCTACAGTCATGGATAAGAAACAAATTCAACAAATGGTAGAATATGGGTATATTGAAATTGAACTTATTTTCATTAGGTCCTTTTCCCATTATAGGTTTTTATAAGCTATTGAGTATTGTTGCCTGTGGTATACAGTAGGACCTTTCTGGTTATCTATTTTATAATACAGTAGTGTGCATATGTTAATTATAATATAACCCTAATTTACTCCCCTGCCCTTTCATAATTATATATTTGTTTTCTGTGTCTCTTTTGCATCCTTTTTTTTCACTTATAATGCATCATCATGAAGTGCAAATTTTTCCTATGTGAAAAAAAAAGAAAACTATTTCAGTTTTGTAAATAAGTTCCTTTGTAACATATTTTAGATTTTACATAGAAGTAATACCACGTATTTGTGTTTCCCTGGCCTGATCTGCTTCACTTAGTATGATAATATCTAGGTCATTAGCTCTCTTTTTTTTTATTTGCTGATAAAGTGGAATATTTCCTCACATTTTTAAACAGTGTTAAATACCTATCATAAGTCCTAAGAAGCATGTTAAAATATATAAGGTATTCAATATGAAAAGGTATTTTATGTTGCATTAAAATTTTCACTATCAAAAATAGATGATATTATAAACAGCTAGATCAACAATAAGATTATAGCCAGCATAAAATTATAAAATTTGTATAATTCTATTCAATTTGCATCAATGTACTTCTGAAAGCATTATAAATGAAATGATGATTTTTTTAAGAAATAATAAATTATAAAACTTGGACCAAGAAGAAATAGAAAACTTGAAGGAAGTAATGATTGTAGCAACAGTTAGATGATCAAGAATCTTACACCTGAGATTCAGATCATTTTATAGATGAAACTTGCCATGAATTTTCAATAGACAGTTGAGTTACATAAAATGTTCCACAGTACATAAAAAAAGAAAGACTTCACTCCAACCAGATAAGTTAAATAGTCAATAAATTTAACCACTTTTAAGGTATAAATGGAAGGACTGATGTTGAAGCTGAAACTCCAATAGTTTGGCCACCTGATGCGAAGAGCTGATTCATTTGAAAAGACCCTGATGCTGGGAAAGATTGAGGGCAGCAGGAGAAGGGGAGGACAGAAGATGAGATGGTTGGATGGCATCATTGACTCCAAAACATGGGTTTGGGTGGACTCCAGGAGTTGCTGATGGACAGGGAGGCCTGGTGTGCTGTGGTTCATGGGGTCACAAAGAGTTGGACACCACTGAGTGACTGAACTGAACTGAACTGAATTGAAGGTATAAGTATGATCAGGATTTGATAATTTAAGAAATAATGGTTACATATTTCTCATTTTCAAAAATATGTTGTAGAGATTTTTAGGTAAAGCTGCAGATAAAAATATTCATTCCTACTTACATCAGCATGTATGTATTGTAGTTTTTTAAAATCTAAAAGTGCAAATGAACTTAGAGACAAGCTTCAGGCTAGTTCTGCAAGATAATATGAGCTATAAACATTTTCTCTTGAGCTGACAAAGTAGACCATGAAAAAAAAAATACATTTGTTCCAGAGTTACCTAGCTTTGAAATTTGTTTTATTTACATGTTGTTAAAGACTGTAATTTCTCTAACTGCTGTCAATTTGTATCAAGGGCCAATGATAACTGTGAAGTTGGCTGTTATGAGTTATAACAAGCAGAGCCTTGCAACAAGCTTTGAGTAAGCTTAAGTGAACCATAACAGATTTGCTTAGTAATGCTGCACTAATAGATTTTTAAAATCTGTGGTATGCTTCTGTGAAACCCAGTGGGGAGGATATAGTACCTGTCATATTTGATTATAATTTGAGAATAAATGCAATACTGAATCAAAATTGAAATATGAATGCAGAAGTTGTTTGGTATTTGGCTGCACAGGAAAATATTTTAAAGGCTCTTTACAGTTTGCTCAAAATGATTTATTAATGTAGAGAAAAAGAAATAATCTTAAACAGTAAAGTTTGATGGGCAATCATGTAGGGAAACAACAAGAGATATCAACTACAAATGTCATAAAGTCTCAAAAATTAGAAGAAACCAGAAAAATAATTATTAGCAGAGACCACACAGAATATTTGAATGGATTCCATCATATTTCAACTCCTGATGCCAATGTAGGTTTTCTTTTCCTAGCACCAGAATTGATGGCTGGTAAAACTGGCTCATTTCCAACTTTATAAATATTTCAAAATCATTTTCCAATTGCTTTTACCAGTTAACCCTGCCACCAATTCAGCAATGCAAGAGAGAATCCACTTTTTTTGTTTTCTGTTTAAAAGCTTGACTGTTGTTTAGTTGCTAAGTCATGTCCAACTCTTTTACGACCCCTTGGACTGTAGCCTGCCAGTCTCTTCTGTCCATGGGATTTCCCAGGCAAGAATATTGAAATGGGTTGCCACTTCCTTAATATGGTTAGACTTTTAGTGTATGTATGTGCTGTCTTTACAGTATAAAAATTAAATCAGTGTACATTTTTGTTTCATGTTTAGAGTATCAACTTAGATAAGTACTTTTATGCATATTTAATGTTAATCTATACAAATTTTATAGTTATGCAATTTTACTATTTTTCTATCAGTCTTTGTCTATTTTATCATTTAAAAAGATCTTTACTACAGTCTCAATTGCAATTCTTTGTTGAATTTGCCGGATCTAAATATATCACATTACACAGGCACTTGCATTTTAATTTAGTTTTCCATACCATTGGTCATGCAAATGGGTTTCTTGTTTCTATGTGGAATTTCATATCTTGCAGTGTCCTGTAAATAAAGATTAAATTCCACTCTTTTCTTTAAAAAAAAAAGAAAAATGAATATTCACATTTTATTTTTTTCTCTCTCTTTTTCTAACAGATAAGTACCTTTTTGCATGAAAAGAATTCCTACAATCAATTCTAGAAGGATGAATGCATCACAGAGATAAATGCACAAGGACACAAGCAATTTGAAAACCATGAAAATGATATTCCAAGAGCTTTTTCACTTTTTTCTTGTCATATAAAAATGTATAATATTATAAACAAAGTATGCTTTTTGACAGCTGTGGACATTTTGCTGAGTGGCAATACTGCCCAAGATGCCCCCAGCTCACCTGTTTCCCCAAATGCCTTCCTCATTAGAGAATTTTCCCTGCTGCTCAGAGATGAAACAAGAGGACAGCTCCCCTGTTCCCCATTATCTAACTAACAGTTTTTTATTACTGTTGTTGTAGTAAGAACACTTAGCATGAGATCTACCCTCTTGACAAAGCTTTATGTGCACAATGAAGTACTGTTAACTATAGGCACAATGTTGTACAGCAGAACTCTAAAATTTACTCACTTTCATAATTAAAACTTAATAACCTGTTGAACTGTAAGTCCCCAGTCCCCTCCCAGCCAAAAGTGAGCACCATTCCACTCTCTGTGTATGCATTTGACTACTTTTTGGATATACCCTAAAAGTGGAATCATATTGCATTTGTCTTTCTGTGCCTGGTTTATTTCATTTAGCACAATATCCTCCAGGTTCATCCATGTTGTCACACATGGCAGGATTTCATTTTTGTTTTTTTAAGACTTAAGAATGTTCCATACTTTATGTTCCATTCCAATGTTCCATATGAATTTACCACATTTTCTTTATCCATTTATTGATGGGCATTTAGGTTGTTTCTTGGCTATTGTGAATAATGTTGTGATGAACAGGATAGTTCATTGATATCTGAAGTTTAATTATTCTGGATAAATATCATATGATAGTTCTATTTTTAATTTTTTGAGGACCCTCATACTTTCCCATGGTGACTGTACCATTTTAATGCTCCCATCAGTAGAGTACAAGTTTCTCAAATTCTCATTATCCTTACCAACTTTTTGTCTTATGATAATAACCATGTCAACATTTGAGGTGACGTCTCATTGGGGTTTTGATTTTCATTTCCCTGATTAACGATGTTGAGCATCTTTCCATACACTTGTTGGGCATCTGTATGTCTCTTGTCATTTTTTCATCATTTCTGCTTCTTAGTATCAGTTAACAGAGAAGGCAATGGCAACCCACTCTAGTACTCTTGCCTGGAAAAATCCCATGGACAGAGGAGCCTGGTAGGCTGCAGTCCATGGGGTCACTAAGAGTCGGACACGACTGAGCGACTTCACTTTCACTTTTCACTTTCATGCATTGGAGAAGGAAATGGCAACCCACTCCAGTGTTCTTGCCTGGAGAATCCCAGGGACAGGGGAGCCTGGTGGGCTGCTGTCTATAGGGTTGCACAGAGTCAGACACAACTGAAGCGACTTAGCAGCAGCAGCAGCAGTATCAGTTAAAGAAATTTACCTATGATGAATTAATAGATCCTCATATGTGTATTTTCTAATATCTTAAGGTTTTCTCTTCATAATCAAACTTTAGATACACCTGGAAATTAGTTTCCACATAGGTTGCAACAAGATTGTTGTGAATGTAAAATATAAAGAATATAACAAAGTGTCAACATAGTAAAACTGCAGCATACTAACAACAGAATACAGCTGGAAGTGGCTGTCAATGGCTAGGAGATGCTTTGCTTCTGAGGAAAGTCCCCTTTCCCAGGCTGCCTCACTGTTTGACCTCTAGAGTCCCATGGGCTACAGAACAGGTGCCTCTCAACATCCTGGGAGACACACACCTGAACACCTGGTGTTTCTTCCCAGCACTCATTGATATCTGGAAGCCCAAAGAGGGTTCCTTCCTTCCAGGTTGGCACCCCCAGGCCATAGGACATCTTGCAGGGGGTCAGGGTGGACTGGAAAAGGGGAAGGCTCATGTGGCCACGTTGGTACAGCAGAACTTTTGGCTATCCAGCATTTTCTGGATGTGCCAAGGCACATTCACCCCAAGGTCAACCCCAAGCATCCTCTGTACTTGAGAAGTACATACCCTGACACCGCTGGGAGCTGAACCTTCAGGCCATACCCTGACACCGCTGGGGGCTGAACACAGGCTCAGCCCTGTTACTGCACATCCCTCCAGAAAGTGGCAGCTGCAGGAAAGCTGGCCCAAACACTTGGCCACAAAACATGCTACCCAGCAGAGAAGAAGTAATATCTCTTCAGTGGTTCTGCCAGGTGGATACTCTGAACTGTGCTTTGCCAGCAGTGAGCAGGCAGTTTCTTTCTCCCAGGCAGGTGAAGGCAGGCCAGCCCTCGTCCTGCTCTCCAAGTGATAAATTAATGCATTTTTTATAAATAATTTTTAAATTAAGAAAAATAAGGGGAAAAAGAAGGCATGTGATTCAGAGTTCTGTAATTTCTCATCAAATAACTAAAAATGGAAAACTTAAAAAATTGTTATCTCTAAAAAGTGGGCAGAAGACCTAAACAGACTTTTCTCCAAAGAAGATGCACATATGGCTAGTAAGCACATGAAAAGATTCTCAACATCCCTCAATTAGAGAAACACAAATCAAAACTACAATGAGGTATCACCTCACACTGGTCAGAATGGCCATCATTTAAAAAATCCACAAACAATAATTACTGGAGAGGGTGTAGAGAAAAGTGAACCACCTTCTTGTAGTGTTGGTGGGAATGTAAATTGATACAGCCATTATGGAGAACAGTATGGAGATTCCTTAAAAAATGAGCAATAAAACTACTATATGACACAACAAACCAACTATGGGACATATACCCAGAGAAAACCCTAATTAATAAAAACATATGTTCTCCAGTATTCATCAAAGCACTATTTACAATAGCTAGGACATTGAAGCAACCAAGATGTCTATTGACAGATGGATGGATTAAAAAGATATGATACATATAATGGAATATTACTCAGCCATAAAAGGAACACATTTGAGTTAGTTCTAATGAGGTGGATGAACCTAGAGGCTATTATACAGAGATGATATACTAACCCATATATATAAAATCTAGAAAGATGGTATTAATGAACCTACTTGCAGGGCAAAAATGGCTGTGCAGTGAAGCCAGGGCAGCTGCCCAGTCCAGAAGCAGTGGCACAGGAGCAGTAGCTATGCAGCACAGGAGTGACTGAGAGGAACTACCCCACGTCCAAGGCCAGGAACGGCAGCCGTGAGGAGATACACCATGTCCAAGGTAAGGAGCAGGAGCTGTGCTTTGCCAGAGCAGCCATGAAGAGATACCCTGCGTCCACGGTAGGCGCTGAGAGAAGGCATCAGAGGGCAGACGCACTGAAACCACAATCACAGACAACTAGCCAATCTGATCACATGGACCACAACCTTGTTTCTAAATGAAACTAAGCTATGCCATGTGGGGCCACCCAATACGGACGGGTCATGTGGAGAGGTCTGACAGAATGTTGTCCACTGGAGAAAGGAAAGTCAAACCACTTCAGTATTCTTGCCTTGAGAACCCCATAAACAGTATGAAAAAGCAAAATGATAGGATACTGAAAGAGGAACTCCCCAGGTCGGTAGGTGCCCAATATGCTACTGGAGATCGGTGGAGAAATAACTCCAGAAAGAATGAAGGGATGGAGCCAAAGCAAAACAATACCCAGTTGTAGATGTGACTGGTGATAGAAGCAAGGTCCGATGCTATAAAGAGCAATATTGCATAAGAACCTGGATTATCAGGTCCATGAATCAAGGCAAATTGGCAGTGGTCAAACAGGAGATGGCAAGAGTAAACGTCGAAATTCTAGGAATCAGCGAACTAAAATGAACTGGAATGGGTGAATTTAACTCAGATGACCATTATATCTACCACTGTGAGCAGGAATCCCTTAGAAGAAATAGAAGAGCCATCATAGTCAACAAAGAGTCCGAATGCAGTACTTGGATGCAATCTCAAAAACGACAGAATGATCCTGTTCATTTCCAAGGTAAACCATTCAATATCACGGTAATCCAAGTCTATGCCCTGACCAGTAACGCTGAAAAGCTGAAGTTGAATGGTTCTATGAAGGCCTATAATACCGTTTAGAACTAGTACCCAAAAAGATGTCTTTTTCATTATAGGGTACTGGAATGCAAAAGTAGGAAGTCGAGAAACACCTGGAGTAATTGGCAAATTTGGCCTTGGAGTACAGAATGAAGCAGGGCAAAAGCTAATGAGTTTTGCCAAGAGAATGCATTGGTTATTGCAACTACCCTTTTCCAACAACACAAGAGAAGGCTCTGCACATGGTCATCACCAGATGGCCAACACCAAAATTAGGTTGAATATATTCTTTGCAGCAAAAGATAGAGAAGCTCTATAAAGACAGAAAAAAAAAAAAAAAAAAAAAAGACCGGGAGCAGACTATGGCTCAGATCATGAACTCCTTATTGCCAAATTCAGACTTAAATTGAAGAAAGCGGGGAAAACCACCAGACCATTCAGGTATGACCTAAGTCAAAACCCTGGTGATTATATAGTGGAAGTGAGAAATAGATTTAAGGGACTAGATCTGATAGACAGAGTATCTGATGAACTATGGACCGAGGTTCGTGACATTGTATAGGAGACAGGGATCAAGACCATCCCCAAGAAAAAGAAATGCAAAAAAGCAAAATCGCTGTCTGGGAAGGCCTTACAAATAGCTGTGAAAAGAAGACAAGCAAAAAGC
This sequence comes from Bos indicus, assembly GCF_029378745.1. NCBI lineage: Eukaryota > Metazoa > Chordata > Mammalia > Artiodactyla > Bovidae > Bos > Bos indicus. The sequence goes on along the minus strand of NC_091776.1, from coordinate 37,618,508 downwards.
AAAGGAGAAAAGGAAAGATATAAGCATCTGAATTCAGAGTGCTAAAGATTAGCAAGGAGAGATAAGAAAGCCTTCCTCAGTGATCAATGAAAAGAAATAGAGGGAAAAAAATAGAATGGGTAAGACGCAAGATGTCTTCAAGAAAATTAGAGATACTAAGGGAACATTTCATGAAAAGATAGGCTCAATAAAGGACAGAAATGGTATGGACCTAACAGAAGCAGAAGATATTAAGAAGAGGCGGCAGGAATACACAGAAGAACTGTACAAAAATGATCTTCATGAACCAGATAATCATGATGGTGTTATCAACAACATAGTGCCAGACATCCTCGAATGCAGAGTCAAGTGGGCCTTAGGAAGCATCACTATAAACAAAGCTAGAGGAGGTGATGGAATTCCAGTTGAGCTATTTCAAATCCTAAAAGACGATGCTGTGAAAGTGCTGCACTCAATGCGATAGCAAATTTGGAAAACTCAGTAGTGGCCACAGGACTAGAAAAAGTCAGTTTTCATTCCAATCCCAAAGAAAGACAATGCCAAAGAATGCTCAAACTACTGCACAATTGCACTCATCTCACAAGCTAGTAAAGGAATGATATTCAATATTCTCCAAGCCAGGCTTCAACAATAAGTGAACCGTGAACTTCCAGATGTTCAAACTGGTTTTGGAAAAGGCAGAGGAACCAGAGACCAAATTGCCAACATCCACTGGATCATCAAAAAAGCAAGAGAGTTCTAGAAAAACTTCTATTTCTGCTGTATTGACTATGCCAAAGACTTTGACTGTGTGGATCACAACAAACTGTGGAAAGTTCTGAAAGAGATGGGAATACCAGACCAGCTGACCTGCCTCTTGAGAAACCTGTATGCAGGTCAGGAAGCAACAGTTAGAACTGGACATGGAAAAACATGCCGGTTCCAAATAGGAAAAGGAGTACATCAAGGCTGTATATTGTCACCCTGCTTATTTAACTTCTATGCAGAGTACATCATGAGAAACGCTGGGCTGGAAGAAGCACAAGCTGGAATCAAGATTGCTGGGAGAAATATCAACAACCTCAGATATACAAATGACACCACCCTTATGGCAGAAAGTGAAGAACAACTAAAGAGCCTCTTGTTGAAAGTGAAAGAGGAGAGTGGAAAAAGTTGGCTTAAAGCTCAGCATTCAGGAAATTATGATCATGGCATCTGGTTCCATCACTTTATGGCAAATAAATGGGGAAACAATGGAAACAGTGGCTGACTTTACTATTTTGGGCCCCAAAATCACTGCAGATGGTGATTGCAGCCATGAAGTTAAAAGACACTTACCCTATGGAAGGAAAGGTGTGGCCAAACTAGACAGCATATTAAAATGCAGAGACATTACTTTGTCAACAAAGCTCCATCTAGTCAAGGCTATGGTTTTCCAGTAGTCATGTAGGGATGTGAAAGTTGGACTATAAAGAAAGCTGAGTGCAGTAGAATTGATGGTCTTGAACTGTGGTGTTGGAGAAGACTCTTGAGAGTCCCTTGGACTGCAAGGAGATACAAGAAGTCCATCCTAAAGGAGATCAGTCCTCGGTGTTCATTGGAAGCACTGATGTTGAAGCTGAAACTCAAAATCTTTGGCCACATGATGTGAAGTGCTGACTCATTTGAAAAGACCCTGATGCTGGGAAAGATTGAGGGCAGGAGGAGAAGGGGACAACAGAGGATATAAGATGATTGCATTGTATCACCAACTCAGTGGACATGGATTTGGGTAAGCTCCAGCAGTTGGTGATGGACTGGGAGGCCTGGAGTGCTGCAGTTCATGGGGTCTCAAAGAGTCAGACATAAGTGAGTGACTGAACTGAATGAAGACACACACATAGAAATCAGATTTGTGGACACAGTGCAGGAAGCAGAGAGTCCACCAAATTGAGAGATTGGCATTGAAACAAATACATTACCATGTGTAAAATACATAGCTAGTGGGGACTTGCCATATGAAACAGTGAACTCTGTGACAACTTAAAGGAATGGGTTTGGGTAGGAGATGGGAGAGAGTTTCAGAAGGGAGGGGACATGTGTATACCTATGGATGATTCATGTTAATGTATAGAAGAAACCAGCAAAATATTATAAACACTTATTCTCCAGTTAAAAATAAATTTAATTTTAAAGAATGGTTATTTCTGAAGAATGGGCCTGATGCAGTGGAAGAAAGCTAATAACATATTTTTCCAATATCCTATTTTTAAAAATTATTGTTTACCATATATAAAGCAGAATTAAAGGAGAGTTATTCAATGTGGGGAAATTTTCCCCTCCTATATCCCAGAGTTAGCTAATTTAACTTCATTTTATTTTTTTCTAATGTATACAATTATTTTATTTATTCTTTTTATTCACTATTCAAACTTTTCCTATTTCCCAAAATACTTAAGGAAAACACCTTGTGTTATTTTTATTTTCTTTTTAAAATTTTCATTGGTGTATAGTTGATTTACAATGTTGTGCTAGTTTCTGCTGTACTGCAAAATGCATCAGTTACCAGTTCAGTTAAGGTCCTCAGTTGTGTCTGCCACTTTTCAACACCATGGTCTTATCCACTCATTTTTAGATTTTTTTCCCATGTAGGCCATTACACAGTATTGAGCAGACTACCCTGTGCTATAGAGTAGATCTTTATTAGTTATCTATTTTATACATGCTGTGCTGTGATTAGCTGCTAAGTTGTGTCTTGACACTTTATGGACTGAAGCCCATCAGGCTCTTCTGTCCATGGGGATTTTCCAGGCAAGAATACTGGAGTTGGTTGCCATGCCCTCCTCTAGGGGATCTTTCCAAGCCAGAGATTGAACCCAGGTCTCCCACAGTGATTTTATATATAGCAGTGTGTATATGTATAAGCTGAAGAACAAGATGAGTGAAAGGTAAAGGACAAAAGGAAAGAATGCACCTGGCTGAATGCAGAGTTCCAGCGATAGGCAAGGAGAGTTAAGATAGCCTTCCTAAGTGATCAATGCAAAGAAGTAGAGGATAACAATAGAATGGGAAAGACTAGAGATCGCTTCAAGAATATTAGAGATACTAAGGGAACATTTCATGCATAGATGGTCACAGTAAAGGACAGAAAAGGTATGGACCTAACAGAGGTAGATTTTATTAAAGGGGTGGCAAGAATTCACAGAGGAACTATACAAAAAAGATCTTAATGACCCAAATAACCACAATGGTGTGATCATTTACCTAGAGTCAGACATTCAAGAGTGCAAAGTCAAGTGGGCCTTAGGAAGCATCACTACAAACAAAGCTAGTGGAGGTGATGGAATTCCAGTTGAGCTATTTCAAATCCTAAAAGATGATGCTGTGAAAGTGCTGCACTCAATATGTCAGCAAATTTGGAAAACTCAGTAGTGGCCACAGGACTGGAAAAGGTCAATTTTCATTTCAATCCCAAAGAAATGCAATACAAACAAATGTACAAACTACTGCACAGTTACACACATCTCACATTGAGGAAAACAATAGAATGGAAAAGACTAGAGATCGCTTCAAGAAAATTATAGATACTAAGGGAACATTTCATGCAAAGATGGGCTTAATAAAGGACAGAAATGGCATGGACCTAACAGAAGCAGAAGATATTAAGAAGAGGTGGCAAGAATACACAGAAGAACTGTACAAAAAAGATCTTCACATCCCAGGTAATCATGATGGTGTGATCACTCACACTCAGCTAGAGCCAGACATCCTGGAATGTGAAGTCAAGTGAGCCTTAGAAGTATCTCTATGAACAAAGCTAGTGGAGGTGATGGAATTCCAGTTGAGCTATTAAAAATCCTAAAAGATGATGTTGTGAAACTGCTGCACTTAATATGCCAGCAAATTTGGAAAACTCAGCAGTTGCCACATGACTGGAAAAGATCAGTTTTCATTCCAATCCCAAAGAAAAGCAACGCTAAAGAATGCTCAAACTACTGCACAATTGCACTCATCTCACAGGCTAGTAAAGGAATTCTCAATATTCTCCAAGCCAGGCTTCAGCAATGCGTGAACTGTGAACTTCCAGATGTTCAAGCTGGTTTTAGAAAAGGCAGAGGAACCAGAGACCAAATTGCCAACACCTGCTGGATCGTCGAAAAAGCAAGAGTTTCAGAAAAACATCTATTTCTGCTTTATTGACTATGCCAAAGCCTTTGACTGTGTGGATCACAACAAACTGTGGAACAGTCTGAAAGAGATGGGAATATTGGACCACCTGACCTGCCTCTTGAAAGACCTGTATGCAGGCCAGGAAGCAACAGTTAGAACTAGACCTGGAACAACAGACTGGTTCCAAATAGGAAAAGGAGTACATCAAGGCTATATATTGTCACCCTGTTTATTTAACTTATATGCAGAGTATGTCATGAGAAACGCTGGGCTGGAAGAAGCACCATCTGGAATCAAGATTGCCAGAAGAAACATCAATAACCTCAGATATGCAGATGACATCACCCTTATGGCAGAAAGTGAAAAAGAACTAAAGAGCTTCTTGATAAAATTGAAAGAAGAGTGAAAAAGTGGGCTTAAAGCTCAATATTCAGAAGACTAAGATCATGGCATCTGGTCCCATCACTTCATGGCAAATAGATGGGCAAACAGTGGCTGACTTTACTTTTTTGGGCCCCCAAATCACTGAAGATGGTGACTGCAGCCATGAAATTAAAAGACGCTTACTCCTTGGAAGGAAAGTTTTGACCAACCTAGATAGCATATTCAAAAGCAGAGACAATATTTTGTCAACAAAATTCCGTCTAGTCAAGGCTATGGTTTTTCCAGTAGTCGTGTATAGATGTCAGATTTGGACTATAAAGAAAGCTGAGCACCAAAGAATTGGTGTTTTTGAAGTGTGATGTTGGAGAAGACTCTTGAGAGTCCCTTGGACTGCAAGGAGATCCAACCAGTCCATCTTAAAGGAGATCAGTCCTGGGTGTTCATTTGAAGGACTAATGCTGAAGCTGAAACTCCAATACTTTGGCCACCTGATGCAAAGAGCTAACTTATTTGAAAAGACCCTGATGCTGGGAGGGATTGAGGGCAGGAGGAGAAGGGGATGACAGAGCATGAGATGGTAGGATGGCATCACTGACTCAGTGGACATGGGTTTGGGTAGACTCCAGCAGTTGGTGATGGACAGGGAGGCCTGGCCTGCTGTGGTTCATGGGGTCACAGAGTCGGAAAGGACTGTGAGACTGAACTGAGCTGAACTGAACACACCATGGCAAAGTAATCCTCAAAATTCTCTGAGCAAGGCTTCAACAGTACATGAACTGAGAACTTCCAGATATTTAAGGTGGATTTAGAAAAAGTAGAGGACCCATAGATCAAATTTTCAACATCTGTTGGATCATAGAAAAAACAAGAGAATTCCAGAAAAACATCCACTTTTGTTTCATTGACTATTCTAAAACCTTTGACTGTGTGGATCACAACCAACTGTGGAATATTCTTTTTTTTTTTTTTTTTTACTTTTAAAAATAATTTTTATTGGACTATAGTTTATTTACAATATTGTGTCAGGTTTGGGTGTACAGCTAAATGACTCTGATATTCATGTATCTACTCTTTTTTAGAGTCTTTCCCCAATGGAATATTAGACCACTTGCCTGCCTCCTGAGAAATTTGTATACAGGTCAAGAAGCAACAGTTAGAACCAGACATGGAATGACAGACTGCTTCCAAATTGGAAAGGGAGTACATCAAGGCTCTATATTGTAACCCTGCTTACTTAATTTATATGTAGTGTACCTCAAGTGAAATGCTGGGTTGGATGAAGGACAAGCTGGAATCAAGATTACTGGGATAAATATTAATAACCTCAGATATACAGATGACACCATAGTTTTGCAGAAAGCAAAGAGGAACTAAACAGCCTCTTGATGAAAGTGAAAGAAGAAAGTGAAGAGCTGGCTTAAAACTCAGCATTCAAAAGAGAAAATCATGCCATTGTGTCCCAACACTGAATGGCAATGGATGGGGAAAAAATGGAAGGAGTGACAGACTTTATTTTCTTGGGCTCAAAAATCACTGCAGATGGTGACTGCAGCCATAAAATTAAAAGACTCTGGCTCATTGGAAGAAAAGCTATGACCAACCTAGACAGATTATTAAAAAAGCACAGACATTACTTTGCCAAAAATGTCCATCTAGGCATCAGATCAGATCAGTCGCTCAGTCGTGTCCGACTATTTGCGATCCCATGAATCGCAGCACGCCAGGCCTCCCTGTTCATCACCAGCTCCCGGAGTTCACCAGAACTCACGTCCATCGAATCAGCAATGCCATCCAGCCATCTCATCCTCTGGCGTCCCCTTCTCCTCCTGCCCCCAATCCCTCCCAGCATCAGAGTCTTTTCCAATGAGTCAACTCTTCACATGAGGTGGCCAAAGTACTGGAGTTTCAGCTTTAGCATCATTCCTTCCAAAGAAACCCCAGGCTGATCTCCTTCACAATGGACTGGTTGGATCTCCTTGCAGGCCAAGGGACTCTCAAGAGTCTTCTCCAACACCATAGTTCAAAAGCATCAATTCTTCGGCGCTCAGCCTTCTTCACAGTCCAACTCTCACATCCATACATGACCACAGGAAAAACCATAGCCTAGACTAGATGAACCTTTGTTGGCAAAGTAATGTCTCTGCTTTTGAATATGCTATCTAGGTTGGTCATAACTTTCCTTCCAAGGAGTAAGCATCTTTTAATTTTATGGCTGCAGTCACCATCTGTAGTGATTTTGGAACCCAGAAAAATAAAGTCTGACACTGTTTCCACTGTTTCCCCATCTATTTCCCATGAAGTGGTGGGACCGGATGCCATGATCTTCGTTTTCTGAATGTTGAGCTTTAAGCCAACTTTCTCACTCTCCTCTTTCACTTTCATCAAGAGGCTTTTGAGTTCCTCTTCACTTTCTGCCATAAGGGTGGTGTCATCTGCATATCTGAGGTTATTGATACTTCTTGTGGCAATCTTGATTCCAGTTTGTGTTTCTTCCAGTCCAGCGTTTCTCATGACGTACTCTGCATATAAGTTAAATAAGCAGGGTGACAATATACAGCCTTGATGAACTCCTTTTCCTATTTGGAACCAGTCTGTTGTTCCATGTCCTGTTCTAACTGTTGCTTCCTGACCTGCATACAAATTTCTCAAGAGGCAGATCAGGTGGTCTGGTATTCCCATCTACTCATAGCTATTGGTTTTCCAGTAGTTATGTATGAATGTGAGAGTTGGTCTATAAAGAAAGCTGAGCACGAAAGAATTTATGCTTTTGAACTGTGGGTTTTTTTTTTTTTTTTTTAACTTTACAATATTGTATTGGTTTTGCCAAATATCGAAATGAATCTGCCACAGGTATACACATGTTCCCCATCCTGAACCCTCCTCCCTCCTCCCTCCCCATATCATCCCTCTGGGTCGTCCCAGTGCACCAGCCCCAAGCATCCAGTATCATGTATCGAACCTGAACTGGGGAGTCATTTCATACATGATATTATATGTATTTCAATGCCATTCTCCCAAATCATCCAGACCTCTCCCTCTCCCTCTCACACAGAGTCCAAAAGACTGTTCTATACATCAGTATGTCTTTTGCTATCTTGGATACAGGGTTATTGTTACCATCTTTCTGAATTCCATATATATGCATTAGTATACTGTATTGGTGTTTTTCTTTCTGGCTACTTCATTCTGTATAATAGGCTCCAGTTTCATCCACTTCATTAGAACTGATTCAAATGTATTCCTTTTAATGACTGAGTAATACTCCATTGTGGATATGTACCATAGCTTTCTTATCCATTCATCTGCTGATGGACATCTACGTTGCTTCCATGTCCTGGCTATTATAAACAGTGCTGCGATGAACATTGGGGTACATGTGTCTCTTTCAATTCTGGTTTCCTCAGTGTGTATGCCCAGCAGTGGGATTGCTGGATCATAAGGCAGTTCTATTTCCAGTTTTTTAAGGAATCTCCACACTCTTCTCCATAGTGGCTATACTAGTTTGCATTCCCACCAACAGTGTAAGAGGGTTCCCTTTTCTCCACACCCTCTCCAGCATTTATTGCTTGTAAACTTTTGGATCGCAGCCATTCTGACTGGCGTGAAATGGTACCTCATAGTGGTTTTGATTTACATTTCTCTGATAATGAATGATTTTGAGCATCTTTTCATGTGTTTGTTAGCCATCTGTATGTCTTCTTTGGAGAAATGTCTATTTAGTTCTTTGGCCCATTTTTAGCTTGGGTCATTTATTTTTCTGGAATTGAGCTGCAGGAGTTGCTTGTATATATTTGAGATTAGTTGTTTGTTAGTTGCTTCATTTGCTATTATTTTCTCCCATTCTGAAGGCTGTCTTTTCACCTTGCTTATAGTATCCTTTGTTGTGGAGAAGCTTTTAAGTTTAATTAGGTCCCATTTGTTTATTTTTGCTTTTATTTCCAGTATTCTGGGAGGTGGGTCATAGAGGATCCTGCTGTGTTGTATGTCGGAGAGTGTTTTGCCTATGTTTTCCTCTAGGAGTTTTATAGTTTCTGGTCTTACGTTTAGATCTTTAATCCATTTTGAGTTTATTTTTGTGTATGGTGTTAGAAAGTATTCTATTTTCATTGTTTTACAAGTGGTTGACCAGTTTTCCCAGCACCACTTGTTAAAGAGATTGTCTTTAATCCATTGTATATTCTTGCCTCCTTTATTAAAGATAAGGTGTCCATATGTGCGTGGATTTATCTCTGGGCTTTCTATTTTGTTCCATTGATCAATATTTCTGCCTTTGTGCCAGTACCATGCTGTCTTGATGACTGTGGCTTTGTAGTAGAGCCTGAAGTCAGGTAGGTTGATTCCTCCAGTTCCATTCTTCTTTCTCAAGATAGCTTTGGCTACTCGAGACTTTTTGTATTTCCATACAAATTGTGAAAGTATGTGTTCTAGCTCTGTGAATAATACCATTGGTAGCTTGATAGGGATTGCATTGAATCTATAAATTGCTTTGGGTAGTATACTCATTTTCACTATATTGATTCTTCCAATCCATGAACATGGTATATTTCTCCATCTATTAGTGTCCTCTTTGATTTCTTTCACCAGTGTTTTATAGTTTTCTATATATAGGTCTTTAGTTTCTTTAGGTAGATATATTCCTAAGTATTTTATTCTTTCCGTTGCAATGGTGAATGGAATTGTTTCCTTAATTTCTCTTTCTGTTTTCTCATTATTAGTGTATAGGAATGCAAGGGATTTCTGTGTGTTGATTTTATATCCTACAACTTTACTATAATCATTGATTAGTTCTAGTAATTTTCTGGTGGAGTCTTTTGGGTTTTCTATGTAGAGGATCAGGACTCCTGAGAGTCCCTTGGACTGCAAGGAAATCAACCCAATAAGTCCTAAAGGAGATCAGTTCAGTTCAGTCACTCAGTCGTGTCCGACACTTTGTGACACCATGAATCACAGCATGCCAGGCCCCCCTGTCCATCATCAACTCCTGGAGTTCACTCAGACTTATGTCCATCCAGTCAGTGATGCCATCCACCCATCTCATCCTCTGTCATCCCCTTCTCCTCCTGCCCCCAATCCCTCCCAGCATCAGAGTCTTTTCCAATGAGTTAACTCTTCACATGAGGTGGCCAAAGTCCTGAAGTTTCAGCTTTAGCATCATTCTTTCCAAAGAAATCCCAGGGCTGATCTCCTTCAGAATGGGCTGGTTGGATCTCCTTGCAGTCCAAGGGACTCTCAAGAGTCTTTTCCAGCACCACAGTTCAAAAGCATCAATTCTTCGGCGCTCAGCCTTCTTCACAGTCCAACTCTCACATCCATACATGACCACAGGAAAAACCATCGCCTTGACTAGATGAACTTTTGTTGGCAAAGTAATGTCTCTGCTTTTGAATATGCTATCTAGGTTGGTCATAACTTTCCTTCCAAGGAGTAAGCGTCTTTTAATTTCATGGCTGCAGTCACCATCTGCAGTGTTTTTGGAGCCCCCCCAAAATAAAGTCGGACACTGTTTCCCCTTCTATTTCCCATGAAGTGATGGGACCAGATGCCATGATCTTCGTTTTCTGAATGTTGAGCTTTAAGCCAACTTTTTCACTCTCCTCTTTCACTTTCATCAAGAGGCTTTTTTGTTGTTCTTCACTTTATGCTTCACTTCAGCTTCTTCAGCATCACTGGTTGGGGCATAGACTTGGATTACTGTGATATTGAATGGTTTGCCTTGGAAACGAACAGAGATCATTCTGTTGTTCTTGTGATTGCATCCAAGTACTACATTTCAGACTCTTTTTGTTGACCATGATGGCTACTCCATTTCTTCTAAGGGATTCCTGCCCACAATAGTAGATATAATGGTCATCTGAGTTAAATTCACCCATTCCCGTCCATTTTAGTTCTCTGTTTCCTAGAATGTCAACATTCACTCTTGCCATCTCCTGTTTGACCACTGCCAATTTGCCTTGATTCATGAATCTGACATTCCAGGTTCCTATGCAACATTGCTTTTTACAGCATCGGACCTTGCTTCTATTACCAGTCACATCCACAACTGGGTATTGTTTTTGCTTTGGCTCCATCACTTCATTCTTTCTGGAGTTATTTCTCCACTGATCTCCAGTAGCATATTGGGCACCACCGACCTGGGGAGTTCTGATTTCAGTATCCTATCATTTTGCCTTTTCATACTGTTCATGGGGTTCTCAAGACAAGAATACTGAAGTGGTTTGCCATTCCCTTCTTCAGCGGACCACATTCTGTCAGACCTCTCCACCATGACCCGCCCATCTTGGGTGGCCCCACGGGCATGGCTTAGTTTCAATGAGTTAGACAAGGCTGTGGTCCTAGTGCCATTAGATTGACTAGTTTTCTGTGATTATGGTTTCAGTGTGTCTGCCCTCTGATGCCCTCTTGCAACACCTACCGTCTTACTTGGGTTTCTCTTACCTTGGACGTGCGGTATCTCTTCACGGCTGCTCCAGCAAAGCGCAGCCACTGCTCCTTACCTTGGATGAGGGGTATCTCCTCACTGCCGCCCCTCCTGACCTTGAACGTAGAAAAGCTCCTCTAGGCCCTCCTGCGTCTGTGCAGCCACTGCTCCTTGGACGTGTGGTTCCTCGTCTCAGCCACCACCCCTGGCCTCAGGCTGGGGTAGCTCCTCTTGGCTGCTCCTGCACTGTCGGAGCCTGGCACTCTCGGCTGCCGCCCCTGACCTCGGACATGGGGTAGCTCCTCTTGGCCGCACTCTGTGCAGAGATCAGTGCTGAATATTCATTGGAAGAAGATGAAGCTTCAATACTTTGGCCACCTGAGGCAAAGAACTGACTTGTTAGAAAAGGCCATGATGCTGGGAAAGATTGAAGGCAGGAAGAGAAGGGATGACAGAAAACGAGAGGGTTGGATGGCATCACTGATATGATGGACATGAGTTTGAGCAAGTTCCAAAAGTTGGTGATGGACAAAGATGCCTGTTGTGCTGCAGTCCACGGTATTTCAAAGAGTCAAATACAACTCAGGGACTGAACTGAACTGAACTGGAGTGTGTATGTGGGGGCTTCCAATGTGGTGCTAGTGGCAGAACCTCTCTGCCAATGCAACAGGCATAAAAGATGCAAGTTCTGCCTATGTTTTCCTCTAAGAGATTTACAGTGCCCAGTCTTATATTTAGATTAATCCATTTTGAATTTATTTTTTTTGTGTATAGTGTTAGGTGGTATTTTAATTTCATTCTTTGCATGTTGCTGTCCAGTTTTCCCAGCAGCACTTATTGAAGAGACTATCTTTTCTTCACTGTATATTCTTGCCTCCTTTTTTATAGAATAGATGATTATAAGTGTGTGGGTTTATCTCTGGACTGTCTATCCTATTCCATTGATATGTATTTCTGTTTCTGGAGAACATATTGTTTTCATTATAACTTTATTTTGCAAGTAACCCAGAAAACATCTAAATCATTAATACATCCTGAACAGTGAAACATTTTTCAATTAAATGTGGTTATTAAATAAAATTGTGCATGACAATCAGATTCATTAATTTCTAAAGTTATTGAATGATCTAAGCTTTTTCATGACTATTTTCAATTAGCTTCCATATAAATATTTATTCTGAACACACTATTCCAAATAAAATTCAAAATGCTTGTTAATTAACATAAATATCTCTGTCTTATTAAACTAGTTGTTTTTAAAAATTAGTATTTTTCTTTGAGTCCATGGAAGAGATGTAGCATGCGGACTCCATTACGTGGCATATTGATTTTATGGGCTAGCTTCATTCCAAGCACTGGTCTGAAAAGAAGATTCTTTCTGAGCATGAATCAGCCTTCTTACAAATAAGTGTTTGAATCATATCCAAGTCCAAATCAGAGGTTTACACATATTTTTTTTTTCCTGTTTCTGTGTCTTTATTCATATTTCATTGAACCTAGAGATCCATGTATTATAGTTTCAAAATTTATTTGTAATGACAAAGAAAAATATATTATTACTATTAGGTGGCTTAGTGGTAAAGAATCTACTTACCAAGCTGGAGACTCAGCTTCAATCCTTGGGTCAGGAAGATCCACCAGAAAAGAGAATAGCAACCCACTCCAGTATTCTTACCTGGAGAATTCAATGGACAAGAGAGCCTGGTGAGCTCAGTCCATGGGATCACTGAGTCAGATACAATTTAGTGAATTATGTATGTATGTATGTATCATACTAAAGGAGAGAATAGTTTATTTCCAAAATATGCATGGGCCTAAAATGTGAGTAAAAGAATATTCTCAATATACACTAATGATTAAAGTAAAATGGCAATAACTTGTTACAGATCAAGCAAATTAATTATAGAATTTCCTAGTAGAAACAATGATTAAAATAAAGTAATATGTGGCAGTCAGGATGGGAGCGCAGTTTGGGGGAGAATGGATACATGTATGTGTATGGCTGAGTAACTTCACTGTTCACCTGAAACCATCACAACATTGATAATTGGCTATACTTCAGTACAAAATAAAAAGTTTAAATAAATAATAATATAATATTCATTAACTAAAAAAGCTAAATTAAACTACAAAAGACTAAGATAATGGACTACTTTGTATTCTGTGCACACATTATTTGCAATTACCAAAACCAGAGAGTTATGCAGTAATACAAATATGGTAACCACGCCTGAGGAATTGTATCTGAGCTGATTGTGCAAATCATAGAAGTAAATAACATGATCATAATTATTGGAAATTACTTAGGCTAAAGGTGAAATAAAAAGTAAAGTTGGTTTTAGCAATTACATAAATCCCAAGGTTTTTTAAATATTTGCTAAGGAATTATGAAACTTGGATTTTATGTCATTGAAAGATATAGTAAGTGGAAATTACATTCACATGGGTGAATAATATTCTTTTAATTCTACTGCATTGCAGGCATTCCTTACCATCTGAGTCACCTGGGAATCCCAATGTTTTATTGTCAGTGTTAATATTTTCCTTTACTACTGACCGAATTACTTTCAATCATTTTTAAAAATAACTTGTCATTAACTATTAGGATTTATTTAACTCATTAAAAAATAGTTCTAATAGTTAAGGCTTAAAACTGGGGTGTTTTTTGTGAAATATTGATGAAGCACACAGAAAAATTTTTATGAATAATCAAGGGCATTATGAGAGCTATTTTCATTTTTACTTTTTGAAATAATTAGTATTTTTATCCTTTAATCTGTTAATGTAACATGTACATTGATAAATATTTCTAATGTGTATTTGTCTTTAGGATTTTTTTTTTTTTTTTTTTTGCATCTGAGGTCCTAGGGAAGGTTGTCTTTAACATCCTATGTTGTTTCTCTAGTCACTTAATTGGCTCATTATCTGAATTTCAACATTTCACATATGAATTGATGACTGGCTGAGTTGGTGGGTCCTGTGAGGCTGGGGTGAGGAGCTTTCACTTCAGGGAAATTGGTTGTTGCTTCTGCTGAGGACTCCAAATAGCTCCCACTGAAATCATTTTAAACTAATATTCTTGTTTTGGTTTTGATGAACTTTACCAGTGGATAATCTCAAACCCTGCATGCATTATAAGCACAGGTCAGTATTTACAATGTTAAAACAAACCAACAAACCAACAAAAAACTGCATAACCCAGGCAAAGAAAACATGTTTGTATATGACTTCCTTTGTTACATATGAAGATTTGCAGATTCTTTTTTCTTGCTGTCTTTTCACTGAGACTGTATTTCTCCAAAGGTTTTCCCTTAGTTGGGAATGGAGAGGCGTCCTCATCCCCTATTCATCTCCAACTCCTCATTTTGAAAGAGTCTCAAGTTTTGCCTTTGTTACCCATGCAACTTCCTAATCCTAAGCCTCCATATTAGACAAACACTTTGAGAGTCCAGGCACACTGCTAGACCCCAGCCACAATGCACACTAGAAAATAAAACATTTTACATACAAAAGTAAAAGCTGTCATAATCTGACACTGCCATTCCAGAATTGTATCATCCATATTGAAATTAGTGTTACCCGACTCAGGTTCAGCTGCTCACCACTCACAAGTCAATAACTGGAGAGACAAATTGCAGTTGAAGGGAAAACTTCTTTAATCAGAAAGTTAGCAATCTGGGGAGAAGGTGGATTCATGTCCTAAGACAAACTCCAAAGACTTTGCTTGATCATGACAGTTTTTGAAAGGGAAAAAAGGAGGAGAGGTGCAGAGACTCTCAGTGAATCATGGAGGCATGAGGGTGGGTTCTGCATCCATCTCCATCACATACAGATTGGCTGGCTCTCACTTCAGATTTATTTTGCCCATATGACCCACCAACTTAGCGATTTCTTTCCTATGATTGTGTTCTTTCAAGGTTCGAGGGGAACTGAATCAGATAAAAAGGAAAAGGGAAAAAGAGCTGCTTTCATTAGGAAGTGCTGTTCCATGGAAACATCTTTCCATTGTTAACTCTAACTAAAGGAAGCCAAGACCAAACTTCAGAAGATATCAGTGCTTTCTTCACTAGTCCATTCCTTACCTTTCCAGGAATTAAAAAAAAAAAAAAAAACAGGTTATTGTTACCATCTTTCTAAATTCCATATATATGCATTAGTATACTGTATTTATGTTTTTTTTTAATTTTTCTCATACACCAGGTTATTGTTACCATCTTTCTAAATTCCATATATATACATTAGTATACTGTAATAACCTGGTGTACGAGACAGCAAAAGAGACACTGATGTATAGAACAGTCTTATGGACTCTGTGGGAGAGGGAGAGGGTGGGAAGATTTGGGAGAATGGCATTGAAACATGTAAAATATCATGTAAGAAAAAAAAATAAAAATAACTGCAATCAAAAATAAAATAAAATTGTATGCAATATTAGAATTTTATATTTGAAATATAAAAAATAACTTTCCAATATTAAAGATATAAATTAAAAAAAAAAAAAAAAACACCTCTCAGATCTTACACTATAAATCCAGTCTAACATCACCTATTCCCTGAAACTTTAGAAATCTTCCTATAATGTTCCTGTCAACTAAAAATGGTCACTTGCCATCTGCCTCTCCACCAATGGCTAACCTTCAACACCCCCTGAAAGGAGTTCAGGGTGGAGATCAGGAATGAAACATCTGTACTCTGAGAAAAACTGGCAGAATAGGACTTCAGATAGTTAAATGCTTCCAGGAGAAGATTTTATGAACCCAATTCCTGCATCTCTTTATACTAGAAAACCACTAAAATTATCAACAGAAACATCTGCTCCTCATGACTAGCAGCAAACTTCTGCCAAAATATATGCTTGGTTGCATGAACTCCCTTCACCAAAATCACATATGTACTGACTTCCCCCCACCTCTTTGCAGGGATTCCTCAGAGCTATCCAAGAGGCTGTATCCCATTCTCACTTTGCCTCAAATAAAACTTAACTCATAACTCTCACATTGTGTATTATGTTTTGCTGCTGCTGCTGCTAAGTCGCTTCAGTTGTGTCCGACTCTGTGCGACCCCATAGACGGCAGCCCACCAGGCTCCTCCGTCCCTGGGATTCTCCAGGCAAGAACACTGGAGTGGGTTGCCATTTCCTTCTCCAATGCATGAAAGTGAAAAGTGAAAGTGAAATCGCTCAGTCACATCCGACTCATAGCGACCCCATGGACTGCAGCCTACCAGGCTCCTCCATCCATGGGATTTTCAAGGCAAGAGAGCTGGAGTGGCTTGCCATTGCCTTCTCCAGTATTACGTTTTAGTCAACACTAAACTAGCAAACACTAATATATCAATTTGTTTACCATATGCCTCCATTCTATTCAGGGTTCATGGTGATATCACAGCAGTTTATTAGGTGACCTCTGTCTTTCCTTTCCAGAACAACAAATTTTTTAGCCAGGATTAAGTCCATTTCTCAATACAGTCCCTGTTTTCTAGTCTTGTAATAATATTAATGTTTCTTACTCTTGTCTAATTCCCTTTAAAAGTGCATCTCTCTGTGCATGTTATTCAGGTTCCTTCCACTACATATCTAATATTTTTTTTCTTGTTTATGCCAGAAGGATTAAGATGCTTTTTGTTCTTTTTCCTGGAAAAGAAACCATACTCCCAATTTGGGTGATGCTGTATTCTCATGGTGCTTATTTGTACAAAGAAATGTGTTAGCTTGGAAGATATTAAGAGGAACAAGCTTGATCATGTGAGATATCTACTTCAGGTGAGGTCACTATGCAGTCTGTAGACAAGTAAATCTGCTTATTTTATTTATTTGCTTTCTGGAAAATCAGATAGAATGTTATTCATAGCCAGCAAGTTTTGAGAGGATCTGAATACTCAGATTTCCCATATGTGTGTACTGAGGCTATCATGCTTGGACTAAATGTCCCATTTTCTACCCTATTAGGGATCTGACTGATACAATGTCATGATTTCAGATTACTCCTTATCTTTGTCTCAAGTGACCTTGGCCTACAACAGTATGGAGCAAGGCTTGAGTTCCAAACCAGGGAGTGAATCTGGGTCACAGTGGTGAGAGCACTAGACCCTAGCCACTGGACCAGTGGTCAGTGAGTGACAAGGGCCCTGGCCCTTCAGCTTTGAAGGAAAGCATTCCCACAAAAATGGAAAGTAATGAAACAATAAAGTATTTATGAAAAGGGAAAAAGAGCACAGTATGTGTAGATAGACACATGGGCAGACCCAGGGAGAAAGAGTCACTGAGTCATGCCCCATAGCAGTATGAATCCACCTTTGGTGCATTTCTCCTGGGTTCCTCTGGCCGATCATTTTGATTTACTTGATTCATAGTCCATATTTGGTATATCTCAGGATCTTCCCATGTGTCCACATGCATCTCTTAGCCAAGATGGATTTTACCAAAAAGGTATATGGGCAGAGAACATCCCTTGACATGACTTCCCTTTGGCCTCCTAGCAGACTTCCTGCACCTTGTGTGGTCAGGGAGGTCTCCTGACTTCTAGAATGAGAAATATGTGGTACAGGCAGAGCCTAGCCTCCTCTTCTAATTGTCCTGCTATTTTTGTCTTGGAGTTTCAGTCCATAGGGAATGACTCTTCAACAGCTTTACCCTGGGGACACCCATCTGACTCTTGCCTCAATCATTAGATACTGAGGCAGCTGTTCATTGTTGTATCACTCAGTTCAGTTCGATTCAGTGGCTCAGTCATGTCCGACTCTCTGTCAGCAGCACACCAGGCCTCCCTGTCCATCACCAACTCCTGGAGTTTACTCAAATTCCTGTCCATTGAGTCTGTGATGCCATCCAACCATCTCATCCTCTGTCATCCCCTTCTCCTCTTGCTCCCAATCTTTCCCAGCATCAGGGTCTTTTCATATGAGTCAGCTCTTCCCATCAGGTGGCCAAAGTATTGGATTTTCAGTTTCAGCATCAGTTCTTCCAATGAACATTCAGGACTGATTTCCTTTAGGATGGACCAGTTGGATCTCCTTGCAGTCCAAGGGACTCTCAAGAGTCTTCTGCAACACGACAGTTCAAAAGGATTAATTCTTCGGTGCTCAGCCTTCTTTACAGTCCAACTCTCAATACATGACTATATATAGAGTCATGTACATGACTACTACACATGACTACTGGAAAAACCATAGCCTTGACTAGACGGACCTTTGTTGGTTCTATTGCTAGACAATAAAAGTTTTGATGGAAGCATCATAAAGACACTCACATACATGGGTGGTCTAAGTACCTAATTAACACTTCTAAATCCAGCAGTATCTTTTTTACAATGCCCTGATTTTCAATAAAAGTGGGATTTTTAAAAAAAAATTAATTTTTTAAAAGTAGAAATGGCTTACAATGTTGTATTAATTTCTACTGTAAAGCAAACTGATTCAGTTATACATACATGCATATATATATATATATGTTCTTCTTTTTTTTTTTTTTTTGCATTATGGTTCATCTCTTTTGCACTATGGTTCATCACAGGAGATTCATTTAATCCCCAGAGCAACACTGTGAAGTAGATACCATATATATTACCACTTTACAGAGGAGAAAACTAATGTATAGAAAAGCTGAGTAATGAATTCGGCCCAGAATTTTGGCATTTAAAATTTTACTGGGCTGCTCTGATCAACACTTTCAAATACTGCTCACAAACTCTCCATGTAGTATTGATAGTATAAGCGTCCCCTCATCATTCTGCTTCTTTGTTTCTATTGATAAGCCCCCTTGCAGGGCCGCTCAATAGCTGAGTTACTAAGTGTTTATCAAGGGCAACAGGAAATGATGGCATCCTGATGCAGTTTTCTTCATTCTTATATCAAGACAACTTTACTTCTAAAAATAACTTTTATTTGTCTTTGTCATAAACAAGTTGATTAAAACAATTTTAGTTATATCATAAACAAGTGGATTTGAAATCATATCAAACCAAAACACAACAATTTAAAAAGAAAATTTCCTGGTAGACGTTGTAACCGAATGTACTTTTACTTTAACTCTGAATGTTGCAGCAACAGATGAGGGACAGAGAGAAGAAAGCAGGATGTAATTCGGATTGAAGAAAAGAAATCACAAAGGGAGATCTACAATCATGGATTGATTATTATTCAAACCACTCCCTCGATCTTCTAACTTTAAAAATAGCCTTTATAAATTATTTTTTATGTGTCCTGTATGTTTTCTTTGGGGCCTCTTATTGGTCAATATTCTGATATAGAGAACAAATTTCAACCTAGACAGAATAGAAGCTTTTATTACAGAGTGCCAGATGGTACAGAATTATTGAGATGGCTGGATAAAAATCTATAGGGTGAGATTCCTGAATGTATTCTGAAGTCTATACTGCAGGACCATGTTGTCAAAGGAGCTGTTCCTCCTTCAGTGATCAGAAAGCTTTTTGTCAAATCAGGAGATGTCCCTTATTATACATGCAGAAATAAAAGGCTGCCTCAATCTGAGCTGCTAAATTAGCTAATTACTGGTTCCAGAAGGGCATCACTGTGCTCCAGTCAGGAAAGGTCAGGTGCAAAATCAGAAAGCTGCCGTATATCTTCAGGATCCCACCTTATCATTCTCTACTATCATGAAGCCATTTCTGCTAAACCAGCAAGCCTGGGAGACATAGTATGGCTACAGAATTATTCCACATTTGTTCAAATAACACTGAAAAAAAATGCATGCACAATATCCCATTTATCTCAGCTCAAATTTCAAGTCTCATGAGATTTCATCTGATGTGGAACCTGAATCAAACCTGGGTCACCAGCTGAAAAAAGATTGGAGGGATATTTGTGTTAGCTCTCCACAGGAAAAAGAAATCACACTAGAAAAAAACTGCAATAGACAACCTGAAACAAACCACCAGAATCACATTAGATGTTACTCTTATTTCTTTCCATTCCTCTTTGTAATTCTCAAACTTTTACTTGTTATATGGAAAATTATAAAGTTGGTCCTTCTCTGAGCATAGTCTCCAAGTCTATCACATTCTTACTGTGAATAAAGTCTTAATTGATATTTATCCAATAAATTAATGTGAGTGATACACTCTTTGAGATTTGAAAGTATATTTTTGTCAGATTAAAATAGGAAAATATTGGTCATTCTGCTTACCTTCTTTATAGATTTCTTCTCAATATGAAGAGTTATCAGCTGGAATCTTACCTGGAATTCCTATGCATTTGGGAAATTTGTTAAATGTTAGAGAAGATTGAACATACTTAACAGTATTTATGATTTTGTTTGCATAAGAAATTGGGAAGCACAAAAGTAGAAAATTTTCCTAAAGGATAGAACAGTCCAAACAATGCAATTAATCAAGAAATGATCCACAGTTTTCAAAGTGGAATAGTAATTATGAATATAGCTTGATGGCTATAATTCCAATCTTTCTTTATCTAGTCTCATGGGCACATAACTGGTTCCTGGGAGGTGGAAAGGCCATAATTAACAGCTGTAACAGCTGTTGTCAATAACAGACAAGCAAACAAAAATCTGTAAGTTTTTGTAGCCCAAGCAATTGTGATTTGGAGCCTGATGTTACATAAAACGCTGGGTGATGTCTTCTTCCAGACCTCCAAACTTCATCTGAAACCACCAGGAAATGGAGCTGTTTACAATAGTGAAAAGTCCTGCATTAGAAAAAAATCCAAAAACAAAACCAAAAAATTTTCCCCCAAAACCAAATTCAAAATAATTTTTTTTCTCTTCTTGTTTTAATTATCAGTTTGTTTCCCTAACTTTATCTATGCCTGGTTTCAAACTGTAATAGCTAGGAGTTGGTGGTTGCTTCTGGAAAACTGAGTATTTCTCAGGGTTTATAACCAAGTTAGCTTTGATAAGTAGAAGATTGTATTTTTGAACCTATATGCAACCAGCAACACTGTCTCCCTATTCACATCATTGGATCTTTGGTGAAACCCTCAGTGGGTAACTGATATCCATGAGTGTATTGTTTTGTCTTGTTTTTCCCCAGGTATAAAGGGCACACTCCAGTCTGGGCATCATATTGTTAATGAGACATTATGGACATATATTCTTGTAGTCTTTCAGGACAATCCTTTGCTTTCTCTTCTACATTGACATAGATCTATTCTAGTTATTTTTCTTTCCAGGCACAATAGGAAAGGCAACATAAAAGTTAAAGTTCTGCCCATTGTAATGTTTTCCTTCTCCATAGTTATTCTGGGACTTAAAACCGTGAAATGCTTCGGATTCCTTCCTGTCTGTTAACTGTTGCAAAAAAACAAAAAACAACAAAAAAAAAACCTCTTATGAGGTCCTAGATGTAGCTTGGGGAAGAGAGAACTGTTTTTGAAATTCACTTGAACTTTCAAAATCCTTTTAGGTCTTGTCTTAATAATAGAATGCTATTGGGCTCTCATAATTTATATGGCCAGTCATATCAGAAAATGATAATTTCATGGCATATATAGGTAAATGCTATTCACTTCCTGAAAACCATTGCTGGTTTTGCTCAGTCTCCCTCAGAGACTCATAGCAAGAGTTCTTTCTCAAAAGAAGCTTTTTTCATTCCTCAAGAGAAACAGCTTTGCTTCTCCTTTTGTGATCTGTTGTGGTCTATAAAGAATCCTACATTTTAATGCCCACTAAATATCATAAACACTGATATTTAGAGCAATGGAATTCTGTGATACACTGTATCTATGATCCACTTAATCTTTTCTTGATCTGAATTCTATAGGTTTTGAAACATATAGGAAACAAGTTAAAACCTGATAGGCAGCTATGATTTTTTTTGCATTCATAATTCAAAAGGGCCCTTCATATTGTGTATTTTTCTTAGCATTAGGGAACATAAGTTTCAGCAATGTGTTCTTTGCTTTTGAGGAGTAATTCCATACTACTTAAGACATAAAATCCTCCCAAATTTTGTAGTGTAGCAGGCTCCTGAATTGTGGGATTTATGCCTATTTATTTAAGTCTATGTATATGTATCTATAGATACATAATCGCCATACATTTGCCTTACTAAGTCATATAGTGTACCTAGGATTCCCAACTTTCCAGAAATGGCAGTAATAGGTTAAAAGACAATGTGTATGGCATCCTGACACTATGCAAAGGTATTGATTTATCCATGAGCTAAAACAATAAGGTTAAAATATGTCCCTGGATGGGTAAAAGAAAACTACTTCCATTATTTTTTCCTTAACAAAATGAAAGAAAAAAAAAATCAATCATATACTAGGTCAGTAATTGCATCAAGGTGCAAGAAAAGGAATAAGATGAACAAAATAAAACAAACTAACAAAAATCCATGCCCTGAGCTCCTTAGATGAGCCCTCACTCTTAGTGAGCTGTAATTGTAGTCTTGGTCTATGAAATTATTTTACCCCAAGGCGGTGCCTCATGTCCTATGAGAAAATTTTAACGTCCTAACTTACTTAGTGCACAGTGCCTCATGCATAGGGCTAAAGGTCATTTTGAGAATATCTAAAAGGGAGACTCTTTACATCAATTTATACTGGAATTATAACAGATTTCTTTACATAAATAAAGTGATCCAGCAAATAAGAGATACTATAGGTGAGCAACAACAGTATCTGGTTTCTGTATCTGATATAAGTGCTGTACTCCAGCATTCAAGAATGTACAAAATGCCTCCTGAAGCCAACAGTATCTATGCATTGCTGAGGAAGGTGGTTCTGCCTTGTAGTCCAGCCTAACCAGTTTGATATATTGCAAAGCCACCAAAATGCAAGCCCTTTAGATGGATATGAAATGGTGAGCTGGACCCAGCTATATTCATATTTATAATACATTTAAGAATGCTGAAAAGAAAAATATTTTAGAAAAAAAAAAAAAACACTTATTGGATTTTTATTGTTCCTAAAACATTTTATAAGCATTGATCTCATTATAAACAATAATAAAACACCATTACATGGCACTGATTTGCCTTAAAAGGGGGATTTCTGTACTGACCTGGTGCCAATGGCAGGGGGTCATGGAATGTTATTGACAATACTGCAAGATAAATTGTCCATTTGGCATGGTAGTAAATCACACTCAAGCAAGAGAGAAATTGTATTATCAGGTAAAATGGACGAGCTGCTTTACTGGATAAGGGAAGAACATTAGACACCTTCAGAAGTATTCATGTTTAGGGATGCTATGAATCTTTCAAACACTCTCATGTAGCTCCAACCTCATGATGAAGGTCTTCCTCTTCCATCAATGTCCCAAGTTTCACATTGGAAAGTGGTAAGGCTATGAGTGGAATTGATAATATAATTCAGCCAACTCTTAAGTTTATTTTTTGGCTAATACTCCCATGATGCTGTGACTGAAGACATAAGATTCTTTCAACACAGGAATATTTTCACATCATTCCTTGAAGTGAGAATTCAGAGGCTGGTATTTTTTATCACTTTTTTGCTTTAATTGTCATTAAAAAGTCACTAATATTTTTAGTATGTCTTTTCACTGTTTACTTGGAGAAGGCAATGGCACCCCACTGCAGTACTCTTGCCTGGAAAATCCCATGGATGGAGGAGCCTGTTTACTAAACAGGGGCTATATTTTTCCTGTTTACTAAATCTCCTTTGTTACATACTTCAATCACTTCTACATAATTACCTAAGTTTCACTATGGTATACATTTTGCTTTTAGGAAATGTAAAATATTTAGGTAACAGTGTGATTTAAAGCTATCTGACATCTCATAAAATAAATAAAATCATTGGTTAAAGAAAGAACCAGAATAACATTAATTAAACATATAACATTTTGAGGAAACCCAATGATAATTTCTAATATTTGAAAATCCCTGGTGGCTCAGACAGTAAAGAATCCACCTGCAATGTGGGAGACCTGGGTTTGTTCCCTGGGTTGGTAAGATCCCCCGGAGAAGGAACAGATACTCACTCCAGTATTCTAGCCTGGAGAATAACATGGAAAAAGCAGGCTGGCAGGCTACTGTCCATGGAGTCACAAAGAGTCAGACATGATTGAGAGACTTCCACTTTAATATTCATCCTTCATTTAATGTGAATAAAATTAATATGCTTGTGTGTGTCTGTGTGTGTGTGTGTCCCTGGTCCCATACTTGAGGTAAGCTACAACATCACAACTGAAATAAACAAGATAATTATCATTCCCCACCCATGGAAATAGGCAAGCAAAGGATTTCCTTTAGGAACATGAATTGGAAACAAAATATTACATTACTGCCTTCAGAATCCATTATACACCCTCAGTTCAGTTCAGTTCACTTGCTCAGTCGTGTCCAACTCTTTTCGACCCCATGAATCCCAGCACACCAGGCCTCCCTGTCCATCACCAACTCCCGGAGCCCGGAGTTCACCCAAACTCATGTCCATCGAGTCAGTAATACCATCCAACTATCTCATCCTCTGTCGTCCCCTTCTCCTCCTGCCCCGAATTCCTCCCACCATCAGGGTCTTTTCCAATGAGTCAACTCTTCACATGAGGTGGCCAAAGTACGGGAGTTTCAGCCTCAGCATCAGTCCTTCCAATGAACACCCAGGACTGATCTTCTTTAGGATGGACTGGTTGGATCTCCTTGCAGTCCAAGCGACTCTCAAGAGTCTTCTCCAACACCACAGTTCAAAAGCATCAATTCTTCGGCGCTCAGCTTTCCTCACAGTCCAACTGTCACATCCATACATGACCACTGGAAAAACCATAGTCTTGACTTATACACCCTGGATAAGAACTGGTAAAATACATCATTTGACTTGGCACTAAAACATTATTCATCAAATTCACTCCAAATTAAAAAAAAAAAATCTTAATCTATCACTATTCAGTGTCTTTAATTGATATCTATTAAGTGCATAGCCACTCCTCTTACTGAAGATTTTTTATTTTTTTAAACATATCTCTTTTTGTCTCTTTTAAAATTCATATTTTAGAAGAGAATAGAAAGTAAAAGTGTTAGTCACTCAATTGTGTCTGATTCTTTGTGGCGCCATGCTCCTCTGTGCATCGAATTCTCCAAGAAAGAATACTGGAGGGGGTTGCTATGCCCTTCTCCAAGGGTTCTTCCAACCCAGAAACTGAACCCAGGTCTCTATCATTGCAGGCAGATTCTTTACCATTTGACCTATCTGAGAACCCTTATAAACACATAAATAAAGGTAAAGAAAAATAATTTAGAAAAAACTATATATATTCTAAAAGAAGTGTACCTAGTAGTTGATAAGTGTAGCAAACATGTTTCTCTACACTGTGAAGGAAAGTTACGTGGCTCAAAATAGCCTGGAGTTAAAACTCCTCTCCGGGTCCTCCCCACCATTCTATGCAAAACAAAAAAGTCTCTCACCCAAAGGAAAAAAATGGACACTAAGGTTGATTATGCCCAGCTCTCTGCCAGTCTCAGCCTCTGGCCGATCTCCAGAATTCCTTGCCCCAGCCGTTTGTTTAAGAAATAACTCACCCAAACAACCTCGGAGAAGAACTGGCCCCTTTAAGACAGTAAATTTCCACGTATATGTCTATATATACACGTACTCTTTTGTTGGGTAGTGCAGCCGCTCAGTAATCTGACTGCTGCCCCTTCTCGCCTCATTAAAGGTGATCTGTTCCTGAAAAGTGCCAGTCTCGTTCTTTTTCCGAACCTCAACTTCTCTAATTCCCTTACCCTACACGCTGGACCTATCACTATTCCTAAATTTCAGTGAAACAATACCAAGTACATTGCTGATATGCCATCTCTATTTGTTGGGTGTGTCTCATTTGGAAGATGGTAAGAGTTCTAAAATTGACTGGTGGTTTGAAACTGATCTTGGATTATATAAAGGAGAAAAAAGAATAAATGTAAGTAGAAAGTAGGAAATCTTGTCGTATTATTAACATTTTTTTTACTTCTTACAAGAGACCCACTTTATTATTTTTTCATATAAATTTATTTATTTTAATTGGAGGCTAATTACTTTACAATATTGTATTGGTTTTGTCGTATTATTTTAAAAGGTCAGGAAGGAAAGCAGTCAGGTGCCTGAGGGAGCTTTTTAAAAGGTATTCAAACTATGAGGAACATTTCCTTAGCACTTTCAAAAATTAGTTTGAAATGATCTCTTTGATGGAGAAATATTTTGTAGGGAAACATAGATTGAAACGTAAAACTTTGAAAGTAATTATGGAAGCATTGCTCTGAGAAACTTGTAAAAAAAAATGCAAAAACAAAGCTAAATGATATTTCACCTGCCATTACTTGGATCTCAGATTCTCTGTCATTTCAAAATCAATGCCAATTGATTGTTCCTTCTATTTCTCTATTCCATTTATCTGCGTATATTAGATGTTCCAAGCATTTAATATCCTGCTACATCCAGAAGAAGATCAAAATACTTTTAATTGCAATTATTTTAGGAAAATGCAATTATGCATGGGAAATCTTTATTGCAACAAGGAAAATATACATTGGTTGTGAGTACAGCGAAACGTATTAAAAATTATCCCTATAATGGGAATAAATAGTGTGGGTTGCTTTGTGAAAAAGGAATCAAGTCTGTGAGGAATTGCTTTAAAATCTAATAGAATTAAAATCATAACTGAAAGCATACAGATCAATCTGTAAACACAAGGAAATTAAATGTCAATATGATAGGCACAGATTGAATAGTTACACAAGTGCTTGTAGAAGTCTCAGTAGGGGATTATAAATAGAGAGGGAAACCTAGGAAACTTTGGGAGATCACTGTAAGTTAAATATCACTAAAGAAACATTGTGAAGCAAATTAGGCTTGCTCAACTGTAAAGCAGGAGATATGTGCCAGGTCATTAACTGAAAGAAAAATGTTACTACCCTTCTGCTGATTTGAAGAAGCATTATGACATTCCTAGTTTGACCTCACAGGATCAGATACTCTCCTGCCTCAAATGAAGGAGGCTGAAAGTGAAAGTGTTAGTCGCTCGATCATGTTCAACTATTCACGACTCCATTGACTGTAGCCAGCCAGGCTCCTCTCCAAGGAAGTCTTCAGTCAAGCATACTGGAGTGGGTTGCCATTCCCTTCTCCAGAGGGTCTTTCTGACAGAGGGATCAAACCTGAGTCTCCCGAACTGCAAGCAGATTCTTTACCACTTGAGTGATGAAAATCTGATGTCTACTCCATGAATGAGGAAGAAGGCCTCCCCTGACCCCCAAATTTTCCTTTGATTATAAAAATGTAGCCCACTTAATCCTGGGGCAGAGCCTCCTTTCCTGTCCACTTCAATCACTCACAAGTACCCTATATTAATAAATCTACTCGCTACCTATCACTTTTCCTTTTGCTGAATTTCTTCTGCTGAGACACAAAGAACTTGAGCCTCAGCAAGTTCACAAACCAGGTAAGTGATTCTAATTAACTGACCTTGGGTTCAAGTATCAGTCTGGGTTTAGGCTGTGTTTCGGTCCCAATCAGAGATCAATGGTGTCAAATATAGGATCACTTTGATATGATTAATATATTTTAGTTCTCTTCTTCATTTAAATTTAATGTTATTTCGACCATATAACATGTCAATCTAGTTCAAAACAAAACTGAATATAAATTGTATTCTGAGAAAACTAACTTATTCCTCCTCCATAGACAATCATTTTTCCTAGTTTTCAGTATATCCACATCATATTTCTACTAACAAATTATAATCATATTCTCTTAGAAGAATTAAAAAATCTATTGTACCCTGACTCATAGTGCATGGCATATTATAATATTTTCGTGCCTCTTTGGTGCTTTTTTTTTTTTTTCATAAATAGAGTGATACTGTATTTTTTCCACCTGGATTTACCTTTTCTCACATAAATCATGCCCTCTTTGTTCAGCCTTGTGGCATAGTTTTCCTGTGATTTTCCTTTTCAACATCAGGAGTGTACATTTTCTAATTTTGGGCCAACATACTCCTCTGCGGGTGTTCCAAGTTTAACATGTTCTTTTAAGTTTGAAACAATTTAGAAATAATGACGGGCATCCTTTCTGGATCAAAACATCAATTTGATTGCTGATAGAAATGGCCTAGACTGTGGCTTTCACCTGAAATAATATGTAATAAACTTAATATTTTTCCCTTCACAAAAGAACTCACCTAATTAGTCACAGAGAGAGTGGATTAAAAAAAATATCAATTCTCACATCCATGAGGTGGCAAAAAATTCATGATTATGTACTGAAGGTAAACCCTGCTCATCTGGACCTTTCTGAGGGACTGATTATCCTGCTCAACTTCTACTCCCATGAGTATTACTCCAGAGCAAAGGACACAGATCTTTGATGGTAGGTGTGCTGAGAGCAAGTGTGGTTTTCAAACAACTTGCATCCATGTTCACTGGACAGATTTTAGTAAAGGTGACTGATGATTCACATGAAGACATTTGGATGAAGAATCCAGGGGAAAAGAGGAACACACATGTGAAGGAGAGGGAGCCAGTGTACGAATTGGGACAGGAACATGTCCAAAAAGGAGTTGTATGTCTTTATCTACTCATATATGGTATAATCTTCCTTGTTAAGTAAAAGTGGGTATGTGCATGTGCTCATGCATTGAGTTACATGCTTTGTTAAAAACGACAATACTGGCAGAGTGTCCTTCTTCCCTTTATATTTCCTCCATGCTATCACCTATGACAAAAATTCTATAATATGAGATAATATATTTGTAACTGAGCAGGATTCTATGGGATCTTCCCTGGGACAGACCCCCTTCTTCATATTCCCCTCTGTCCCTCTTCGCTGAAGTAGCTGAATAATCACGTCTGATGCACACTTCCTGAGTTGTTTCACAGATGCTAAAACCACCACCAAATGAAAGAAATTAACTACTTAATGATTATGAGCACATAGCCCCCAGATATACTGGTACCTAAGGGTCAATAACGCCCTGTTTCCTCAACATCAACCAGTCAGATAACTGTGATGAAGCTGATCATATACCTTGTGACCGCCCCCCACCCCCACCACCACCTGGCCTTTAAAAATACTTTGCTGAAACCTTCCCAGGAGTTCAGGGTTTGGGGGGCATGAGTCTTCTTGCATAGTTCTACAATAAAATTTTCTCTGCTACCAACTCTCTAACATTTTGGTTAGCTTGACTTCACTGTGAGTCAGGAACATGAGCTTGCACTTGGTAACTTATCCAGAAGCTTCAGGTGGGGAAACTGTAGTAAGCTAAGACACTGTAAAACTGGGTACCAAAGACAAAAATAATATTATGAAGGTAGAACTTTTAAAAGCAAGCTTAGTTCTCTTTGTTTTATTTTTCTTATCAAAGGAAAAAAAAAGAAAAAAGACAAAAAAGCAAAATTAACTGCAGTTACACTGAATTTCTATTTTACGTTGGAATTCAGACTATAAGTTTGGTGCATATTTTAAATTTATCTTCTAGTTATTACCTTAGGATTATTTAAGAAAAAACAGAGGAAATGCATCCCTCCTCCTTTACTGCTTTACAAGAAAAGTAATTAAGGTGAAAAATGTAGAAAACCCAGAAACTCAAAGCTGCAATCAATGTAAATCTATGCGAGGGAGCCCAGGCCAATGAAAACAGGGACAAGAGGTCAAAAACACCCTCTGGAGACTCTGCCTTCATCATATCACCAGAGGCATACTTTTGTTTGTTACTTTTTCACATTTTGATAGACAATGTTATCCAAAATACGTGAGCATTACAAAAGGAAAAAGTCCTAGCCATCAATCCCCAATTAAATCCAAAGGGCCTTAGCAGCTACTTATTTGAATGATAGATACTATTGCCCATCATCTGGCAGAATGCAAAACAAGGGTAATTTGTGTGACTTTTTATCTTGCAAAAAAGAATGAAAAAAGAATTAGATGACAATAACTATTTTCATAATTACTCCAGGCAATTTTTAAAACTAAAGCCCGAAGCTTAAAATGATGTTAATGAGAGAAATTCAAAATCGATCATGGTACTAGTCATCTGTGGTCCCTGGGTCACGTTGTAGCTACAAATATCAGTGATTAGGAATGTCATTGATTAAATATGACATTTAATGAACTCAAAAATTTCTAATGAGGAGAAAAGGCTACTAGGGTTACTTTTAATGGTTTGCAAAGACAGTGACCTGAATAAATATTATCCACTAACACCTTCAGTTAAATAGTCTGTGTGGGGGGAAAAATGTTCTTCTTTCTTTAAAAATACTGATGATCTAAAACACAATTTGACACTTTACAAGACTTACCCTTCTAGGAGAACTCTTGTGTCAGTGGCAGCAATTTACATAATGATTCAAATTCTTTTCACAACGTACCTATTTTGTGAGTTTGTTCAGAATATACAGCATTTGATTTACCAATTGAACACATTTTAATTTTTACATTCTTTCTACTTATTCAGTGTTGCTATTCAGTTGCTAAGTCATGTCCAACCCTTTGCAGTCCTATGAACTGCAGCACGCCAGACTTCCTTGTCCTTCACTATCTCCTGGAGGTTGCTCAGACTCATGTTTGATGAGTTTGGTGATGCCTTCTAACCATCTCATCCTCTGTCACTCCCTTCTCCTTTTGCCTTCAACCTATACCAGCATCAGGGTCTTTTCCAATGAGTCAGCTCTTCACACAGAGAAGGCAATGGCAACCCACTCCAGTACTCTTGCCTGGGAAATCCCGTGGACGGAGGAGCCTGGTAGGCTACACACAGTCCAAGTGGTCGCAAAGAGTCGGACACGACTGAGCGACTGACTTCACTCTCACTTTTCACTTTCATGCACTTGAGAAGGAAATGGCAACCCACTCTAGTATTCTTGCCTGGAGAATCCCAGGGACGGGAGCCTGGTGGGCTGCCGTCTATGGGATTGCACAGAGTTGGACACTACTGACGTGACTTAGCAGCAGCAGCAGCAGCAGCTCTTCACATAAGGTGGCCAAAGTATTGGAGCTTCAGCTTTGCTATCAGTCCTTCCAGTGAATAGTCAGTGTTGATTTTCTTTAGGATTTGCTTATTCATTACGTGAAATTAATTAACAGTAAAATCACAAATTCTAAGTCATTTGACCTTAGAAAATTACTTGAGTTAGAAGACATTAATTTCTATAATTCTAATTTTCTCTTCCTTCATTTTTGGGATATTGAAGCTCATCTAGTAAAGTTTCTATAATCAATATGTATAAAAATCACAGTAACATCATACAGTTGATGCTAAATCTACCAAAACAATACATGCTAAATATACCATACTCCATAGGTGAAAGGACATAGAGCTTTATTCCTTCCTCATTTTCTTCCTCCCTTGCTTTTATTTGCTTACTCAGTCAGTTATCTCATTCATTCAACAACTATTAACTGACTATTACATCTGAGGCATTGTTCAAGTATCTGGGTCTTTAAGGTCTTGTTCTTCCTGAGCTCACATTGTAGGATAAACTTGCACTCTCATGACTGACAGCCAGTGGAAGTTTATAAACTAAAATGATAGTAATCTAGGGGCTTGTGAATATTTTTACAAAAGTATAAATTTTGATACATTTTGAGTTATGTGTTGCAACCAGCCAATAAGAGAAAACAAATAAAAACAAGCAAAATAAAGAGATTAATTTGGCTGTTATACCAATTAGCCATTTATCTGAAATAGAATTTTTGTGATTCTATCTTTATCTGCAAATGTGCATGCCACTTGAAAATAGGTATTTTGAACTACTATTAGCAAGCAGCCTTTAATATGCATTAATTATCACCGGTACTTTAATTAACCTTAAGACATCCCCAAATGTTTTCAAATTGAGTGTTCTCTCACAAGAAACAAAAAAGTACAGTTTTCTCCTTTTTCTTTGGTTCCTCTTCCACTGCTCTTCCTCTTCGCCCTCTCTCCCCCCTCTCCCTCTCTCCCTCCTCTCCCTCTCTCCCTCTTCTCCTTTTTAGGGTCCTGCTCTTTCTCTTAATGTTTCTACTTCCACTTCATCTATTTCATCCATGTATGCTCCTCTTCCTCTTTCTCAGCTTCTTCCTCCTCTCCTTTCTCTTTTATTTCTCATTTTCTTTCTCTTCCTTCTCTTGATTATCATTTTATCTTATTTTCTTTGTTCTTTTTTTCACTTCTGAATATTTACTTGAAAAAAACCATCAGACTTGATTTAATATGAAAAGAGAATTAATTATCTTCATTAGTGTGCTTAGCTATGATCTTAGGACAAAGATTGAAGACAGCTTTTCAGGTCCCCAAAGGGTCTTAATGGATATCCTAAGTTCAGATCTTTCATTTTACTGATACTGGCCTAAGGCAGTAATAAATCATGTTTCAACAGTACACTGAATAAAAGAAACTACAAATACTCTTGGATCAATAGCCTGGGGTTTTATCATTATACTATAATTACAACATAATTTAGCTCTAATGCCATTGAAAATTGAGTTTAATTACCTGAAAAGAACAAAATTATGGAATACAGCATATAAGCTAAAAAAATTACGTAAGTTATTTTGGCAAATACAGACCTACAGTGAAAACAATTTGCTAACTAGGTTAGGCAATTAGATACCCACTTGAACTCCACACTAACAATCTGAAATCACTAAAGCTTAAAAGGGTATGCAATAGCTCTGTCAAGTAGTAAATATTACTGGGATAATGTCCCATAAAGTTAAAAGCAAAACCTTTTTTTTTTTTCTCTCTTTTGCTATCTTCTGTTGTCTGCAATTTGCAAAATAACCATATTTTTTTAATTTCACGTTGACTTTAATTTTAATAAACTTATTCTTTTAACTGTGTATTGGCAAAAATCTCCTTTATTTTACTACCAAAATTTTATCTTTACCTGATGCATTTAGATTATTTGCTTCAAGGGACAATAATAGAGACTACTTAGTATGGATGCTTGAAATTTCTGCAAATTGGTTTAAAAAATGCATTTTCATTCCTTGATTTTCAAACATACTGCAAATATTTTCAATAAAATATATTTTAAACTAACAGTATCAGTATTATTGGGGACATAAAGCAATAAACTGAGGCAAGCTTTAATTACTTGAAATTGAAGTCATTTGGGAACAGCAGAAGAATTGAAATTTTGAACGGTGGTGCTGGAGAAGACTCTAGAGAGTCCCTTGGACTGCAAGGAGATCCAACCAGTCCATTCTGAAGGAGATCAGCCCTGGGATTTCTTTGGAAGGAATGATGCTAAAGCTGAGACTCCAGTACTTTGGCCACCTCATGCAAAGAGTTGACTCGTTGGAAAAGACTCTGATGCTGGGAGGGATTGGGGGCAGGAGGAGAAGGGGACAACAGAGAATGAGATGGCTGGATGGCATCACTGACTCGATGGACATGAGTCTGAGTGAACTCCGGGAGTTGGTGATGGACAGGGAGGCCAGGTGTGCTGCGACTCATGGGGTCACAAAAGAGTCGGACATGACTGAGTGACTGAACTGAACTGAACCTACAAGTAAATCTTTTTAAGGTTTGAATTGAGCTGTGTTTACAGGAAGGGAGTGCAAATAGTGGAGACTTTGACCAGAGTTCAAATCAGTAAGTTTTTTGGCTTGAAGATGGAGAGAGATATTTGTTAGACGTTCATGGATCAGGAAATAATGCTTGATCATCTATAAATCAGATATTTAATAGAGATTAGTCCCTTCAGTTCTGTTCTTCTGAGGGCACATATGTGAGGCTCTCCATTCCATATCCTCATTTTATTCTGGGTTGAAATCCTACATTTTCCCCATTGGATCAAGATCTTTCACAGAAAGCGTTGCTGATAAACTATATAGTTTGACATTGTTTTCCTTCCTTCTTTATTTATTTATTTATTATTATTATCATTTTATCAAAGACATTGTTATATGAAGTCTATGTCCCTTGAGGATAAAGGTGACCACTTTCAGGTGGCTTGTGTGCCACCAAGAAGGGAAATGACAACTGAATTTTATTGACCACCTTTGAGAAAGAAATTTAATAATCAGTTTTAATCAGGATAGCTGAATCAGAGAAACAAGGAAGTCCAGAGATGGTATGAATAGACCTAGCAGTTGGGGATTGGCTGTTGTCCTTTTCTGATTCCTGGAAGAGCTATAAATTCCTGTAAGATCAGGTTAAGTTTCCTTTATGAGTTTGCCTTGACCATCTTCATCCTTTCCCTGCCATACTTCGCTTCACTTTAGTTTGTTTTGATATGTCCCCTTTTTGAGCATGTCCCCATTAGGGGGTTTGATAATCCAACATATTGCTAAGTGTTTCTTCTGCATAGCCTTCATTATTTGACTGATCATCTTTGTTGTTTATTTTTCTACCTCATGCCACAAATGGACATCTTCCTTCAGGTTGAGAGAAGCTTTTGTAGTTAGTACAATCAAAGGACACATTTGAGCAATTTTTTGTATTGAGGCAAAGTGGAGGGTCAAAGCAGGAAGACTTAGTCAAAGATGCAAGTTTTAGATATCATTTCAAAGCATGGTTGCAAACATCAGTGTATCAGACTTGTTATTTTTACAAAGACTGGATAAATAAAAAAATGAATATGTTAAAAGTCACAACACAAATTAAAAAATGACAAATAGGACAGAGGAAGCAAAATGAAGTATGGATTTAAACCCTGAGCCCAATTCTGTAGGTAGCCAGCTGAATAAATCCAATTCCAAGATGAAAAAGATTCCATTTGTTGTAGCCAATGGACTTATTAAAGGTTATGTATTTGAAACTTGACTTTCACAAAAGTGTTAATTCAAGTACAATAAGTGATGCTGACTATACCACAGATACCTCCTTGTTTAGTCAAAAGATAACCTGGCAAAAAAAAAAAAAAAAAAACAGAGAGAGAGACAGAAAGACAGATAATCAAGGACTATCTTATTTTCAAGGACAACTTTGGCCAGAGGCCCTATGGAAATTTGTCAAGAGTTAAGAGATTCTCTTCAAGAAAATTAGAGATACTAAGAGAACATTTCATGCAAAGATGGCTCGATAAAGAACAGAAATGGTATGGACCTAACAGAAGCAGAAGATATTAAGAAGAGATGGCAAGAATACACAGAAGAACTGTACAAAAAAGATCTTCATGACCCAGATAATCACGATGGTGTGATCACTGACCTAGAGCCAGACATCCTGGAATGTGAAGCCAAGTGGGCCTTAGAAAGCTTCACTACAAACAAAGCTAGTGGAGGTGATGGAATTCCAGTTGAGCTATTCCAAATCCTGAAAGATGATGCTGTGAAAGTGCTGCACTCAATATGCCAGCAAATTTGGAAAACTCAGCAATGGCCACAGGACTGGAAAAGGTCAGTTTTCATTCCAATCCCAAAGAAAGGCAATGCCAAAGAATGCTCAAACTACCACACAATTGCACTCATCTCACACGCTAGTAAAGTAATGCTGAAAATTCCCCAAGCCAGGCTTCAGAAATATGTGAACCGTGAACTTCCAGTTGTTCAAGCTGGTTTTAGAAAAGGCAGAGGAACCAGAGATCAAATTGCCAACATCTACTGGATCATGGACAAAGCAAGAGAGTTCCAGAAAAACATCTATTTCTGCTTTATTGACTATGCCAAAGCCTTAGACTGTGTGAATCACAATAAACTGGAAAATATTGAAAGAGATGGGAATACCAGACCACCTAATCTGCCTCTTGAGAAATTTGTATGCAGTTCAGGAAGCAACAGTTAGAACTGGACATGGAACAAGAGACTGGTTCCAAATAGGAAAAGGAGTACGTCAAGGCTGTATATTGTCACCCTGCTTATTTAACTTCTATGCAGAGTACATCATGAGAAACGCTGGACTGCAAGAAGCACAAGCTGGAATCAAGATTGCCAGGAGAAATATCAATAACCTCAGATATGCAGATGACACCACCCTTATGGCAGAAAATGAAGAGGAACTCAAAAGCCTCTTGATGAAAGTGAAAGTGGAGAGCGAAAAAGTTGGCTTAAAGCTCAACATTCAGAAAACAAAGATCATGGCATCTGGTCCCATCACTTCATAGGAAATAGATGGGGAAACAGAGGAAACAGTGTCAGACTTTATTTTTTGGGCTCCAAAATCAGTGCAGATGGTGACTGCAGCCATGAAATTAAAAGACACTTACTCCTTGGAAGGAAAGTTATGACCAACTTAGATAGCATATTCAAAAGCAGAGACATTACTTTGCCAACAAAGGTCCGTCTAGTCAAGGCTATGGTTTTTCCTGTGGTCATGTATGGATGTGAGAGTTGGACTGTGAAGAAGGCTGAGCACCAAAGAATTGATGCTTTTGAACTGTGGTGTTGGAGAAAACTCTTGAGAGTCCCTTGGCCTGCAAGGAGATCCAACCAGTCCATTCTGAAGGAGATCAGCCCTGGGATTTCTTTGGAAGGAATGATGCTAAAGCTGAAACTCCAGTGTTTTGGCCACCTAATGTGAAGTGTTGACTCATTGGAAAAGACTCCTATGCTGGGAGGGATTGGGGGCAGGAGGAGAAGGGGACGACAGGATGAGATGGCTGGATGGCATCACTGACTTTATGGACGTGAGATTAAAGATATGATAAAAATTCAGTATTAAATAGCCTCATTTGCAACTACTCACAGCCAGAGGAGGAAATCTGACAAAGAAATCAAATTTGAATCAGATATTCCTCCTGCAATTTCTCCTAAGGACTGTGGCTCAGGACTGGAAATATTAGAGCAATAGAGTTCAGTGAATTGTAAGGATCTTCAGGCCACATAGCTGGATGTATTTTAGTCACATTTGCCTTGAGTTCCCTTGTTCAGAGTCTCAATACAATATTCCCCAGGTTTGGGATTGTTAACCAAAAACAGGAAAGTAGATCTCCAGAGTTAGAGTTTGACATTGATAGAGAGGGGACTGAGATTTTTCTAAGAACTTGAAGCTATAGAATCTGCAGCTTCATGGAAAACCCAACGATCATTTGAATTTTCTTTGCAATGGCCTAGATAACTGGAAAGTGGCATCATATTTCTAGGCCAAAGAAAAGCATAAAAGTGGACAAACAAATCATAAAAAGACCTTCATGGTATTAGAATTTAGAAAGTAACATCAGGGAGGAAAGGAGAAATGGAAATAAACTTTCTTGCTTCCACATGTTGGGAGGAAGTAGTTTACCTCCATGTCAGTTACTTCTCTGCCAGTTGTTCAGTCACTAAGTCATGTCCAGCTCTTTGCAACCTCATGGACTGTAGCCTGACATGCTTCCCTGTCCTTCACTGTCTCCTGCAGTTTCCTCTTTTCAGTCCATTTGATTCTGAGACTCCAGTATTTGCCTGGGATCAGATGTTGGGTGGAGTCTTTTTCCAGTTGTAAAATAGGCACCAATGGTTTTTTACCTTGTGATTTGGCAGTGGGGGCAGAGATCAAGAGTACTTGGTAGGGACCTTTCTATGAATCTCAATTTTGCAAAAGCATCAGAGTAAAACAATAATGGTGTGTAAATGACAAAAAGAGTTAAAATGCCATGGTTAAAGATATGATAAAAATTCAGTATTATGAAGTTGACTAAGAAATTTGGTTATTTCTGTGGTAACACAACATTTTAAGATAATAACTAGAATTGTGACTGTTCATGGGGTTCTCAAGGCAAAAATACTGAAGTAGCTTGCCATTCCCTTCTCCAGTGGACCACGTTTTTTTAGAACTCTCCATCATGACCCGTCCATCTTGGGTGGCCCTACACAGCATAGCTCACAGTTTCATTGAGTTAGACAAGGCTGTGGTCCATGTGATCAATTTGATTGGTTTTCTGTGATTGTGATTTTCCTTCTATCTGCCCTCTAATGGTGAAGGATAAGAGGCTTATGGAAGCTTCCTGATGGGAGAGACTGACCAAGAGGAAAACTGGGTCCTGTTCTCAGTAAACCTTTACTCCAATTTCCTGTTGATGGGCGGGACTGTGTTCCTCCCCTGTTGTTTGACCTGAGGCCAAACTATGGTGGAGGTAATGAAGACAGTGATGATCCTCTTCAAAAGGTCCCATGCACCCACTGCCACATTCAGTGCCCCGACCCTGCGGCAGACCACCAGAGACCAAGCCTCCACTGGAGACTCCTGGACATTCATGGGCAAGTCTGGGTCAGTCTCTTACTGACCCCATGAACAGTAGGAAAGGGAAAAAAGATAGGACACTGAAAGATGAACTCTCCAGGTCGGTAGGTGCCCAGTATGCTACTGGAGAACAGTGGAGAAATAACTCCAGAAAGAATGAAGGGATGGAGCCAAAGCAAAAACAATACCCAGCTGTGGATGTGACTGATGATGGAAGTAAAGTCTGATGCTGTAAAGAACAACATTGCATAAGAACTTGGAATGTTAGGTCCATGAATCAAGGCAAATTGGAAGTGGTCAAACAGGAGATGGCAAGAGTGAACATCGACATTTTAGAATCAGCAAACTAAGATGGACTGGAATGAGTGAATTCAACTCAGATGACCGTGATATCTACTACTGTGGGCAAGAATCCCTTTGAAGAAATGGAGTCACCCTCATAGTCAGCAGAAGAATCTGAAATGCAGCACATGCGTGCAATCTCCCAAATGACAGAGGATCTTCCAGACCCAGGGATGAAACCTGCACTGGCAGGCAGATTCTTAAGTTGTCAAAATATCAAAAGGTTTGAACAGTTGAATAAATAAGATCACAGATGAAATAATGATCTTCAGTTCAGTTCAGTCACTCAGTCATGTCTGACTCTTTGTGACCCCATGAATTGCAGCACGCCAGGCCTCCCTGTCCATCACCAACTCCTGGAGTTCACTCAAACTCATGTCCATTGAGTCAGTGATGCCATTCAGCCATCTCATCCTCTGTCATCCCCTTCTCCTCCTGCCCCCAATCCCTTCCAGCATTAGAGTCTTTTCCAATGAGTCAACTCTTCGCATGAGGTGGCCTAAATATTGGAGTTTCAGCTTTAGCATCATTCCTTCCAAAGAACATCCCGGGCTGATCTCCTTCAGAATGGACTGGTTGGGTCTCCTTGCAGTCCAAGGGACTCTCAAGAGTTTTCTCCAACACCACAGTTCAAAAGCATCAATTCTTCAGTGCTCAGCTTTCTTCACAGCCCAACTCTCACATCCATACATGACTACTGGAAAAACCATAGCCTTGACTAGACAGACCTTTGTTGGCAAAGTAATGTCTCTGCTTTTGAATATGCTATCTAGGTTGGTCATAACTTTCCTTCCAAGGAGTAAGCGTCTTTTAATTTCCTGGCTGCAATCACCATCTGCACTGATTTTGGAGCCCCCAAGAATAAAGTCTGACACTTCTAATCTGATCTAATTCTAACCTAATTCTAATTCTAGATGGAATTTTTTGTTATTTGTTTGTTTGTTTACATCAAATCAGGGGCTTCTTGGGTAGCTCAAATGGTAAAAAATCTGCCTGCAGTTTTCCAGTTTCCACTGTTTCCCCATCTATTTCCCATGAAGTGTTGAGACCAGATGCCATGATCTTAGTTTTCTGAATGTTGAGCTTTAAGCCAACTTTTTTACTCTGCTCTTTCACTTTCATCAATAATGATCTTAACTGTCTATTTAACCAGAGTGACAAAAGAAGATGTTAAAGCAGATATAAGATATTACATAGTTTGTGAACAAAGCTCACTTTTTTAAATATTGAAAAGACTGGGTTTCCTTAAATAATCAAATATCTGATAAAGGCAAAATAGAGTCCAGGAAATTATTTTGATAAAACACACAACCTTTTCTTTCTAGGCAGATTACTTAAAAGGTACAAAAAAAAATCTTTACAATTGCTAATTAAAATCAGACTAACAGTCATAAAACTATCATCCATTCAGCCAATGAAAGAAAATTAAGCTTCAGTTTTATGAAAGTATTTCGTTTATATAATATTGTTGGGGAAGTGTGTAATTTCCTTGGTTCTGTTTGCCTCAGCAAAAATTTGAAGCAATGGATGGGTCAGTGATGTAGCTCAGTTTTATTGACAAGCAAAGGAAAATATATCCTCAAGGCGTGAGGGTGGAAGGAACAAAAAGAGGATAAGCCCCAATCCTTCTAGGTTTCTTTCTTTTAAACATTTGTCTCCTCCCCTCTGAGCCTGCCCTGTGTAAATTGGGCTAGCCACGAGGGCTGTTTGTTTTAACTGAGGTCCTCACTCTGGTGCTCAGACCTTCCTTTGTTCTATTTTCTTGAGCTTTTCCCTTCTTTGTCTTTTAACTACCACCATTCTGGACTCCTTTTTCCTATTCTAACTACCTAACACTATGTTTTGTAATTAGAGCTTTGCCTTTGGAATCTCCAAAGGCTTCACGATGTTTTTCTTTCCATCTAGGTACAGGGGTTCATTTATTTTAGGTAAGGATACCTATGCTATGCTAAGTCACTTCAGTCATGGCTGACTCTGTGCAACCCCATAGATGGCAGCCCTCCAGGCTCCCCTGTCCCTGGGATTCTCCAGGCAAGAACACTAGAGTGGGTTGCCATTTCCTTCTTCAATGCATGAAAGTGAAAAGATAAAGTGAAGTTGCTCAGTCGTGTCCGACTCTTAGCGACCCCATGGACTGCAGCCTACCAGGCTCCTCCATCCATGGGATTTTCCAGGCAAGAGTACTGGAATGGGGTGCCATTGCCTTCTCCGGAGGATACCTAAATAGAAGAATTCTCTCAGACTGTGAAAATTAACTTCCAACTTAGCTAACTTCTGACCATACAGCTACTTAAAACAACAACAACAACAGCAAAAAACCTTTCAATTATCTTGACAGAATTTAGCTGAAGCAAACAATAAATATTTCTGACAGTTATGTGTGAACCACAGGACTCAAGTTGAGTTCAATTCAGTCGCTCAATTTTGTCCAATTCTTTGCAACCCCATGGACTGTACATGTCAGACTTCCCTAAGTTCAGTTCAGTTCAGTCACTCAGTCATGTCTGACTCTTTGCAACCCCATGAATCACAGCACACCAGGCCTCCCTGTCCATCACCAACTCCCGGAGTTCACGCAGACTCATGTCCATCGAGTCAGTGATGCCATCCAGCCATCTCATCCTCCGTCGTCCCCTTCTCCTCCTGCCCCCAATCCCTCCCAGCATCAGACTCTTTTCCAATGAGTCAACTCTTCGCATGAGGTGGCCTAAATATTGGAGTTTTAGCTTTAGCATCATTTCTTCCAAAGAACATCCCGGGCTGATCTCCTTCAGAATGGACTGGTTGGATCTCCTTGCAGTCCAAGGAACTCTCAAGAGTCTTCTCCAACACCACAGTTCAAAAGTATCAATTCTTCGGCGCTCAGCTTTCTTCACAGCCCAACTCTCACATCCATACATGACCACTAGAAAAACCATAGCCTTGACTAGACGGACCTTTGTTGGCAAAGTAATGTCTCTGTTTTTGAATATGCTATCTAGGTTAGTCATAACCTTTCTTCCAAGGAATAAACGTCTTTTAATTTCATGGCTGCAATCACCATCTGCAGTGATTTTGGAGCCCCAAAAAATAAAGTCTGAGACTGTTTCCATTGTTTCCTCATCTATTTCCCATGAAGTGATGGGACCAGATGCCATGATCTTCATTTTCTGAATGTTGAGCTTTAAGCCAACTTTTTCACTCTCCTCTTTCACTTTCATCAAGAGGCTTTTTAGTTCCTCTTCATTTTCTGCCATAAGGGTGGTGTCTGCATATCTGAGGTTATTGATATTTCTCCCAGCAATCTTGATTCCAGCTTGTGCTTCTTTCAGCCCAGTGTTTCTCATGATGTACTCTGCATAGAAGTTAAAGAAGCAGGGTGACAATAAAACGTACTCCTTTTCCTATTTGGAACCCTCTGTTGTTCCATGTCCAGGTCTAACTGTTGCTTCCTGACCCGTATATAGGTTTCTCAAGAGGCAGGTCAGGTGGTCTGGTATTCCCATCTCTTTAAGAATTTTCCACAGTTTATTGTGATCCACACAGTCAAAGGCTTTGGCATAGTCAATAAAGCAGAAATAGATGTTTTTCTGGAACTCTCTTGCTTTTTTGATGAGCCAGTGGATGTTGGCAATTTGATCTCTGGTTCCTCTGCCTTTTCTAAAACTAGCTTGAACATCTGGAAGTTCACAGTTCATGTATTGCTGAAGCCTGGCTTGAAGAATTTTGAGCATTACTTTACGAGAGTGTGAGATGAGTGCAATTGTGCAGTAGTTTGAGCAGTCTTTGGCACTGCCTTTCTTTGGGGTTGAAATGAAAACTGACCTTTTCCAGTCCTGTGGCCACTGCTGAGTTTTTCACATTTGCTGGCATATTGAGTGCAGCACTTTCACAGCATCATCTTTTAGGATTTGAAATAGCTCAACTGGAATTCCATCACCTCCACTAGCTTTGTTTGTAATGATGCTTTCTAAGGCCCACTTGACTTCACATTCCAGAATCCATTACCAAGTCCCAGAGCTTGCTCAAACTCCTGTCCATTGAGTCAGTGATGTCATCCAATCATCTCATCCTCTGTTGTCCCCTTCTCCTTCTGCCTCAAGAGACGTCCCCAAAGAGAGTGGAATGTACACTGCCCTCCCAAT
Source organism: Bos indicus (assembly GCF_029378745.1). NCBI lineage: Eukaryota > Metazoa > Chordata > Mammalia > Artiodactyla > Bovidae > Bos > Bos indicus. Next base: position 37,576,123 of record NC_091776.1, on the reverse strand, counting down.
ATGCAGAGCTACTCTCCATGTTGACCAAAAGATAGAAAGTCTTAGGAATCCTCAGGGATTGCTCTGAGGGCTGGAAGTAATTGGTAGGACTCTAGCTGCAAATGGCGGAGAAGGCAATGGCACCCCACTCCAGTACTCTTGCCTGGAAAATCCCATGGATGGAGGAGCTTGGTAGGCTGCAGTCCATGGGGTCGCTGAGGGTCGGACATGACTGAGGGACTTCACTTTCACTTTTCACTTTCATGCATTGGAAAAGGAAATGGCAACCCACTCCAGTGTTCTTGCCTGGAGAATCCCTCCTGTCTATGGGGTGGCACAGAGTCGGACACGACTGAAATGACTTAGCAGCAGCAGCTGCAAATAGATTTCAATCCACATTTCTGTATAGCCAAATCTAGTTGCAAATGGGGTATAACTCACATTTCTATCTGGCTATATTTTGATTCCTCTAGGCTGACTGTTGCCAAGAAAGGGTGTCAGAACAGGAGATTAAACCAACAAGAAAGTGGCAGTTGTTCTCAGTGAGGTAAGACATAATGGGACTCTGGGCTGGACACTTTTGGTTTTTCAAGTGAAGTAAAATTCAAGCTTTGTTCTCATCCAGACACTCCAAGAACAAAGTTAGTAGCAAAAGCTGAACTCCACTAAAGTAGGGAGATAAAGTGCCTACTCCTGAGGTCAGAGAAGACTTCCCTGTCTGCACATGTGTAGGAAGGCTTCTTGGGGGTCAGAATGGGAGGACGCCCCACCCCATAATAAGTGTGGACATGCACCTATAGGTCTCAGTAGTGGGATCCATCTTAGAAAAATGTTGCACATGCATCTTGGAGAGGTTCCAAGGATTAATTAGTCAGGTGAAAATAAAGAAACAAGGTAATTGGCCAAAGGTAAACAAAGTCCTGGAAGGACTGTCCTGCATTAGTGATTTACATCACCTCTTTTCTGTGCTCCTCCTCATTCAGGTTGCCTGCATTCACCTCCAGGTATGTCTCTGCCTAGTTTCTGACTTACTGGGCTCCTTGTCATTAGAGAGAGTGACCATACCCTTTCTCTCTGGGTGTGTATCTCTGCCCTGATTCTGAGCTGGATAAGCAAGCTATTTTCCTGTGTGCTCTTCTGTACACTGTGCTGCTGCTGCTAAGTCGCTTCAGTCATGTCCGACTCTGGGCAACCCCATAGACTGCAGCCCACCAGGCTGGGATTCTCCAGGCAAGAACACTGGAGTGGGTTGCCATTTCCTTCTCGAATAATAAACTTTGTACCTGTTTTTATAACTTTTATATCTTTGAAACATTTTTGCTTTCAAATAAGGGCATGAGCCAGGGCTACTTTGCTTCTAGCATCTAGCCCCTGCTGGTCTTGGGGCTAGGGTTCCTAGTTTTCATCCATGTTATCCAGTCCTGGGTGTTCATTGGAAGGACTGATGCTGAGGCTGAAACTCCAATTCTTCGGCCACCTCATGTGAAGAGTTGACTCATTGACCCTGATGCTGGGAGGGATTAGGGACAGGAGATGAAGGGGACGACAGAGGATGAGATGGCTGGATGGCATCACCGACTTGATGCACAAGAGTTTGGGTGAACTCCAGGAGTTGGTGATGGACAGGGAGGCCTGGCGTGCTGTGATTCATGGGGTCACAAAGAGTCAGACACGACTGAGCGACTGAACTGAACTGAACCCAAGTTTAAGTCTTAGGCAGGGAACTAACGGAGAAGGCAATGGCACCCCACTCCAGTACTCTTGCCTGGGAATTCCCATGGATGGAGGAGCCTGGTAGGCTGCAGTCCATGGGGTCACTAAGAGTCAGACACGACTGAGCAACTTGACTTTCACTTTCCACTTTCATGCATTGGAGAAGGAAATGGCAACCCACTCCAGTGTTCTTTCCTGGAGAATCCCAGGGACGGGGGAGCCTGATGGGCTTCCATCTATGGGGTCACACAGAGTCGGACACGACTGACACGACTTAGGAGCAGCAGCAGGGAACTAAGATCTTTCTTTAGGATCACTCACTGCTCTCCCTCCTAGATTAGCAGGTGAGAAAGGACCAATAAAAAAATACGTCTCAATATAGAAAAAAGTTGATATGAAATTTTTACCTTCTTCTCTTGACGGGGGCCTACAGAGAGAGGTTTGGGAGAACTGACCCAATAAGAATTCTCACCCTGTGTTGCCTTCTGCCGTTTTTCCCAGAACCCTATCTGTAGTCACTAGAATAAGTAAGAGTTAAAGTAGAGAGTGTATTTTTGGTATGCCCAAGAATTTGGCAAGATTTTCTATTAATTTTAGTTCTGGTTTCCCTTTATCTGTTTAAGGTAATAGCCTGTAGCAGTTTAACAGAGAATCAAACTTGAGAGGGACCCATGTGCTGGACTTACTTTGAGAATATATGTGAGAGTATTTTAAGGCCATTAGTTTGATGAATGTTTTCTATGGTCATACAATCATTTCAAAGTGGAAGGGCAATTTGTAGCAAGGAAAAAAAAAGTTTGACATCATGTTGGATCAGTTTGTTTTATTATAACCCTTGCATTCTGTTGCTTTTGTTATTATAATCACTTAAATTATGCTGTTTATAGCTTTAAGTATACATAATGGCTTGCTTCTGAGAACCCTGCTCCTTTGCCTGAATGTTAAACAAAAATGTGTCTGTTCAGCTCACAGGGAGACATTCTGACCCTCTCCACCTGTGAATGGCTGCAAGGAAGAAGAAATTAATACATCCCCCCACCCAAGGTTGGCCAAACCAGAAAACATTTTGCAAGATTCATGGTCTTTTTACTTTACTTCTTCACCTCCTCTACTTCTCTGTTCAATAAAATAAACTGGAATACAGACAGTGATAAGAGGGTACTCTGTAACTTTAGCCCACTATCTTCTTGGACACCAGCTTTCTGAATAAATTTGCTATTCCTTGCCTCAACACCTGTCTCCTAATTATTGGCCTGTAGTGTGGTAAGCAGATGCAGCTTGGACTCAGTAACAAATTTAGACCCAAAATTAGAGAAACACGTCCTCAAAAAGAGGAAGATAGAGAGGGAACAATAGGAGCTACCTAGTCTTACAGTTTTTTATTTTAGGTATATATTGAAAATTTGATTTTTCATTAGCCTTTTGCAGTGAAGCTATTTTGGAATTTTGGAGCCTCTAGATACTTCTGCCCACCAATTAGCACAAGTACCAAAACAGGAGGGAAGGGAGTAAGGCACAACCTTAAAAATTGACATAGCTGTAGGATATGACAGAACCTGATTCATGATCTTTTTACTTTACTGGGTCCAGTTGGGCCAAAGAGTCAACTTTCAGTAGACTTTGAGGCTCAACAAACAATCATTGTAATATATTAGCATCTAAACAACACACACATCAGCACCATGACAGTTCTGAGACCAAACATAAAAGACCCCCAAAAATGGGTGGTGGCCCAATTTCTGGAATTCCTGTCCCTTCCTCAAAATTTAATGGGTAAAATCTTCCCATTCATTAGCCTATGAAATTACTGGTCCCATAAAAACTAACCATGTCATATTTCAAAACTCTGTTGCCTTCTGAGGTGACCCACACTCTGTGGACTGTATTTCTCTCTAAATAAATCCACTTCTTACCTACCACTCCATCTCTGAATTCTTTTGCAGTAAAGCAAGAACCTCAAATTCACTGGGAACAGTACCTTATTTTGTTTGATTTGGAAACATTTGTTTTCTAGTGAATATCTTAAATAATCTTGTCCAGTTGAAACATACCTTATAATAGTACTGTGATTCTAGATTGTATTTTAGTTTTACTTTTAGTAAAATCTACAAGTTTAAATCTAAGCCAAGCACATCCTAATTGAAAAACCAAAAAAGTACCCACCAGAAGGACAATCTTTTGTCTAAATTCTGAATAAAGTTGGAGAGCTTGACCAAAAGGAAGGGGCTCAAAATTTGAGAGAGGGCTCACCAAATTACAAGAAGGAAACCCAAAAAGCATTGAGTACAAGCATCTCAGTGTGGGTACCTCACTGAATTTTGATTTTGAGGCAGTTGTCTCCTTCAAATCCCATGTTTTAAAATCACTGAATGTCAGTCTCGATAAAGAGGTAAACTGAAACAAGTGCAATTTGCCTGATATTATTTGTAATTACCATAGGAATTGCAATTTGGGAAATACATGCTATAGCAAGCTACAGGGGAGTCCCATGAAGGTTTGAGTTCAGCTATATTTGTAGGCAAGGAGTGCAAAGAGTGGGAAGCTCAGCCAGAGTCTAAGCAGTAATGATTAGCTTGAAGATGGAAATAAATTCTTGGTGGATGTTCATGATTTGGGAGATAATGCTTTGTTTTCTGTACACTGAGCATTTAATGGAAATCACTGTCTCATTTCTTAAGTTCAGTTTTTCTGAGAGTGCATGCATGAGATTTTGCATTTCATATTCTCCAGTTCCATCCTAGATTAAAATTCTTTCACAGTATTATTTCTGAAAACAGCTTATATGTATATGAAAAATGTAATCATTAAGAGGACTTTGTATATACATATATATAACAATATAAGTATAGTCGAATCTATGATTTTTCCTGTAGTCATGTATGGATGTGAGAACTGAACTATAAAAAAAGCTGAGTGATGAAGAGTTGATGCTTTGGCACTGTGGTGTTGCAGAATTCTTGAGAGTCCCTTGGGCTGCAAGGAGGTCAGACCAGTCAATCTTAAAGGAAATCATCCCTGAATATTCATTGAAAGTACTGGCTGACCTTGAAGCTCCAATACTTTGGCCACCTGATGTGAAGAACTAACTCATTGGAAAAGACTCTGATGCTGGGAAAGACTGAAGACAGGAGGAAAAGGAAGCAACAGAGGATAAGATGGTTGGATAGCATCACCAACTCAATGAATATGAGTCTGAGCAAACTCCAGGAGAGTCCCAACAGAAGAAACAGATTGTTACCAACACTGTAGAAGTGTCCTGTGTATCACTTCTTGAAAACAACCCATTTCCTCAAAGTATTCTGTAATTTGCTTACTGCTTTACAATTAAGAACAGTGCTTTTAATTCATTTAAGATCTGTAGGCATTTTTAAAATAGTTATTCACTATTCTTTTAGAAGCTGTCCATGAAATTAATGATAGCTATCATTTATTAAGTCCATAGTATGTGTCAACCTATTCTAACCCATCGACATACAGAATTTCATTTCACAATTACACTATCTTTCTAAGGTAGATACCTATGATTTCATTTCACAAATGAGGAAGCTGAGTCTTAGATAAGCTAAATGAGTCCTTAAGTTTACACAAACAGGAACTGGAATATCTATTGTCACAGCCAGTGTGGTATTGAACATGAAAATAATACCCATAAAGAAGCACTCATTTTAATTGAAGAATCATTTTGCTGTCTCATGGGAGGCTCTTAGGTAAATTACCAAAGTGAGATATTGAATTGAAAAAAACTCAGTATTTCATTGATTGCATCAGTGGATAGCTGAGTTTAAATTGAACAGCTAAACCTCCTCCCTTGTAATCAGTTTTGTTTTGTTTTGTTTTTCCACTTAAAACATTCACTCAAAATATGCTATAAAACATTATAAGACATTAAAAAAATAAACATTTGACTACAATTTGCTTTCAAACAACTTTCAGTTTATCTGAGACAGGTATAAATGACAAGTAGATTTGATGTTGCTGTTTTTCAGTCACTAAGTTGGGTTTGACTCTGTGAGTTCATGAACTGCAGTGTGCCAGGTTCCTCTGTCCTCCATTGTCTCCTAGAATTTGCTCAACTTCATGTCCATTGAGTCAATGATGCCATCCAACCCTCCTGTCCTCTGCTGACCCTTTTTCCTTTTGCCTTCAGTCTTTCAAAAAATTAGGATATTTTCCAATGAGTCAGTTCTTCACATCAGGTGGCCAAAGAATTGGAGATTCAGCTTCAGCATCAGTTCTTTCAAGGATTATTCCGGGTTGATTTCCTTTAGAATTGACTGAATTGATCTCCTTGAAGTCCAAGAGTCTTTTCTGGTGCCACAACTCAAGAGCATCAATTCTTCACCACTCAGTCTTCTTTATGGTCCAACTCTCACATCCATAACAGACTACAGGAAAAACCATAGCTTTGACAATAGGGAACTTTGTCAGCAAAGTGACATCTTTGCTTTTTCATACACTGCTTAAGTTTGTCATAGCTTTCTGCCCAAGGAGCAAGTTTTTTTTGTTTTTGTTTTTTGTTTGTTTTTTTAATTTTGTGGTTGTAGTCACCATCCATAGTGATTTTGGAGCCCAAGAAAACAAAATCTGTCACTTCTTCCTTTGTTTTCCCTTCTATTTGCCAGAAAGTGATGGGTCCAGATGCCATGATCTAAGTTTCTCTAATATTGAGTTTCAAACCAGCTTTTTCACTCTCTTCTTTCATCCTCATCAAGAAACTCTTTAGTTGCTATTCACTTTCTACCATTAGAGTGGTATCATCTGCATATCTGAGGTTGATTCCAGCTTGTGATTCATCCAACCTGGCATGTCACATGAGGTACTCTGCATATAAGTTAAATAAGTAGGGTGACAATATGCAACCTTATTGTACTCCTTTCCCAATTTTGAACCTGTCAGTGGTCCCATGTCCAGTTCTAACTGTTATTTCTTGACCTGCATACAAGTTTCTCAGGAGATAGGTAAGGTGGTATGGTACTCCCATCTATTTAAGAATGTTCCACAGTTTGTTGTGATCCACACAGGCAAAGGCTTTAGCATAGTCAATGAAAGCAGAAATAGATGTTTTCTTTCTTCTTTTTTTTTTTCCTGGAATTCTCTTGCTTTCTCCATGATCCAATAAATGTTGGCAATTTGTTTTCTGGTTCCTCTGCCTTTTCTAAACTAAGCTTGTACATCTGGATGTTTTTGATTCACATATTGCTGAGGCCTATCTTGAAGACTTTTGAGCATAACTTTGCTAGCATATGAAATGGGTGCAATTGTATGGTAGTTTGAACATTCTCTGTCATTGCCCTTCTGGGGGATTGGAATGGAAACTGGCCTTTTCCAGTCCTGTGGCCACTGCTAAGTTTTCCAAATTTGCTGACATATTGAGTGCAGCACTTCAACAGCATCATCTGTTAGGATTGGAATACCTCAGTTGGAATTCCATCACCTCCACTAGCTTTGTTTGTAGTAATGCTCCCTAAGGCCCACTTGACTTCATACTCTAGATGTCTGGATCTAAGTGAGTGACCACACCATTGTGGTTATCCAGGTCATTATGCCCTTTTCCATATAGTTCTTCTTTGTATTATTGCTACCTCTTCTTAATCTCTTCTGTTTCTGTTAAGCCTTTCCATTTCTGTACTCTATCATGCCCATTCTTACATGAAATGTTCCTTAATATCTCCAAGTTTCTTGAAGAGATCTCTAATCTTTCCCATTCTGTCATTTTCCTTTATTTCTTTGAATTGTTCATTTAACAAGGTATTCTTATTTCTCCTATCTATTCTCTGGAACTCTGCATTCAGTTGGGTATATCTTTCCCTTTCTCCCTTACCTTTCACTTTTCCTCTTTTCACAGGCATTTGTAAAGCCTCCTCGGACAACCACTTTGCCTTCTTGCATATCTCTATCTTTGAGATATAAATGCCAACTCAGCTCAGTTCAGTTCAGTTGCTCAGTCATGTCCGACTCTTTGCGACCCCATGAATCGCAGCACGCCAGGCCTCCCTGTCCATCACCAAATCCCGGAGTTCACTCAGACTCACGTCCATAGAGTCAGTAATGCCATCCAGCCATCTCAGCCTCTGTCGTCCCCTTCTCCTCCTGCCCCCAATCCCTCCCAGCATCAGAGTCTTTTCCAATGAGTCAACTCTTCGCATGAGGTGGCCAAAGTACTGGAGTTTCAGCTTTAGCATCATTGCTTCCAAAGAAATCCCAGGTCTGATTTCCTTCAGAATGGACTGGTTGGATCTCCTTGCAGAACTAGATAGGTATATTTTCACGCATCAGAAAAGTGCATTTATGTAAATTATGTGAGAGTGAATTTTGAAGTCTAAGTTCAGTGACATCTATTAACAACTTTACTTTCACCATAGTGGGAAGATTTACACACCAGAAGTTAAAAGGTGCTAAAAAAATTAGGCTTTTTAAAAAGAGTCCTCAGAGTTGTTTTACTACCACTACTTTTGTATGTGATTTTGTTAAATGTCTCTAATGTTCTTATGGAAGAACATTTTCTCAGATGTACAATTATAATGCAGATTCACCCAACCTATATTGATTCAATATTTTAAAAATATTATTATATGTTGAGCAACAGATGTTAAAAAATTATACATAAACAAGATACAGATACTGTCCTTCTGTGGTTTAATGTCTAATAAGGATTAGATATTATATTGCTTAAATATAATCTTATATGCAATATGTCATGTAATTTTATCCATACCCACATGATTTTGGGAGGAAGGGCTGCTATTTTCCGAAGCAGCGGCAGTGGTGTCAGTGGCAGCAGCTGGAGCCTCTGATTGAGTTTCGGGGTCTCCTACTGGAACCAATAAGCATAGGCAGCAAATCGGGGGAGTAAGGCATGGAGTGCATCTGGCAGTCTTCTAGGATCTTCAGGGTGAAACTGACTGTAAACAGGACTCTGACTTGGAGGGACCATGAAACACTATACAGCCAACAGCAATAGTTCAACAGAGCAGACTATTGTACAGGCTGGACAGACTCAGCAGCAGGTCCAAGGGCAGCCACTATTGGTACAGGTCAGTGGAGGCTGGTTAGTCACATCAACTGGCCAACTATCATGGTCCAAGCTCTTCCTGGTAGACAAGGTCAAACCTTTATGCAGGTACCTGTGTCTGGGACACGGGGTTTGCAGCAGATACAGTTGGTCCCACCAGGACAGATCCAGATCCAGGGTGGGCAGGCTGTGCAAGTGCAGTGCCAGACCCAGCAGATCATCATCCAGCAGCCCCAGACGGCCGTCATTGCTGGCCAGACACAGACACAGCAGCAGATTGCTCTCCAGGGGCAGCAAGTGGCACAGACTGCTGAAGGGCAGACCATTGTCTATCAGCCAGTTAATGCAGATGGCACCATTCTCCAGCAGGGCATGATCACCATCCCCACAGCCAGTCTGGCAGGAGCACAGACTGTTCTTATGGAAGGTGACACCAACACAACCAGCAGTGGGCAAGGGACTGTCATTGTGACATTTCCAGTGGCAGGCAATGTGGTTAATTCAGGAGGGATGGTCATGATGGTACCTGGTGCTGGCTCTGTGCCTACAATTCAGAGAATCCCTCTCTCTGGGCCGAAGATGCTTGAAGAAGAGCCTCTCTACATCAGTGCCAAACAGTACCACCTTATATTTAAGAGGAGGCAAGCTCAGACTAAATTAGAGGCAGAAGGGAAAATTCCGAAGGAAAGAAGGAAATACTTGCATGAGTCTCAACACCATCATGCCGTAGTATGGAAGTGTGATGAAGGCAGACGATTTTTCTCTCCAAAGGAAAAAGATAGTCCCCATATGCAGGATCCAAGTCAAGCAGATGAAGGGGCTGTGACCCAGATCATCCAAGTGTCCTAACCCCAGGCCATGTAATAGAGCTGATTGAGGTCATACTCCTTGCACTGTTTCCCACAGTGCCAAGGATATTGATCAACTCTTCCAATGGGACACTGACAATCACATTCTGCCCTTTTCTACAGGACAGAAACCACTTAGTTTTTAATAAGTGGTTCAGTATTATAATTACAGGGATGTCTGGCAAATTGAAGTTGCAAGCCTCTGTCTCACCCTTTCAGTCAGGACTTATCTCAGGTGACATTGACATTTCATGGATTGGGACGATGCAAGGGACTCACGCCAGCCCATCAGTACCATGCATAGCACTTGTGTTGACTGGTGACGTCAGTCAGCCATCTGAGCAGAAGAGAACAACCTTCTCAACCTAAACTGCAATTGGCGAAGCTGCAACCCATTACTTCCCACAGATTCTGAACAGCACCTATCCCTCTAATGGAGATCTCAGGCTGACTGATGGGCAGTTTGTATTCAGAGGTGGTTTCCAGGCAAGGCAGCTCCATCTCATGATACAGAAACAATAAATTCTCTGAGACACATCCATCTAATCTGTGGTAATAATAAGAATCTTTTCTACCCAGATGATAGGTTGGGATTTTTGGACTCCAGCCAAGAAAAATCTAACTCTGGGGATAGAGTGATAAAAGATTCAAGCACTAAAAACATAAATTGCTGGATCTCTTAGCTTTCACAAGGTGTAGTTTACTTGTCTGTCTGGTGACAGGTCATATGGACCATAGTTCTTGCTATGGCTACTTTTAAGATGCTTTAGAGGGTACTGGACCTTGAAACTGCCTTTCCTTAGTAGAGAACAAAATTATACAACTTCTGTGCTGAAGTACTGAGAATATGTATAATAACTCCAAAACAAAGCAAAATTAGAGATTTTCAATCATAGGCTTTGTGACAGTATTTGAGGAATAGAAAGGTTCATGTATGTTTTACTCCAGAAAGACAAGGTGTAGTGTATATACCCTTGTGATGTCATATAGCATTATCTGTCAGTGGAGGGATGCCTGGGATGGATCATTATAATGAAGAGAAAATTTTACATTTATACTAGAAATTTTAACAAGCATGGAAAGGGAAAAGTCTGAGATTTGATCCTTGACATTTTCTGGAAAGCACAGTTCAGTCAAGCTAGCCGGGACATAATCCAGGTTACCTGCTAGAGTGTGAAGTAGATGATGGCTTCACTCCTGCTGTGCTTTGTGCTGGCCCCAGAGAGTGAACATTCTCATTCTTCCCATGGTAGCTGATTCTTTGGTACCAGTTTCCATTTGTTTCCCTTTTTCTCCATTGGTCCTGTGCAGAAAGGCTTTCACATTGCATCCATGTTCTGGGAATAAAGTGCAGACTGGAGATAGATATTCCTGCAGGGTCAGGAACGGGGCCAAAGCCCCGAGAGTAGGTTGTGCCTCAGTAATCTGTGTCTTTTCTAGATGTGGAACCCTGGGACAACTAAGGTGATATCAGAAGAGTTGCTGTTTTCTTAGAAACAAAGAAAGCTGTAATTCTTTCGAAGAACATTTGGTTTTGATTTAAATACCAAGACTAGAGATATCACTCTATATTAAGAGGGAAAAGAAATTAAACCCACCAAGGAAAACAGCACAAAAGGAAATCATTGTAATGGTGCAAAATAGAGGTACAGAGCTATGCAGAGAAAGCAGGAAGTGAAGTATCTCGCTACTTGCTTGAGTCAACTTATCTGTCCTGGCTTCCAGATGTCAGGAGGGGCTGACCCTTTGGTGTTAACTTTATTTGGGAAGCCCTAAGTTCTTCAGTTAATAGATTACTAAAAACAATGAGGAATTTTTATTCTTTGGTTTTGTTTAGAATTCTTCAAGATGTAGAGTTCGCAAAGAAATTTCTCAGGCTTAATTTCTAGTACTTAAATCAACAACAGTTCTAAAATGCTATTTATTTGTGTCTGTAAGACTGTACATATACTATCAACCTCATACTATTGCGAGTTTTTTTCTCACAAGTTTGAGTTGTTGTTTTTTTTTTTTTAATGAAATGCTTCAGTTGTCATTTTATCATTGCATTTCAGTTAGCTCATGAGCCTTTTATTGTGGTCATTTTAGCACATAATAACCCACAAAGTGGGGATGAGGTTTGCATTTTTTTCTTTGCTACTAGAAGTTCTTTTATTCATCTGTTCTTGTGACTGTAGTGATGCAAATAGAGTGAATGGATGAATGAATAGTTGGTTTAATACACAGTTATTTTACTTAAGTGGTTTTTTTTTTTTGACAGGATAATTATAAATGTATATATTTTAATTGCACTGGTACATTGAACATGTCAGTGTCTATACCACTGAACCAACAGAGCATTTTTCTGGCTAATGGATGTCTGGTAATAATGTCTTGATTTTTCTTTGGAACTCAACTACATAGAAGGTTTTTTTGTTTTCCTATTTTTTTTTCCCCTCAGGAGTGGAAGAAGCACAGGTGATTGATCACTGATGTCATTTCAATTGTTATTTTTTAAAATCAACTTATAAGAATGCTAAAAAAAATATTTATACTGGAGTAATATTTGTAAAATGATAATTTAAAAAATTATCTGTACAGATACACTAATTTTAAGCAAGACATACAAGTCAGATTTGGAAGTTTTCAAGTTTAACTTATGCTATCAATTTAACCAGCAGTTATTCAGATGAAAAATAGTGTAAAGAACATTCTAGGTCAAACAGGAGGTAAAGAGATAAAGCATTTCCATTATAATATAAATCAATGCAATAATTCAAGACATCTTTAAGAAAGTTTCTCACATAGCTAGGTAGATGTATATATTTGTGTGTGTGTACATAACTAAACAACTATATATTTAGTATATATTATGTATATTGTATGCATAATATATATGTATACACATTATTTATATATACACACTATATTTATATACATAATATATATATACATGCATATATATGCATATGTATATATAATATGCTGAAGCTAAAATAAACTCTTCCAAATGCTCAAAGAAGCTTTTTTCCCCTTTTGGCACTTGGTCTTCAGATATATTCATCATTTGACATGGACCGGTGCAACTCTGGTGGCTCAGAGGTTAAAGCGTCTGCCTGAAATGCGGGAGACCTGGGTTCGATCCCTGGGTCGGGAAGATCCCCTGAAGAAGGAAATGGCAATCCACTCCAGTACTCTTGCCTGGAGAATCCCATGGAGGGAGGAGCCTGGTGGGCTACAGTCCATGGGGTCGCAAACAGTCGGACACGACTGAGCGACTTCACTCACTCACTCACTCAGTGCAACTCAAAGGTGATCTGTGAACTATTTGGCTACCAATCTATCTATGATAATATAAAGAGATCAAGCCACTTGAAAAACTGTTTTCAAACCACTTGAAAAACATGCACACATCAACACTCACAAGTGTAACATTCAAGTGTATAACCCCACAGGGCATCACATCACTGTCATTGAGAAGAGTATGGAGTTCAATTCAGAGAAAGATGGAAAAATATGTCAGCCAAACTAAAGAATAGGATCATGTAGCTCCCTTAAAATGTTAACATTTAAAATCTTAGCTACCTGTCTTCTAAACCTGTATAGATATTTGGTTCAGTGTTAATCAAAAAGTAAACTACTCTTCACTCTCCACACCCAATTGCTTAATTTCAGATAAAAGAGACAAAGTGACAATTGCTTTGATTTATTGATGATTTCGTATCATTTTCTTTTTGAGTGACAATCTTTCCATTTGATAGACTTTTTAGTCTGATTCAAAGCAGTAATTGAAATTACTGTTACAGCATCATCAGAATAAAACATCCAGACATTCTTTGTCCAGACACATTTATTGAGAGCACATTACTTTAACTGTGGGCATGGCAGACAGATGAATTGATATTAGGAGACTTATACTAGCTCTTGTCTCTGTTAACAGAACAAATTATTTCTTCTAAATGTTTTAGAAGTTTCCAGTTAACTAAGGAAGACATTTCTTCTTGTTTGAGAGAGATATTTGATTGAGGCTGGTACTTTTACCATTAAATCCAATGGAAGAAAAGCAAACCTATAGAGTTAAAAGAAAGTTATGGACATAGTTTTAGTACTAATATTTGGAAACAGCCTTTGGTAGATGTCCCATGAAGAGATTGGAAAGATTTTCAAAATAAACTTATTCCTTAAGATAAATTAAGCAGAATATCTGGATTAAGTGTAAGCATTGCTCATTGATGGTAATATGATTACTATAGACAGGAATCTGTATATGACATTTTAAAACACGGACATAAACAAACAAATAGTCCAAATACAAAGAATGAGGAGACTGACACTGCACTGGGGGAAAAAATGTTTTATAAAGGAGGAGAGAATATCTGGTATTTTTGGCACATAGCATCGGCACCTTCAGTTGAAGGTGACAGCCAGCATAAGAAATGGCCCTAAGGATTTAAGAAGCAATAAGAATTAGTGTTCACAGTCTTAAGACTGTTGTTTTGAACAGAAGACAAAGCATATTTAATAATTAAGATAGATCCACAAAATTGAATCTCACTGGATATCTCTGCAATGGTGGGCATATAAAAAAAGGGATTTTAAAGCAGAACACAAATAGATTTTAAATAATACATTGAAATCTATTACAAACTAATGTTCCAACTCCTGAACTCATAAATATTTGGAAAGGTAATTTTGGATATGAATTAACCTTTCATCAATTTCAGAGATAAAGCTCACTATGAGAGGATTGCTATTTCTTATTGGTGGCATAATTTCATTTTTATCTTCAAGTTGGACAATTTGAAGAATCTGGGTTATACATTTCTCGAAACAATCTTAATGGAGAGAATGGCACCATGGAGTTAAAATCAGCATGGTGGAATTGTGAAAATTTGGGATTCTGAATAAGTCTAAGAATCTAAGATGTGGGAAATTAGTGATTAATTATGTGTATTAGTAATTGTGTATAACACATAGGGAGGGTTATTATGCAGGGCTGAATATTAAAGAGGTACTGGAAACAAAATGACTGCTTCTACTTTGAAAACATTGATTTGGGGATATTCAACCAAAAAATAGAAGAACAGTAAATAAAATTCAGTTCAGAGAAACTACCTGTAACTTGGACTTTATAGGTCTGACTATCTTTCTGTTAAAGCTGTCTGTTGTGTTGACTTAGACAAATTTACAAAAGGATAAATACTTATAGGTAGACATATCATTTGAAAACTGAAGAGAAATGCAGCTATGAGAAAAATAAGGGGGATTCTACAACATTATCAAATAAATAAAAATCAACAGGAAGACACTATTAAGAAAATATGAAGGTAAGCAGTGTATTGGGAGGAAATATTCTGTCAAAGAACTGGTATAACAAATATATAATAAAAGTAATTTAAATATATTTAAAATATAATTCTAATTTTTTAACTTGAACTAAATTTACATTTTGTTGTTTGATTTGATAAACATTCTTTTTATTTGAAAATGTTATTCCTTCAGTTGTTTTTGACTTTTTGTGACCCAATGGACTGAAGCCTGTCAAGCTCCTCTGTCCATGGAATTTTCCAGGCAAGAACGCTCGAGTGGATTACCATTTCCTTCTAAAGGGGGTGTTCCTGACCCAAGAATTGAACCCAGGTCTGCCACACTGAGGCAGATTTTTTACCATCTGAGCCACCAGGGAAGCCAAATCAAGCATATAGTGACACTGTGGGCAAAGGCAGTCTCTCATACATGCATTATTTCTTTAAATCTTCATTTAAAATTTATTTTATTTGTATGCAATTACCACAACATTGTGAATTTAAGGTGTATAATGTGCTGATCTGATACATTTAGATTTTGCAGTATAATGACCATCACCTCTAAACATGCAATTTATTGATTCCCAGCACTGGGTGGCATAAGAATGAAGTTGTACCTGGGGGTTCACTTCCTCACCAAGAGATAAAGAGACCTTACAACCTGTGTGGGCTTATCACTTTGTCTGAGATTACCTTTCCCTGTTTGACAATCAATGTGTACTCCTTTGCTCTGCTTAAGTGTGCTTGTCAAATGGTACCTAATCCACCCCCATACTACTCTGTCCCCTACAGGAAGGGGACAGGTCCTTCATTCTGCTGCACATAAGCTGTATATTCTTATCTGCTGCCACTGGAGGAGATCCTATGGCCATGGAGGGTACAATACCCTCTACTGAAATTGATCTCGCTCCATTTCTTTGTTCATCCTGTTCTTGACTGTGATGTGTGTTCCTCAAGGACTATAAAACAAGATGTAGTGGGCAGAAGTGTTCAAACTTCTGCTACTGGTTATACACAAAGGATGCCACTTGTGTGACAGATATACCATGACTAAAATGGAAAAAAAAAAAAAAGACTTATTAAACTACTACACAGGGAGAATTTTTTTTTTTTAAAGAAAGAAAATAGTTAAGATTTCTAACCCATTAAATACATGGCCTCAAAGAATCTGTGGTATTGTACAAGAAAATCTTGAGTTAAAAATGAAAGTTGGGTAATGAAAGTAGAAGAAACAGACAAAGTATGTATAGATACATTTAGCATATGGGTGATTTATCTTTGTGTGTGTGTGCGTGCATGTGTGTGTGTGTGTGTGTGTGTGTGTGTGTGTGTGTATGTGTGTAGAAAAAAACATTTTCTAGTAGACATAGTGGAATGATATGGCCAAGTAGGTAAGGCAATGGACTACTAATCCATTGTGCTCTTCAAGTGTGGGTTCAAATCGTACCCTTTCCAAGCTCTCCAATGGTCGGAGAATGCAATTTTGGGGGCTTCCCTGGTGGCTCAGTTGTAAAGAATCCACCTATCAATGCAAGAGATGAAGGTTTGATCCCTGGGTCAGAAAGATCCCCTGGAGAAGGAAATGGCAACCCAATTCAGTATTCTTGCCTGGGAAACCCCATGGACAAAGGAGTCAGGTGAGCTACAGTCCATAGGGTTATAAAAACAGTTGCATACATCTTAAAGACTAAACAACAACAAAATAGACATAAGGGAGATATGATTTTTCCCAGATATACTTTAAAACAAAGACTAAAATAGAAAGTCTTAACAGTGAAATATGTCATAATATTCCATAACATCTAATTATTTAAATGATAAAGATCAAATTAATCATTAATATAACTGCTGCTACCAGTAGAAGAGTAACACAAAAATCCTAATTTGAAGAAATAGTGGTGAAAGGAGCTTTTGGCCCCTTTCCTGTTATTTAAACTAACTCCTGACCTATTATCCACAGAATGCACACAATATCTTAACTGATCCATTGATTCCTTCCCAGATTAAAAGAAGTAGGAATAAAGAATTAAGAAGTTAAAGAATGACTAGCTATTTGACCCCAGCAGCCCTTTAACAATCCTGCAGGTATACCATGTGGGAAAGACAGCACCTGGAGAAATCCTGAGGAGCCAGCCAGCCTGAACCCTCCGTCTTGATCGTTCACTGAGATTGTTTCCCTCTTTTTTCCTCTAAGAACTGGCATGGCTGAACAGTATCTTGGTAATTGGTTTTGGGGACATTAGTCTGCCTTCTTCTTAGGTTTTCAGGCTTCTGATTAAAGCAACCCTTCCTTTCTACTAACATTTGCCTCTCAAGTATTGACTTTTGAGCAGTGAGACACTGGACCCGAGTTTGGTAACAATGGAGTTGAACAATTTAAAGTTGGAGGGCTTCCCTTGTGGCTCACCTGGTAAAGAATCTGCCTGCAATGCAGGAGACCTGGGTTCGATCCCTGGGTTGGGAAGATTGCCTGGAGAAGGGAAAGGCTACCCACTTCAATATTTTGGCTTAGAAAATTCCATGGACTGTATAAAAGTTGCACGTGATCATAGACATAAAACATTCCAATATGTCATTTTTCTTATTTGAACAAACATACAATTTTTCCAAGTACCATGTTTTTCCAAATTATGAATACATAAATGATTTCAAATGTGTTTATATTTTTTCTTTAAGTAAATAAATATTATGTACTTATAAATTACACAAAGGCCCAATTTAAATGAAGACTTTGTACAACAGTATATACCCTTGTAGCCACAACAAAATCAAATTATAGAACATGCACATCACCCTAGAAAATGCCCTTGTACTTCTTTGAAATAATTTCTTAATCCAAATGGAGTAAACACTATTTTACTTTCTGTCACTAAAGATTTATCTTCCATTTGGAGAATTTCATCTAAATGGGTCAAAATTATGTACTCTACTTTTGTGTAATTATAAGTTATATCTACTTCATTGATATTTTCAAATAATTAATTTTTATTATAATTCTCTATTTTTATCAATTTATCATGTCATTAACTGCCACTCATATTTTACTATTTGCTTCATATGAGAGTAGAGAGACATTATTGAAATACCAGGGCATTTTGTGGTGGTGTCAAAGGGTAACAGTGTAGTAATAGTAGTAATAGAACTAAATTAGCATCAGAATAAAGAAAAACCTAAAACCTCACTAGTAAATCTTAAAAACACATTTGAACAGAATCAAGCTAATCTAATCCCAAAGAAAGGCAATGCAAGAATGCTCAAACTACCACAAAATTGCACTCATCTCACACGCTAGTACAATAATGCTCAAAATTCTCCAAGCCAGGCTTCAGCAATATATGAACCATGAACTTCCAGATGCTCAAGCTGGTTTTAGAAAAGGCAGAGGAACAAGAGATCAATTTGCCAACATCTTCTGGATCATGAAAAAAAAAAAAAAAAAACAAGAGAATTCCAGAAAAACATCTACTTCTGCTTTATTGACTATGCCAAAGCCTTTGACTGTGTGGATCACAATAAACTGGAAAATTCTGAAAGAGATGGGAATACCAACAACCTGACCTGCCTCTTGAGAAACCTGTATGCAGGTCAGGAAGCAATAGTTAGAACTGGACATGGAACAACAGACTGGTTCCAAATAGGAAAAGGAGGATGTTAAGGCTGTATAGTATCACCCTGTTTATTTAACTTATATGCAGAGTACATCATGAGAAACACTGGGCTGGAGGAAGCACAAGCTGGAATCAAGATTGCCAGGAGAAATATCAATAACCTCAGATATTCAGATGACACCACCCTTATGGCAGAAAGTGAAGAGGAACTAAAAAGCCTCTTGATGGAAGTGAAAGTGGAGAATGAAAAAGTTGGCTTAAAGCTCAACATTCAGAAAACGAAGATCATGGTATCTGGTCCCATCACTTCATGGCAAATAGATGGGGAAACAGTGGAAACAGTGTCAGACTTTATTTTTTTGGGCTCCAAAGTCAGAGCAGATTGTGATTGGAGCCATGAAATTAAAAGATTGTGTGGATCACTATAATATGTGGAAAATTCTTCAAGAGATGGGAATACCAGACCACCTAACCTGCCTCTTGAGAAATCTGTATGCAGGTCAGGAAGCAACAGTTAGAACTGGACATGGAACAACCAACTGGTTCCCAATAGGAAAAGGAGTAAGTCAAGGCTGTATATTGTCACCCTGTTTATTTAACTTATATGCAGAGTACATCATGAGAAATGCTGGACTGGAAGAAGCACAAGCTGGAATCAAGATTGCAGTGAGAAATATCAATAACCTCAGATATGCAGATGACACCACCCTTATGGCAGAAAGTGAAGAGGAACTCAAAAGCCTCTTGATGAAAGTGAAAGTGGAGAGTGAAAATGTTGGCTTAAAGCTCAACATTCAGAAAATGAAGATCATGGCATCTGCTCCTATCACTTCATGGGAAATAGATGGGGAAAGAGTGGAAACAGTGTCAGACTTTATTTTTTTGGGCTCCAAAATCACTGCAGATGGTGACTGCAGCCATGAAATTAAAAGACGCTTACTCCTTGGAAAGAAAGTTATGACCAACCTAGATAGCATATTCAAAGCAGAGACATTACTTTGCCAACAAAGGTCCGTCTAGTCAAGGCTATGGTTTTTCCTGTGGTCATATATGGATGTGAGAGTTGGACTGTGAAGAAGGCTGAGTGCCGAAGAATTGATGCTTTTGAACTGTGGTGTTGGAGAAGACTCTTGAGAGTCCCTTGGACTGCAAGGAGACCCAACCAGTCCATTCTGAAGGAGATCAGCCCTGGGTGTTCTTTGGAAGGAATGATGCTAAAGCTGAAACTCCAGTACTTTGGCCACCTCATGTGAAAAGTTGATTCATTGGAAAAGACTCTGATGCTGGGAGGTATTGGAGGCAGTAAGAGAAGGAGACGACGGAGGATGAGATGGCTGGATGTCATCACTGACTCGATGGACGTGAGTCTGAGTGAACTCTAGGAGTTGGTGATGGATAGGGAGGTCTGGCGTGCTGTGATTCATGGGGTTGCAAAGAGTCGGACATGACTGAGCGACTGAACTGACTCTACTGAACTCCTTGGAAGGAAAAGTATGACCAACCTAGATGGCATATTAAAAATCAGAGACATTATTTTGCCAACAAAGGTCCATCTAGTCAAGGCTATGGTTTTTCCAGTGGTCATGTATGGATGTGAGAGTTGGATTGTGAAGAAAGCTGAGCACCGAAGAATTGATGCTTTTGAACTGTGGTGTTCGAGAAGACTCTTGAAAGTCCCTTGGACTGCAAGGAGATCCAACTAGTCCATCTTGAAGGAGATCAGGCCTGGGTGTTCATTGGAAGAACTGATGTTGAATCTGAAACTTCAATACTTTGGCCACCTGATGCGAAGAGCTGACTCATTTGAAAAGACCCTGATGCTGGGAAAGATTGAGGGCAGGAGGTGAAGGGGATGAGAGAGGATGAGATGGTTGGATGGCATGACCAACTCAATGGACATGAGTTTGGGTAGACTCCAGGAGTTGATGATGGACAGGGAGGCCTGGTGTGTTGCAGTTCATGGGGTCACAAAAAGTCGGACACGCAGAGCAACTGAACTGCCTGACTGATAGGCAATTTAACTGATTCCCAACACACACTTCAACCTTCTTGAAATCTAGCTATATAATAGGTTGGCTATTTGACACTGCTGTATGATATACAGGAAAATTGTTAAGAGAATGGATCCTAAGAGTCCTCTTCAGAAGAAGAAAGTACTTTTCTCTTTTCTTTCTATTGTATCTATATGAGATGATGGATGCTAACTAAATCTATTGTGGCAATCATTTCATAATATATGTACGTAAAATCATCATATTGTAAACTTTAAATTCATGCAGTGATTTATTGTATGTTAATTATTTTTCAGTTAAACTGAGATGAAAAATTGATAAATTTCAAATCCAAACATTTAATAGCTTTATATTCATTAATACTGAAAAGAGAAAAATATGACTCATACTTGGACAAAAAATGTGAATATAGATATACACATAAATTATATGAATTATGTAATTAATAGATTTAAAATGGCTATCATATATGTGCTCAAGATTATGAAGGAAAACATGGGCTTGCTAAGAAAAAACAGAAAGATATCTTTAAAAACTAAGTGAAAATTGTGGAGAAAAAATATTGTAATTAATTGTAATAAAAAAAAAAAATCACTGGAGACACTTACCAGAATACAGACACTTGTGAAACAGAGTATTTACTGCCATATCAGTAAACAAGTATGGCACATCCATCAGCTATTTTGAGCCTCCAAATGTGAATTTCTGAGCTTGGAGAGTGCCCAAAAGGAAGAATATTGTGAACTATCCAGCATCTATCAGCCTCTCCTCACAGTGAGTGCTGAGGATCTCTGGGGATGTGAAAAAGCCCGGAAGGCAGCCATCTACCACTCCCTACTGTGAGGAAGGAACTAAGGATGTGAATATCAATCCAATCATTTAGATTAAATATAAAAATAAAATATGCAATTAATCCAAAGGAAGAAAAACAGAGAAAAATAAAGAAAAAATGTGACTGATGGAAAACATATAATATGATTAGTTTGAGTAATTTTGATACTGCATTATGTAAAAGTGGCTTAAGCATTACAAATATAAAGTAGGTATTGTCTAAATGGATAAAAATGTGAGATCCAACTGTATTAAGACAACAAATGAAGTGTTAATATGGACAAAGAAAGCTTAAGTTAAAATACACTATATAAAAATTAATCATAAAAAGCTGGAATGGTTACATTAATTTCACAAAATCTAGATTTCAAAAGAAGGATTATTACCAGAAATAAAGTATTAATTTAGCAATGGTAAGAGAATTAATTTACAAAGAAAACACTAACATTCAGTACTCATGAAATTAATGGTCTTCCCAAGTGGGGTTAGTGGTAAAGAATCCACCTGCCAATGCAGGAGAGGGATTCAATTCCTGGATTGGTTGCAAGATCCCCTGGAAGAGTAGGCAATGGAAACCCAATAAAATATTCTTGCCTGGAAAATTACTTGGAGAGAGGAGCCTTTTGGGCTATAGTCCATGGTGATGCAAAAAGTTGGACACAACTGAACACACATGCAACTAATAATGTTGCTTCAAAATACACCAAGCAAAAAAATTGCATAACAGAAAGGAGAAATATAAATATACACAGTCACAGTTGGAGATTTCATCCCTCTGCCTTCAGTAACTTACAAAACAAGTAGAATATTACCACGTATATGAAGGATAGGAACAATACCATCACCTAAATGATCTGATTGCTCTTTATAAAACACTACATTCAGTACTCATGGAGAAAACATTTTGTTTAATGCATACTCAATGGAATATTCACCAAAATAGGCTGCATGCTGGCTATAAAATAAGTATAAATGAATTTAAGAGTGTGCAAATCATACATACAATTTTTTTCCCTCTGACTACAAAATAATTAAATCAGAAATCAATGACATATTTGGAATAATGTGGAATATTATTGGAATAACCCCACATATCAAAATTAAACAACATACTTATAATGACATGAGTTTAAATAAAATATTGTACGCAAAATTATGAGATATTTAAATGGATTGAAATGAAAACTCACCTATCAATGGTAAATTCTTGTATTAGAAAAGACTGAAATTCTCAAGAAACAGCTAAGAAAATGAAGTGCAAATTATAACTTTGCAGAAATCTGATACCTAAATCTAACTACCTGGTTAATTTTAAAACTATTCTTTTTACATAGCTTTTTTCCACTAATATTTGATCATCAAAACAACATTAGAATGCCATCTAATATTTTAAATGCCCAGGTGGAATTATATATGCCTAGTTCACTCTGGGATTCCTCCTTTCTTTAGCATGGGCTTGGGTGATCATGATTAACAGTGTCTGCCATAATATAAATGTTTGTCACATAAGTCGTGGTTGGTTAAATTTGTTTGATGGTAACACTTGACAAAAGAGTGATTCTTGATAATGACAATGCCACCAAAAAGAAAGTGTACACTTTTATATGTAAAACATAATTTAATGCACAAATCACCTTATATGTAGAAAGGTTTAGGATTTTTTTGGTGGTCCACTGGTTAAGACTTCATGCTCCCAACCAAGGGGGCAAGGGTCCCATGCCTGGTCAGGGAACTAAAATCCTGCATGCCACAGGACTCAGTCAAAAATAAATAAATAAATAAAATTTTCAGTCTTTTAGTTATTAGGCAGTTTAGTTTTACTCTTTCTGCTGATTGATAAGTGATCCTCTCTCTCTCTCTCTCTTTTTTTTCCTTTGTTTCTTTCTCTTTTAAATTTTAGTTTTCTCTTTATTTCCACTTCTACAACATAACTAATTTTGTTAAGTTATGTGAATCTTATTGAAGAACAATATCTTTTAAAATTAGACAGTAAGCTTCCTTGAAACAGGTCTGCCTCTATGCTGCCTTAATGGAGTGTGCAGTCCTGGCTGAGTCTCTGAGAGCGGGACTGAGGCTAGAAGCTTTCTATCACTGCTTCTAGAATCTTTTACTTTAGATGTGAGATTTTTCACTTGTTAACAGTTTAGCAGCTGTTATTCCTAATATAAATGCAAATGCAGATGTGTTAACTTGAAAGACCAAGCTTGGCCATTCTCCTGATTTATGGAGTGATTTGGGAGAATAATTATAGGACAATGACAGAGGAATGAATGCCCTGTCAGAGGGAGCTAGCATACAAAAGTGATACACTTTGGACGTTATGAGATGGCGGCAGGTAATACAGAATTTTAGTAAAGCTATTGACTTATTGCTCCAGGGTTTTTTATGCTCTACCTGTTGAAAATATACTTAATCCTTTTGGAGTAAATAAGTCCTTTGAAAAAAAATTGCATAGGTAAATGAGAATAGAAGAAAAGAAAACTTCAGAAGAAAAATATATTAATTTTCCTATTAATTTAATCAGAAAATGGCTTAATCCATTAATTTGAGAAAATAAAATAAAATGAGGTGAGGTGATGACATGAAATGAAATAAAAATAAAGTAAAAATAAAATAAAAGAGAACCACATGGATGCCTGGAATTGTAGTAGCAGATCACAATGTTATTCATCTTTCTTAGAGTGGTAAAGGGCATAGAATAGAAAAGAATAGTGTTAATCACTCAGTCATCAGCAACTCTTTGTGACCACATGGATCCAGACTCCTCTGTCCATGGAATTCTCCAGGCAAGAGTACTGGAGTGAAGAGCCATGGCATTCTCCAGGGGATCTTCTGAACCCAGAGATTGAACCCAAGTCCCCTGCATTACACGCAGATTCTTTACTGTCTGAGCCACCAGGGAAGCCCTAAGGGGCATAGAAACACATTTTAAATATATTCAGAATCTACATATTATGTCAATGTGGGCCTTGCAATTAGTCACTGGTAAAGACCCTTGTTTACTGAGGTCATTGGTTTCCTTCACCTCACTGTATTTTCCTGTGCATTTCCTTCTGTCTTGTAATTCTTGCTTAGGCCATCCTGCAGTTTCTACTCTAATAAGTGATCTACTCTAAGAAGAGACATATATCTTGCACTGAGGCTAATTCTGTTGCTCTTAAAGCTGCCACTATAAATCACTTTCTTAATCTAGCACACAATCTTCCTCCTCTGATCACTTCACTGCTTTTTCTGGGAACACCACCAAAAACTGCATCCTGTCTTGCTATAGCTTCAGGATTCTATGCTTAACAAAGAGCATTGATAAAATGACCTATTTCTGCCCTAGGAGGACTAATATAATAGAGCGAAAGAAAAAGAAGTAACATATTTCTGTTCTTTCTCTGATTATTAGATGCCATCTTTTTTCTCTTTGACTACTCACAAATTAACACATAGACACCCATTCCTTTGACTCTTATTCCATTTCAGCTAACATAGAAGTTATTTAAATTTACCTGGTTTGGTCATGCTTATATGGCAGTACAAACCATTCATTTATTTTTCATCTGCAATAGCCTCTTTTCTGCATCTCCCACCCCTGCATGTCCCTTCATGCTGTGCTCCTGAACAGTCTATTTTCTAATTCAAAGTGATCTTGCAGGATTATCTTCCAAAACTAGGCACTTGGACTTTATTAATAAATCAAGATGTGATGTTTTCCCTGTGGTACTTCATTTTCTACTTAAAATTCAGAAATAAACTTAAAGGAACAAGTACTTTTTTTTTTTTTTTTTTTTGTATGTGACAAATACCAACGGAAAATAACCAAATGACTAAATTAATAATAAAATGATGGGGTACAACTTCTGGTCACATTTTTAAAGTAAAGTCCTGAAGAATATGTAGGACTAGATTTCTTCAAAAAAAAAAAAGTCCTAAGGCAAAGGTACAAGCATGAAAAATGTCATGAATGCAGTGTTGAGAACAAAGAAATCATACGAAGCTTACTTGCCATGAGATGTATAAAAAAAAAAAAAATCCCACAATAAATCTCTTCGTTTTCAAATAGTTTGATTAAACCATTTTAAATGATTAGTTGAAACACTTCTAACTTTGGGGCTTCTTTGCTTCATTTGTGCAACACATATTTTTGTTCAGAGAGAAACTTGCCCTGTATTAGCCTGAACTTAACTGGGTCGGGAAGATCATCAGGAGGAGGGCACAGCAACCCATTGCAGTATTCTTGCCTGGAGAATCCCATGGAGGGACCTGGAGAGATACAGTCTATAGGGTTTGTTTTTTTCTGTTTTTATTTTTTAATATAAATTTATTTATTTTAATTGGAGGTTAATTACTTTACAATATTGTATTGGTTTTGCCATACATCAACATGAATCTGCCACAGGTGTATATGTGTTCCCTATCCTGAACCCCTCTCTTACCTGCCATACTGTCCCTCTGAGTCATCCCAGTGCACCAGCCCCGAGCACCCTGTATCATGCATCGAGCCTGGATTGGCGATTCATTTCATATATGATATTATACATGTTTCAATGCCATTCTGCAAAATCATCCCACCCTTGCCCTCTCCCACAGAGTCCAAAAGACTGTTCTATACATCAGTGTCTCTTTTGCTGTCTTTCATACAGGGTTTTCATTACCATCTTTCTAAATTCCATATATATGCGTTAGTATACTGTATTGGTGTTTTTCTTTCTGGCTTACTTCACTCTGTATAATAGGCTCCAGTTTCATCCACCTCATTAGAACTGATTTTAATGGCCGAGTAATACCCCATTGTGTATATGTACCACAGCTTTCTTATCCATTCATCTGCTGATGGACATCTAGGTTGCTTTCATATCCTGGCTATCATAAACAGTGCTGTGATGAACACTGGGGTACACGTGTCTCTTTCAATTCTGGTTTCCTTGGTGTGTATGCCCAGTAGTGGGATTGCTGGGTCATATGGCAGTTTTATTTCCAGTTTTTTAAGGAATCTCCACACTCTTCTCCATAGTGGCTATACTAGTTTGCATTCCCACCAACAGTGTAAGAGGGTTCCCTTTTCTCCACACCCTCTCCAGCATTTATTGCTTGTAGACTTTTAGATAGCAACCATTCTGACTGGCGTGAAATGGTACCTCATTAAAACTCTCACTGTTTGCAGATGACATGATCCTCTACATAGAAAACCCTAAAGACTCCACCAGAAAATTACTAGTTAATCAATGAATATAGTAAAGTTGCAGGATATAAAATCCCCACACAGAAATCCCTTGCATTCCTATACACTAATAATGAGAAAATAGAAAGAGAAATTAAGGAAACAATTTCATTCACCATTGCAATGAAAAGCATAAAATATTTAGGAATGTATCTACCTAAAGAAACAAAAGACCTATATATAGAAAACTATAAAACACTGGTGAAAGAAGTCAAAGAGGACACTAATAGATGGAGAAATATGCCGTGTTCATGGATCAGAAGAATCAATATAGTGAAAATGAGTATACTACCCAAAGCAATCTATAGATTCAATGCAATCCCTATCAAGCTACCAATGGTATTTTTCAGAGAGCTAGAACAAATAATTTCACAATTTGTATAGAAATACAAAAAACCTCGAATAGCCAAACAATCTTGAGAAAGAAGTATGCAACTGGAGGAATCAACCCGCCTCACTTCAGGCTCTACTACAAAACCACAGTCATCAAGACAGTATGGTACTGGCACAAAGACAGAAATATAGATCAATGGAACAAAATAGAAAGCCCAGAGATAAATCCACACACCTATGGACACCTTATCTTTTACATAGGAGGCAAGAATATACAATGGAGAAAAGACAATCTCTTTAACAAGTGGTGCTGGGAAAACTGGTCAACCACTTGTAAAAGAATGAAACTAGAACACTTTCTAACACCATAGACAAAAATAAAGTCCATAGGGTTTTAAAGAGTCAGACAAGACTGAAGTGACTTAGCATGTGTGCAACTGAAAAAAAAACTGACCTTATATGGGTTAAAGAATCCATTAAAGTAAGCTGAATACTATTACAATAAATCTGGGTACTCAGTATCTTAAGTGGGTGAATAACGTGGCTAAACCCTGTCACACAAAAAGTTCATTGTGTGGGAAATTCTGTTCAAAGGAGCTATTCAGGAACACAGACTGATGCTGGCTATTAGTTCTTCAGTATCTGATTTAGATAAAAATTTAAAAAATACCTTAATATACCTTAAAAAACAGCTACCAAATTGATGAAAAGGAAGAGGAGAAAGGAAAGAATTAAGCAAGAGGTTCTGGGAGGGATTTGGTCTGGAATTGGATTTTATCGCCTTTGTCTACACCTCATTAATGGAAAATTCAAACGCATACTTAAAAGGAAATACCAACTGTGGAGAATAACTAGCCACTCTCTGGCCTAGCAAACAATACTGCTGCTGCTGCTGCTGCTGAGTCGCTTCAGTCGTGTCCGACTCTGTGCGAGCCCATAGATGACAGCCCACCAGGCTCCCCCATCCCTGGGATTCTCCAGGCAAGAACATTGGAGTGGGTTGCCATTTCCTTCTCCAATGCATGAAAGTGAAAAGTGAAAGTGAAGCTGCTCAGTCGTGTCCGACTTGCAGCGACCCCATGGACTGCAGCGTACCAGGCTCCTCTGTCCATGGGATTTTACAGGCAAGAGTACTGGAGTGGGTTGCCATCGCCTTCTTCAGCAAACAATACTAGTTTGTTTGTTTTTTATTTATTGCAACTGGAATGTTTTCTGGGGCCAATAATAGTTTTTAGGATATATTGTATAAATAACAAACAAAAAATTTGCTTTAATTCTTTTAGATTCATTATTTCTTATTAAATGCTATTCAAAATCATAAACAGGTATGAAAAGAAGCAGTTAATATAAAGTGTCATAGATTAGTCACAGCAACATACTGTGTTGTTACATAGTGTGACAATGAAAATATGAAGCCTACATCTTTTTCTGTTTCCATTAGGTTTTGCTGTTGTTGTTGTTTAGTTGTTATGCCATGTCCTACTCTTTGCAGCCCCACGTATTGCAGAGGATCAGGCTCCTCTGTCCATGGGATTTCCTAGGCAAGATTACTTGAGTGAGTTGCCATTTTCTCCTTCAGGACATCTTTCTGACCCAGGGATGGAACCCATATCTCCTGCATTAGAAGGCAGGTTCTTTACCACTGAGCTACCAGGGAAGCCCTGCTGCTAAGTCGCTTCAGTCGTGTCCGACTCTTTGCGACCCCATAGACGGCAGCCCACCAGGCTCCCCTGTCCCTGGGATTCTCCAGGCAAGAATACTGAAGTGGGTTTCCATTTCCTTCTCCAATACATGAAAGCGAAAAGTGAAAGTGAAGTCGTTCAGTCGTGTCGGACTCTTAGCAACCCCATGGACTGCAGCCTACCAGGCTCCTCCATCCATGGGATTTTCCAGGCACGAGTACTGGAGTGGGTTACCATTGCCTTCTTCATAATAGGGAAGCCCTATTATGGCTTATTACAGGATATAAAATGTAGTTTCTTGTGCTATATAGAAGGATCTTATTGTTTATCCATTCTACATATAATGCTTTGCATCAGGTATCTTAACAAGCACCTGGATTCATTTTGTGTCCCAGTTGTGAGTATCCATGTTTGTGTGCTTATGGTGTTGACTCATTTGTGTTACATATAACTAAAGTAATAAAAAGGTGAATACAGAGTAATTTGACATATGTAATTTTTCTCCTCTCTCTTTGTATCTGTTTCATTGGAACAGATCTTATTGTTTATGGGTTCAGTCAGTCAGTTCAGCTCATTCAGTCATGTCTAACTTTTTGTGACTCCATGGACTGCAGCACACCAGGCTTCCCTGTCCATCACCAATTCCTAAAGATTACTCAAACTCATGTCCATCCAATCGGTGATGCCATCCAACCATCTTGTCCTCTGTTGTCCCTTCTCCTCCTGCCTTTAATCTTCCCCAGCATCAGGGTCTTTTCCAATGAGCCAGTTCATCACATCAGGTGGCCAAAGTATTGGAGTTTCAGCTTCAGCATCAGACCTTCCAATGAAATTCAGGATTGATTTCCTTTAGAAATGACTGGTTGGATCTCCTTGCAGTCCAAGGGACTCTCAAGAGTCTTCTTCAACACCACAGTTAAAAACCATCAATTCTTTGAGGCACAGCTTTCTTTATAGTCCAACTTTCACATTCATACATGACTACTGGAAAAACCTTAGCTTTAACTAGACAGACCTCTGTTGGCAATGTAATGTCTCTGCTTTTTAATAGGCTATCTACGTTGGTCATAGCTTTTATTCCAAGGAGCAAGCATCTTAATTTCATGGCTGCAGTCACCATCTGCAGTGATTTTGGAGCCCAAGCAAATAAAGAGTCTCACTGTTTCCACTGTTTCCCCATCTATTTGTCATGAAGTGATGGAACCGAATGCCATGGTCTTAGTTTTCTGAATGTTGAGTTTTAAGCCAACTTTTACTCTCCTCTTTCACTTTCTTCAAGAGACTCTTTAGTTCTTCTTCGCTTTCTGCCATAAGTGTGGTGTCATCTGCCTATCTGAGGTTATTGATATTTCTCCCAGCAATCTTGATTCCAGCCTGTGCTTCATCCAGCCTGGCATTTCTCATGATGTACTCTGTATATAAGTTAAATAAGCAGGGTGATAGTATACAGCCTTGATGTACTCCTTTCCTGATTTGTAACAAGTCTGCTGTTCCATGTCCAGTTTATAGGTTACAAAATTTATATTCAAAAATGTACCACTAAAATCATTTTCAAAAATCCCTAGCTGGGAGAAAGAAATAACTAATATTATTCTGATCATGTCCCTAGCCTATAATACAGTTAAGTATTTCATTTCTCTTCATCAATAGTCTTGCCCTGGTTTCCAGTGATGTGTGAGAAAGTCCCAAGAGTTGTATTTAGCTATCTTTATTTATAGAAACCAAATGTGTAATTAACATGTCTCAAGGAGGTGAAGTGTCAGTTTGAGCCCATCAAGTGTCATCTAATCAAATTTCATGAATTAATGTTTTCAGTGAGAAGTGTTTCCTGGAGGCGTATTGGCTAAGGTGAAAAGTAGAGATGCAGATTAACTGAAATTCAATTTTTTGAACTGGTAATGGGCTCTTAGGTAGTATCCCATTGGCAGATAAGCTTAAATGCTTTAGAAAATAAAAGGAAAGTAATGATAAATACATAGCATTCTTGGCCATCATTCATATATAACAGTTCTGTAATTTCACAATTATTCCCAGGTCTGTAATTATTTGTGTTGGCAAATATATTATTTGATTTTGAAAACTGTGTCACTAATTACAAGGTTCCTGAAGATGTATTTTATAGTATCTATCCTATTACTACCATTTATCATTTGTAGTTCTGACCCTATAAATTCAAGATTTCTATACACTCCTGGGAGTATTTTTCCTTTAATGAGACATTGATAGTGAAGGGGTATTAATATGAAACATTTCATTGAAAAGGTCGTGAAACATCTAAATTCATAAGAAATTCTGTTTAAATGATGTTATAATGACATCTTTATATGTAACAGTAAAATCCTTAAAGACATATTTTTACTAGAAGTTGCAGGAAATATTTATCTAAAATTAACTATTTTGTTCAATGAATTAGGATGTAAGAGTTTCAAGGGAGACTGAGACATTGAATTTTGTAATTTTCATACCTAACTGCACATCAGACTATGTTGGTACCTAGAAGTTACTATTCAGTAAGACTCTTTTTGAAGCCAGAATCCTGTATTTCAAAATGAAGACAAAATTTCTTAAGATAATTCTAACATAGACATACTGTGTTATTTGAGGATGGCTGTTCAAGAATAAGTATTTCATTTTACTTATAAGAAAGTAGTATCTAAAAAGAATAAGATCCCAGGTTAAAAGCCTACTTTTAATTTCATCTAATTTCTTAGTTTTAGGCCAGGGTGAGGGGAGAAGATGAGTACTAGTTACTTCATCACTGATGACAAGCACATATTCTAATATACTTTGGTATGCTATATCTTTTCTATATAAATGTGTTAAGTCAATATTAAAAAAAAAAAAAAACAACCCAGTGGTTGTTTTAAAGTTGAAAATGTGCATTACTAATATACAAAAATGTATTTAGGTTCAAAATTATATTACTTCAAATTCATCCTTTGGTCTTCTTAATTCACACTTAATACTTAATTTTTATTTCCAACCTTCCATTTTTAATTTCTCAAATGGGATGTCCAAAGAGTATAATCCTTTGTCTACCATCATATCTATATGGATATGTAATTCCCGGCATTGCCATGCATTGTATTTATGTGTGTATCACAATCAATTTTATATTTTATTAATTTTATTTTTATTAGTTATTTCCAAGAATATTATGAAAAGAAAAAAATGCACATTTCTTTATAGTTACCCATGTATTTACATTTCTGGCATCTTTTTTTAGATCCATAAAATAAACTATAAAGATATACAACACAGGGAATATAGCCAATAATTTTATAATAACTACAAGTGGGGAATATCCTTTAAACATTTTGAAGCACTATATTTTATACCTGTAACTTGTATAATATTTACATCAACCAGACTTCAATACAAAAGAAACAACAGAAAAACAGACACACACAAAATATCATTCCATTTTCTTCAGGTCTCCATTATTTCTGATGAGAAATAAGTAAGATTCCTATTACTGTTTTTCTGTATGTAGTAGTTCCTTTTTTTTTTTTTTCCTCTTAATGTTTTCAGATTATCTTTGATTTTCTACTAAATTTATCAGACCTACAAGTCCACTCCTTTCTGTCATTTTTGGGGAAATTATTTTACATTGCTTATTTAAAAATGTTCTGCCCTATTCTCATGTGCTTCTCTTCCTGACACAGTTATTATATATCAGTTTTATTTTGCCTGATAATTGCTATCTTAAGCATGTTTCTCTCAATCACTATCTCTGTCTGCTATTCAGATAATTTTTATTGTATTTTTTTTTATTAATCAGTGATCAAGGTCACTGGCTCCATTCTCACCTCCAGTCTACTGTGAAGCACAGCAACAATTTTAGCCTCAGTTATTTTAGTTTAAAATTTTAGAATTCCCCTGTTTTTATGGATTCCATTTCTCTGATGAGATTACATGAATGTGCAATCGTTATCATCTTTTTTTTAATCTTTTGAAAATAGTTGTACTTATTTGAACAATATGTAATACTTGCTTTAAAATTGTCTGCAAAATCTAATACCCAAGACATTGTTAATTTGACTTCTATTGATTGTTTTATTGACTATTAGTCACATAGGCTGGTTTCCTTGCTTATCTAATTTTTGAAATTATCATTTTGTACTAAAAATATTTTATGATCAATTATAGAGATTCTAGATTCTGTTAACTTTCCCTGAAGTATATTTATTTTCTTCTCATAGGGAATTCAGTTACTAACTGGTCACTTGTCCTTAGGTAGGTTCTGTTAACACTTTGCTGGGAATTATTTGTGCAGAGTCCTAGGTGTCTCTTAAGTTCCCTAACTTGTAAGACTTGATCTCCAAACCCTTCCTCTCCTGTAGAACTCCTCAGGGCTTGATTTTAGTATGTTAGGGAAGGTACAATGAAGGTACTACTAGGTCCTCAGACTTACTCATAAGCTGTGGTCTTTCTGGTGTCTCAACTGGATGTCCAAAATGTAAAGGAAGTGGCAATGACATTTTGCCACTTTCCTTGGATTGGGTACCAACATCGCCTAGTGCAGTTACCTCTCCCACTCATTTCATTCTCAATCCTGCAGCCAACACTATTGGGTAAATCCTGTAGAGTCTTTCCCTGTGTATGTGAGACTTGGTCCTTAGCACAGAACTTGTTAGGAAAACTCAAGCATGTTTGTGGGAAGTCAATTTCCAGGCTCCCTCTTCTTCAGTGGTATTATCTACAGAGCCCAGATGCTTGAGCACCCATGGATTTGACTTCTCCCACCCTCCTTCAGCTCAACTGTTGGGAATCCTATTGGAGACCAGCTTCTTGAGCCATGATTAAGGAACTGTCTTCTGGTAGAGAGATGATTGTGGAGCAAATCTGAATGTCCATGTTTCCAAAATTTGGTGTTGTATGCCCTTGCTGTCTAGTTCATAATAACTATTACCTTATGTACATTGTCTAATTATTTGTTTACAGTGGAGGATGTAACCCAATAATATTACCCCAAAACTGATTTCACCCTACTTGCAAGTAAGGACAGCACTGGGTATCTTTTCTAAAGCAGCATGTTTCTGAACAATCCAATTGGGGAAGTTTTAAGCTAAGGGTCCATGCATAATCAAGAAGGGGTTGAAGGAGAATTCAGTATAGAATTGGGGCAAAGGTTGACAGAGTCCAAACTTTAGTTGATCGAAGTCAGAAGGGTCAAGGCTATCATTCTATTTTGCATGTGGGCATGTGTGTGTGTGTGTGTGTGTGTGTGTGTGTGTGTGCATGCGTGCAGATAGAGCAGTGCTTAGTTTCTTCAGAGCTCAAAGAAAACATATATTAGATTGGTTAGTACATCCTATGAGGAGGAACCTGGACTCTGTTTGATAGCTGAACTTTTTGGGGTTTTTATACTGCTTTTCTTTCTTTCTTGCCTTCCCTCACTTCCCCTTAAAATCATAGATTACTGACATCTGTTGAAGGGAAAGTTTTGAGGTTGGGCTTAGATCACAAAATGGCTTAGGCTAAAATGGCTCCTCATGTCAAGAAGGACCATTCTTGCTTCTCTTTCTCTGAGAACCCCTTAACCTATGTGCTTACAAAACCACTCTATCATTCTTGGAAGCAAAAATCCTGTGTTGATATGTGATGTTTGGCATTAACAAACAGAAAAAATACATAAGACTTAATTGAAGCTCTAAAAGAAAAAAAGTATTTTCAACCCTCTCAAAATAAAAGTCAAATTATGTCTCACATAATTTCAGGACAGAAAAGCACAAGTGCTTGTATCTTCATCTTACAGGAAGATGTCAAAGGATGATGTTTACAGTTACCTAAAATTAACAATGCAATTAAAAGTCAACTGAGTTTTGAAAATAACTATTCTGTATTGAGTGAAACAAAAAAGGGTATACAGATTGAATTTAATAAGGTAAATTGTCATTTTTTTTTTCATAATAAGTCAATAGTTCCCACATAACATTGATAAAACAGGAACTAGAACTCTGAAATTTTTTCTCGTGGATGTAACTATGAGAACTATTCTTCATTCATTGCTAGACTAGAATATTAGTGGAGGAAGATAGAAAAAGTAAAGAGGACATTTTTTTTTCTCTTCCTTTTAATGAATTAAAATCATATGTGTGTTAAAAGCTTATAAACTGCATATTGAATAAGCATATCCATTTTGACACCCATTTATCACATAATAATTAGTTACCACTGGCTTATATCATGTAAAGATCCTATTTTATTTCCTATTTTATTTTTTTAATGTAAAACTCTTTAGATGCATATGTTATTTTTTATGTTCAGAAAACACACAGTCACGTAAATATTAAGCACAGTGTTTGGTTTGGACTTTTAAAAAAATTTTAGTTAGACTGATGAACCTAATTGCAAGGCAGCAGTGGAGATGCAGACATAGAGAACAGACTTGTGGAAACAGTTGGGGAAGGCAGGAGATGGTGGATGAACTGAGGGAGTAGCAGAAAAACATACAAATTACCATATGCAAAATTTAGCCAGTGGGAATTTGCTGTATGATGCAGGGAGCTCAAATCAGGTGCTCATGTTTGGACTTCTGGGTCTCACTTTGTGTTTGTTGGGCTTCCCTTGTAGCTCAGTCAGTAAAGAATCTGCTTGCAGTGCAGGAGACCCGGGTTCGATCCCTGGTTTAGGAAGATCCCCTGGAGAAGGAAATGGCAACACACTCCAGTATACTTGCCTGGAAAATCTCATGGACAGAGGAGCCTGGTGGGCTGCAGTCCATGGCATCACAGAGTCGGGCACAACTGAGCGACTAACACTTCCTTACTTACTTATTTGTGTTTGTAAAGTTGTTTTTTTTAAAGGATATATGCAAATATAGTTCTGCCCAAATTTTCCTCAATGACCCAAGCTTCCTGGTAAGTCACTGTCCTCAAACTATCTAAGGACATTAAACTAATCTCTCAGCAATTCAAAGCTTTCCTAGTAGCTCAGTTTAAAGAAACCACCTGCAGTGCAGGAGACCCCATTTCCATTCCTGTGTTGGTAAGATCCCCTTGAGAAGGGATAGGCTACTCACTCCAGTATTCTTGGGCTTTCCTGGTGGCTCAGCTGGTAAAGAATCTGCCCACAATGCGGGAGACCTGGGTTTCATCCCTGGATTGGGAAGACCCCTGGAGAAGGGAAAGACTACCCACTCCACTATTCTGGCCTAGAGGATTCCCTGAACTGTATAGTCTATAGCGTTGCAGAGTTGGACACAACTAAGCAACTTTCACTTTTTTTCACTTTCACTTTTTTTTTTTTTTGGACTGAGCAACTTTTCACTCAACAATTCAGCCAAATTTTTAATTAACCAAATTTTAAAAAATATTTTAAAAAATTTATTTGGCTGTGCTGTGTCTTAGTTGTGGCTCGTGGGATATTTGATCTTGTTGCAACATGCAGAGTCTTTGGTTGCAGCGTGCAAATTCTTGGTTGTGGCATGTGGGATCCAGTACTCAGATCAGGGATCAAACCTGAGTCTCCTGCACTGCGACCTCGGAGTCTTAGCCACTGGATGACCAGGGAAATCCTACAGCCAAATATATAATCATGTTTGTCTGTTTTTACTGAAGATTTTAAAAGTTCTATGTATTGCCAGTGAAATGAAATTGTCTTCCTTGACATTGCATCCAACTTGTATTCAGAGCTAACTTGTTTGAGCCCCTAAACCTACTTTACCTCCCTTGATTCTAGATATTCTTGTAAATGGGATGCCTGGTTGCTGGCTGGCCATTGCATTTAAGGGAGTGCTATCAATTTTACTTCCATCTTCTTTACCTCTAAGAACTAAATTGGACACATTCAAGAACTACTATATAATATTTTAGTATCCGAGGATACAGTAAACCCTCATTACTTTGGAGATACTTTCTGCATCTGCAAAGGGCAGTAAAAAGAGAATTCTCTGTGAAGATGACTTGTGATACCATCTGGAAAATGGCATGCTGAGTCATGTTTCAGAGTTTTGTG
The DNA here is from genome assembly GCF_029378745.1 of Bos indicus. Classification (NCBI taxonomy): domain Eukaryota; kingdom Metazoa; phylum Chordata; class Mammalia; order Artiodactyla; family Bovidae; genus Bos; species Bos indicus. Next base: position 37,539,652 of record NC_091776.1, on the reverse strand, counting down.
CATTAGCAATTATTTGATTACACTTCTGCCAGAGAGTATGGTTATCTTTACACAGAGAGTTCTACCATAGGTTGTAAACATAGCACAGATTAAAGTGAACAAGGATACTTAACATTCTGCTCTTTTCTATTTATTGTGCTTTCAATGTACTTTTTAACTTTATTTCCTTGCAAACTTGCTGACATTGCATACTATTTATAAAGTTGTAGCTCCCAAACTTAAACGGAAAGTTTAATTTTTATATGATGACTATCTTTCATAGTTTCATTTTACACTACTTCACATTTTATAACAAAAAATATATTAGGATAGCACAGTTATGAATCATTTAGTGTCTAGAGTATACAAACGTAATTGTCACCTAAGATGATAGAAAATACATAAAAGAATCTCTTATAACTCAATGGACATATTTGAAACCCTACAAATATTCCTGTTCTGAAGAATACTATATCATGGGATAATGAGCAAAAGAATATGGATGTGTAATTCAATAATTATTTCCATAAAAAAGAAAACCTGAATTCAGATCTGTGTGGTTATTTAGTAGAGAAATAACTCTGATTATTAATATAGGGAATGTTTAATACAATATGCAGTCATACTGAGGTACTCATCTGTGATATTATATCTTACTTTGATATTCCCTGAGTTCATCTCTAAGAGAAAGGTAATTAAAAATAAAGATGCAATGTTTATTCCCATCACAAATCATACTTTATTGTAATGCATACTTTTAGATACACATTTAAAGGGTATCCATCATAAATTTTTATGTTGTACATGAAAAGTGGGTAATATTCCAAATAGGTAATAACTTTAGAAATTGTATGGAAATGAATGGCACAAATGTGCTTGTGCTGCTTATTTTGAATACATATAGCAGTAAAATTCATCACTCAGGAAATTCTCTATTCAAATGCTTATAAGTTCAGAATTTCTCTGCAATCAGATTTTTTCCTCCCCTGGTTCTTTTTTGTCTATTTCTTTGATTTCTTATTAATATAGAAATGAAGTGAAAAACAAAACCAAAAGTCAAGGGATGTTAGTACTTCCCAGTATGCTGTTTGTTTGTTTTTTTTCCTGAAGTCCACAGCTAATTCCTTGGAGCACCTAGGGATCTATAACACACTGGGAACTTCTTCTTCATGCATCGAACTCACAATGGTCATCTATTTTATATATGATAATATACATGTTTCAAAGCTTTTCTCTCAAGTCATCCTGCCCTCACCTTCTCTCACAGAGTCCAAAAGTCTGTTCTTTACATCTGTGTCTTTTTTGAGCTTTGCATATAGGATTGTCATTACCATCTTTCTAAATTCCATATATATATATATGTTAATCTACATTGGTGTTCTCTTTCTGACTTACCTCATTCTGCATAATAGACTCCAGTTTCATCCACCTCATTAGATCTGATTCATATGCATCTTTTTTATAGCTGAGCAATATTCCATTGTCCATATGTCCCACAACTTCCTTATCCATTTGTCTGCCAGTGGACATCTAGGTTGCTTCCATGCCCTAGGTATTGTACACAGTGCTGCAATGAACATCGGAATACATGTGTCTCTTTCAACTCTACTATCCTTGATGTGTATGCCCAGCATGGGATTGCTGGATCATACAGCAGTTCTATTTCCACTTTTTTTTTTTTTTTAAATAGAATCTCCATGCTGTTCTCCATAGTGGCTGTACCAGTTTGCATTCCCACCAACAGCGTAAGAGGGTTCCCTTTTCTCCACACTCTCTCCAGCATTTATTGATGACACATATAGATAGAGAAATGTACTATGTTCTTGGATTGGAAGAATCAATATAGTGGAAAAGGAATATACTACTCAAAGCAATTTATATATTCTACACAATCCCTATCAATCTAATGGTATTTTCCAGAGAACTAGAACAAATAATTTCAAAATTTGTGTGGAAACACACACACACAAAAAAAACCTTGAATAGCCAAAGCAATCTTGAGAAAGAAGAATGGAACTGGAAGAATCAACCTTCCTGACTTCAGACTATACTACAAAGTTACAGTCATCAAGACAGCATGGTACTGGCACACAGGCAGAAATATAGATCAATGAAACAAAATAGAAATCCCAAATAAAAAAGCAAACACCCATGGACACCTTATCTTTGACAAAGGAGGCAAAAATACACAATGGAGAAAAGACAATCTGTTTAACAAGTGACACTGGGGGAACTATTTAACCACGTGTAAAAGAATCACACTAGAATACTTTCTAACACCATACACAAAAATATACTCAAAATGAATTAAAGATGTAAATGTAAGTCCAGAAACTATAAAACTCTTAGAGGAAAACCTAGGCAGAACAGTTTCCAACATAAGTCACGGCAAGATCCTCTATGACCCACCTCCCAGAGTAATTATATATGTATATGTATATGTATATATAAACAAATGGGACCTTATTAAACTTAAAAGCTTTTGCACGAAGAAGGAAACTATACAATGCAAAGGGAGCCTTCAGAATGGGAGAAAATAATAGCAAATAAAACAACTGACAAAGAATTAATCTCCAAAATATGCAAGCAGTTCATGCAGCTCTATACTAGAAAAGTGAAAAATCAATTTGGCCGATCAAACAATAGGACAAATAACTAAACAGATATTTCTCCAAAGGAGACATACAGATGGCTAATAAACACATGAAAAGATGCTCAACATCATTCATTGCTAGAGAAATGCAAATCAAAACTACAATGAGGTCTCAGGCTGATCAGAATGGCTGTCATCAAAAAGTCTAAACACAACTTTCAACTGATCAATTAGAAAGACAAAATTGAAATATCTCGTCGTTTTCCTTTGTTTTTATAATCACTGTGCTATTGTTGTTTGCTGCAATCCACTGTTTAAATGCAAGAAAGCATAGCACCACAGTAGTTAGAGACAAAATTGAGCCTTAAGTGAACTGAAGCAACTGCACATCTTGATGAATTTAGTCCTTATTTTTTTTTTTTTTTTGGTTCGATTGAAAAATCTAATATATATAATTTTTTCTATCTCAGTTTTATTTATTTATTTTACTTTACGATATTGTATTGGTTTCGCCATACATTGACATGAATCTGCCATGGGTGTACATGTGTTCCCCATCCTGAACCCCCCTCCCACCTTCCTCCCCATCCCATTCCTCTGGGTCATCCCAGTGCACCAGCCCTGAGCACCCTGTATCATGCATCAAACCTGGACTGGTGATTCATTTCATGTATGATATTATACATGTTTCAATGCCATTCTCCCATATGATCCCACCCTCACCATCTCCCACAGAGTCCAAAAGACTGTTGTATATATCTGTGTCTCTTTTGCTGTCTCACATACAGGATTATCATTACCATCATTCTAAATTCCATATATAGGCATTAGTATACTGTATTGGTGTTTTTCTGTCTAGCTTACTTCACTCTGTACAATAGGCTCCAGTTTCATCCCACTCATTAGAACTGATACAAATGTATTCTTTTTAATGGCCAAGTAATATTCCATTGTGTATATGTACCACAGCTTTCTTATCCATTCATGCACTGGTGGACGTCTAGGTTGCTTCCATGTCCTGGCTATTATAAACAGTGCTGCGATGAACACTGGGGTACACGTGTCTCTTTCAATTCTGGTTTCCTCAGTGTATATGCCCAGCAGTGGATTGCTGGGTCATATGGGTTCTATTTCCAGTTTTTAAAGGAATCTCACACTGTTCTCCATAGTGGCCATACTAGTTTGCATTCCCACCAACAGTGTAAGAGGGTTCCCTTTTCTCCACACGCTCCCCAGCATTTATTGCTTGTAGACTTTTGGATAGCAGCCATTCTGACTGGCATGAAATGGTACCTCATTGTGGTTTTGATTTGCATTTCTCTGATAATGAGTGAGGTTGAGAATCTTTTCATGTGTTTGTTAGCCATCTGTATGCCTTCTTTGGAGAAATGTCTGTTTAGTTCTTTGGCCCACTTTTTGATTGTGTCATTTATTTTTCTGGAATTGAGCTGCAGGAGTTGCTTGTATATTTTTGAGATTAATTCTTTTTCAGTTGCTTCATTTGCTATTATTTTCTCCCATTTTGAAGGCTGTCTTTTTGCCATGCTTATAGTTTCCTTTGTTGTGGAGAAGCTTTTAATTTTAATTAGGTGCCATTTGTTTATTTTTGCTTTTATTTCCAATAATCTGGGAGGTGGGTCATAGAGGATCCTTCTGTGGTTTATGTCAGAGAGTGTTTGGCTTATGTCTTCCTCTAGGAGTCTTATAGTTTCTGGTATTACATTTAGATCTTTAATCCATTTTGAGTTTATTCTTGTGTATGGTGTTAGAAAGTGTTCTAGTTTCATTCTTTTACAAGTGGTTGACCAGTTTTCCCAGTACCACTTGTTAAAGATATTGTCTTTTCTCCATTGTATATTCTTGCCTCCTTTGTCAAAGATAAGGTATCCATTGGTGCATGGATTTATCTCTGGGCTTTCTATTTTGTTCCATTGATCTATACTTCTGTCTTTGTTGCAGTACCATATTGTCTTTATGACTGTGGCTTTGTAGTAGAGACTGAAGTCAGGCAGGTTGATTCCTCCAGGTCCATTCTTCTTTCTCAAGATTGCTTTGACTATTCGAGGTTTTTTGTATTCCCATAAAAATTGTGAAATTATTTGTTCTAGTTCTCCAAAAAATACCGTGGTAGCTTGATATTGAATCTATATCAAGGAATTGAATTGAATCTATAGATTGCTTGGGGTAGTATACTCATTTTAATTATATTGATTCTTCCGATTCATGAACACGGTATATTTCTCCATCTATTAGAATCCGCTTTGATTTCTTTCAACAGTGTTTTATAATTTTCTACATGTAGGTCTTTTGTTTTGTTCAGTTCAGTTCAGTTCAGTTGCTCAGTCATGTCTGACTCTTTGCGACCCCATGAATTGCAGCACGCCAGGCCTCGCTGTCCATCACCAACTCCCAGAGTTCACTCAGACTCATGTCCATCAAGTCAGTGATGCCATCCAGCCATCTCATCCTCTGTCACCCCCTTTTCTTCCTGTCCTCAATCCTTCCAAGTATCAGAGTCTTTTCCAATGAGTCAACTCTTCCCATGAGGTGGCCAAAGTATTGGAGTTTTAGTTTTAGCATCATTCCTTCCAAAGAAATCCCAGGGCTGATCTCCTTCAGAATGGACTGGTTGGATCTCCTTGCAGTTCAAGGGACTCTCAAGAGTCCAACTCTCCAACACCACAGTTCAAAAGCATCAATTCTTCAGTGTTCAGCCTTTTTCACAGTCTAACTCTCACATCCATACATGACTACTGGAAAAACCATAGCCTTGACTAGAGGGACCTTTGTTGGCAAAGTAATGTCTCTGCTTTTGAATATGCTATCTAGGTTGGTCATAACTTTCCTTCCAAGGAGTAAGCGTCTTTTAATTTCATGGCTGCAGTCACCAACTGCAGTGATTTTGGAGCCCCCCAAAAATAAAGTCTGACACTGTTTCCACTGTTTCCCCATCTATTTCCCATGAAGTGATGGAACCAGATGCCATGATCTTCATTTTCTGAATGTCGAGCTTTAAGCCAACTTTTTTCACTCTCTTCTTTCACCGTCATCAAGAGGCTTTTTAGTTCCTCTTCACTTTCTGCCATAAGAGTGGTGTCACCTGCATATCTGAGATTATTGATATTTCTCCCAGCAATCTTGATTCCAGCTTGTGCTTCTTCCGGCCCAGCATTTCTCATGCTGTACTCTGCATGTAAGTTAAATAAGCAGGGTGACAATATACAGCCTTGACGTACTCCTTTTCCTGTTGGGAACCAGTCTGTTGTTCCATGTCCAGTTCTAACTGTTGCTTCCTGAACTGCATACAAATTTCTCAAGAGGCAGGTTAGGTGGTCTGGTATTCCCATCTCTTTCAGAATTTTCCATGGTCTGTTGTGATCCACACAGTCAAAGGCTTTGGAATAGTCAATAAAGTAGAAATAGATGTTTTTCTGGAACTCTCTTGCTTTTTCGATGATCCAGCAGATGTTGGCAATTTGGTCTCTGGTTCCTCTGCCTTTTCTAAAACCAGCTTGAACAACTGGAAGTTCACGGTTCACATATTGCTAAAGCCTGGCTTGGAGAATTTTGAGAATTACTTTGCTAGCATGTGAGATGAGTGCAATTGTGTGGTAGTTTGAGCATTCTTTGGCATTGCCTTTCTTTGGGATTGGAATGAAAACTGACCTTTTCCAGTCCTGTGGCCACTGCTGAGTTTTTCACATTTGCTGGCATATTGAGGGCAGCACTTTCACAGCATCATCTTTCAGGATTTGAAATAGCTCAACTGGAATTCCATCACCTCCACTAGTTTTGTTCGTAGTGATGCTTTCTAAGGCCCACTTGACTTCACATTCCAGGATGTCTGCCTCTAAGTCAGTGATCACACCATTGTGATTATCTGGGTCATGAAGATCTTTTTTGTACAGTTCTTCTGTGTATTCTTGCCACCTCTTCTTAATATCTTCTGCTTCTGTTAGGTCCATACCATTTCTGTCCTTTATCGAGCCCATCTTTGCATGAAATATTCCCTTGGCATCTCTAATTTTCTTGAAGAGATTTCTAGTCTTTCCCATTCTGCTGTTTTCCCCTATTTTTTTGCACTGATTGCTGAGGAAGGCTTTCTTATCTCTTCTTGCTATTCTTTGGAACTCTGAATTCAGATGCTTATATCTTTCCTTTTCTCTTTTGCTTTTTGCTTCTCTTCTTTTCACAGCTATTTGTAAAGCCTCCCCAGACAGCCATTTTGCTTTTTTCCATTTCTTTTCCATGGGAATGGTCTTGATCCCTGTCTCCTGTACTATGTCATGAACCTCAGTCCATATTTCATCAGGCACTGTGTCTCTCAGATCTAGGCCCTTAAAATCTATTTCTCACTTCCACTGTATTATCATAAGGGATTTGATTTAGGTCATACCTGAGTGGTCTAGTGGTTTTCCCTATTTTCTTCAATTTCAGTCTGAATTTGGCAATAAGGAGCTAGGTAGATATATTCCTAAGTATTTCATTCTTCTTGTTGCAATGGTGAATGGATTTTTTCCCTTAATTTCTCTTTCTGTTTTCTCATTGTTACTGTATAGAAATACAAGGGATTTCTGTGTGTTGATTTTGTATCCTGCAGATTTAGTGTATTAATTGATTAGCTCTAGTAATTTTCTGGTGGAGTCTTTAGGGTTGTCTATGTAGAGGATCTGTGGAAAATTCTGAAAGAGATGGGAATGCCAGACCACCTGACCTGCCTCTTGAGAAATCTGTATGCTGGTCAGGAAGCAACAGTTAGAACTGGACATGGAACAACAGACTGGTTCCAAATAGAAAAAGGAGTTCGTCAAGGCTGTATATTGTCACCCTGTTTATTTAACTTCTATGCAGAGTACATCATGAGAAACGCTGGACTGGAAGAAACACAAGCTGAATCAAGATTGCTGAGAGAAATATCAATAACCTCAGATATGCAGATGACACCACCCTTATGGCAGAAAGTGAAGAGGAACTCAAAAGCCTCTTGATGAAAGTGAAAGTGGAGAGTGAAAAAGTTGGCTTAAAGCTCAACATTCAGAAAACAAAGATCATGGCATCTGGTCCCATCACTTCATGGGAAATAGATGGGGAAACACGGGAAATAGATGGGGAAACACTGGAAACAGTGTCAGAGTTTATTTTTCTGGGCTCCAAAATGACTACAGATGGTGACTGCAGCCATGAAGTTAAAAGACACTTACTCCTTGGAAGGAAAGTTATGACCAACCTAGATAGCATATTCAAAAGCACAGACATTGCTTTGCCAACAAAGGTCCATCTAGTCAAGGCTATGGTTTTTCCTGTGGTCATGTATGGATGTGAGAGTTGGACTGTGAAGAAGGCTGAGAACCGAAGAATTGATGCTTTTGAACTCTGGTGTTGGAGAAGACTCTTGAGAGTCCCTTGAACTGCAAGGAGATCCAACCAGTCCATTCTGAAGGAGATCAGCCCTGGGATTTCTTTGGAGGTGAATGATACTAAAGCTGAAACTCCAATACTTTGGCCACCTCATGGGAAGAGTTGACTCATTGGAAAAGACTCTGATGCTGGGAGGGATTGGGGGCAACAAGAGAAGGGGACGACAGAGGATGAGATGGCTGGATGGCATCACTGACTCGATGGACGTGAGTCTGAGTGAACTCTGGGAGTTGGAATGGACAGGGAGGCCTGGCGTGCTGTGATTCATGGGGTCGTAAAGAGTTGGACACTACTGAGGACTGATCTGATCTGATGTAGAGGATCATGTCATCTGCAAACAGTGAGAGTTTTACTTCTTCTTTTCCAATCTGGATTCCTTTTATTTCTTTTTCTGCTCTGACTGCTGTGGCCAAAACTTCCAAAACTATGTTGAATAGTAGTGGTGGTGAGAGTGTGCACCCTTGTTCCTGACTTCAGGGGAAATGCTTTCAATTTTTCACCATTGAGGATGTTTGCTGTGTTTGTTATATATATATATATATATATATATATATATATATATATATATATATATATTATTATGTTGAGGTATATTCCTTCTATTCCTGCTTTCTTGAAGAATTTTTTTTATCATAAATGGCTGTTGAATTTTGTCAAAGGCTTTCTATGTATCTACTGAGATAATCATATGGTTTTTATTTTTCAATTTGTTAATGTGGTGTATTACATTGATTGATTTGCAGATATTGAAGAATCCTTGCATCCCTGGGATAAAGCTCTCTTGGTCATTATGTATGATCTTTGTAATATCCTGTTGGATTCTGTTTGCTACAATTTTGTTAAGAATTTTTGCATCTATGTTCATCAGTGATATTGGCCTGTAGTTTTCCTTTTTTGTGGCATCTTTGTCAGGTTTAGGTATTAGGGTGATGGTGGCCTCATAGAATGAGTTTGGAAGTTTACCTTCCTCTGCAATTTTCTGGAAGAGTTTGAGTAGGATAGGCATTAGCTCTTCTCTAAATTTTTGGTAGAATTCAGCTGTGAAGCCATCTGGCCCTGGGCTTTTGTTTGTTGGAAGATTTTTGATTACAGTTTCAATTTCCGTGCTTGTGATGGGTCTTTTAAGATTTTCTATTTCTTCCTAGTTTAGTTTAGGAAAGTTGTACTTTTCTAAGAATTTGTCCATTTCTTCCAAGTTGTCCATTTTATTTGCATATATTGCTGATAATAGTCTCATGATCCTTTGTATTTCTGTGTTGTCTGTTGTGATCTCTCCGATTTCATTTCTAATTTTGTTGGTTTGACTTTTCTCCTTTTTTTTTTTTTTTTTTTGATGAGTCTGGCTAATGGTTTGTCAACTTTATTTATCTTCTCAAAGAACCAGCTTTTTGCTTTGTTGGTTTTTGCTATGGTCTCTTTTGTTTCTTTTGCATTTATTTCTGCCCTAATTTTTAAGATTTCTTTCCTTCTACTAACCCTGGGGCTCTTCACTTCTTCTTTTTCTAGTTGTTTTAGGTGTAAGGTTAGGTTATTTATTTGACTTTCTTCTTGCTTCTTGAGGTAAGCCTTTAAAAATATGTTTAATTTTTAAAAACAAAATGTGTGTGATTCAAGCATTAACTGCATAACTGAGAATTTTCCAAGTTAACTTCTTTGAAGATTACATATAAAAGAGAATGTTTGTTAAAGCATTTGTACCAAAATAAACATGATATTTTAAAACACATGTACATATGTGTATATATATATATACATAGATACATGCATTTTCAAAAATTTCTTTTAAATCAGTGACTTTATTTAAATCACAAGTGTATATTAACAAAATAAAGTTGACCAATATTCAGTTAGTTTTTTTGTTTCTGAATTATCTGCAAGATATGCAATACCTTACTGCCTGAACCCAGGAAATATATCTCCCTTCACCTCAAACTCGACATGCCACTGAATGATACCCACTGAAGGACTCCTCTTTACTGAAATCATTGGTTTTAGTAAATGGTTGAGGCTTCAAAGAGCTCCATTACCACAGTTCTTTAGGTCTCATCATAGAAAGAATTCAGCAAGAGGACAGTTCATTTCAGTTTGGTTGCTTAGTCATGTCTGACTCTTTGCAACCCCATGGACTGCAGCACACCAGGCCTCTCTGTCCATCAGCAACTTCCAGAGTTTACTCAAACTCATGCCCATTGAGTCTGTGAGGCCATCCAATCATCTCATCTTCTGTTGTCCCTTTCTCCTCCTGCCTTCAATCTTTCCCAGCATCAGAGTCTTTTCATATGAGTCAGTTCTTCTTATCAGGTGACCAAAGTATTGGAGTTTCAGCTTCAACATCAGTCCTTCCAATAACTATTCAGGAGTGATCTCCTTTAGGATGGAGTGTTGGGATCTCTTTGCAGTCCAAGGGACTCTCAAGAGTCTTCTTCAACACCACAGTTCAAAAGCATCAATTCTTTGGCATTCAGCTTTGTTTATAGTCCAACTCTGACACCAATACATGACTACTGGGAAAACCATAACTTTGACTAGACAGACCTTTGTCAGAAAATTAATGTCTCCGCTTTTTAATACGCTCTCTATATTGGTCATAACTTTTCTTCCAGGGAGCAAGCATCTTTTAATTGCATGGCCGCAGTCACCATCTGCAGTGATTTTGGAGCCCCCCCCCCCCCCCCGCCCCGCAAAAAAATAAATAAATAAATAAAGTCTCTCATTGTTTCCACGGTTTCCCCATCAATTTGCCATGAACTGATGGGACCAGATTATGTCATCTTAGTTTTCTGAATGTTGAGCTTTAAGCCAACTTTCTCATTCTTCTCTGTCATTTTCATCAAGAGACTCTTTAGTTCTTCTTCATTTTCCACCATAAGGGTGGTGTCATCTGCATATCTGAGATTATTGATATTTCTCCTGGCAATCTTGATTCCAGCTTGTGCTTCATCCAGTCCAGTGTTTCTCATGATGTACTCTGCGTATAAGTTAAATAAGCAGGGTGGTAATACACAGCCTTGACATACTCCTTTCCCAGTTTAGAACCAGTCTGTTGTTCCATGTCCAGTTCTGACTGTTGCTTCTTGATCTGCATTCAGATTTCTCAGGAGCCAGGTCAGGTGGTCTAGTATTCCCATCTCTTTAAGAATTTTCCACAATTTGTTAGAATAAAATGCTTGTGAGTCTTACAGTTGGGTGAATGAGAGGCTCAAGAACTTACTGGGCTACAGTTATACAATCAAAGGAAAAGTGTAGACAAGAAAAAGACGACTCCCTTCCTCATTCTTGAGTAGATGTCATGTTTCCATCATCAGCTCCTCCTCCCGGTTGGGCAAGGGAGTTTTCTTGTCCTGTGTGATCAAGCCAGAATTATCATCAGTTCAGTCGAGTCACTGAGTCATGTCCAACTCTTTGTGGCCTCATGAATTGCAGCACGAAAAGTTGGCTTAAAGCTCAACATTCAGAAAACGAAGATCATGGCATCCGGTCCCATCATTTTCATAGGAAATAGATGGGGAAACAGTGGAAACAGTGTCAGACTTTATTTTTCTGGGCTCCAAAATCACTGCAGATGGTGGCTGCAGCCATGAAATTAAAAGATGCTTACTCCTTGGAAGAAAAGTTATGACTAACCTAGATAGCATATTCAAAAGCAGAGGCATTACTTTGCCAATAATGGTCCATCTAGTCAAGGCTATGATTTTCCTGTGGTCATGTATGGATGTGAGAGTTGGACTGTGAAGAAGGCTGAGCACCGAAGAATTGATGCTTTTGAACTGTGGTGTTGAAGAAGACTCTTGAGAGTCCCTTGGACTGCAAGGAGATCCAACCAGTCCATTCTGAAGGAGATCAGCCCTGGGATTTCTTTGGAAGGAATAATGCTAAAGCTGAAACTCCAGTACTTTGGCGACCTCATGCAAAGAGCTGACTCATTGGAAAAGACTCTGATGCTGGGAGGTACTGGGGGCAGGAGGAGAAGGGGATGACAGAGGATGAGATGGCCGGATGGCATCACTGACTCAATGGACATGGGTTTGTGTAGACTCCAGCAGTTGGTGATGGACAGGGAGGCCTGGCGTGCTGTGATTCATGGGGTTGCAGAGTCGGACACCACTGAGAGACTGAACTGAACTGAATTGAGGTCTCCCTGTCCATCACCAACTCCCGGAGTTCACGCAAACTCAGGTCCATTGAGTCGGTGATGCCATCCAGCCATCTCATCCTCTGTCGTCCTCTCCTCCTCCTGCCCCCAATTCCTCCCAGCATCAGAGTCTTTTCCAATGAGTCAACTCTTCGCATGAGGTGGCCAAAGTACTGGAGTTTCAGCTTTAGCATCACTCCTTCCAAACCACCCAGGACTGATCTCCTTCAGAATGGACTGGTTGGATCTCCTTGCAGTTCAAGGGACTCTCAAGAGTCTTTTCCAACACCACAATTCAAAAGCATCAATTCTTTGGCACTCAGCTTTCTTCACAGTCCAACTCTCACATCCATACATGACTACTGGAAAAATTATAGCCTTGACTAGACGGACCTTTTTGGCAAAGTAATGTCTCTGCTTTTGAATATGCTATCTAGGTTGATCATAACTTTCCTTCCAAGGAGTAAGTGTCTTTTAATTTCATGGCTCCAAGCACCATCTATCATAGCACTATGGAAATAGTATTTCATGTCTCAGTACAATACTTTGAAATGTCACCTTTCCATAAACTGCTGTTTTTTTATGTGCACATAGAGCATGTCTTAGGGGTCATTGACTTACTAAGTTCACTGGGCAGGATGTGATTCTCATGCAACCATTGTTTTAGTGTTGGGGGCCTCTCACATGCTTGTGCTGCATGGTGTGTTGCTGAGAAAGTGCTTTGGTTTTGTGATTAATCACACCTGTTTTCTTAGGTGATCATTAATTTACTGGAGTCTCTCATATTTTTTTTACTTGCATTTTTCTACCTAGTGGGATTAACTATTAATTTTTAATCACCTACTTTGTCCCTTTATCTCTATCATTACTACTGGGAAAAATATGGAATTGTCTGGCAAATGCCTTAGTATATCAGCTGGAGCAAATGAACCTTAAATACTGTTAGGATTAAATTCCCTACCGACTCTAATCTGTTCCCATTAAATTGTAGTGTGGCAAAATGATTTCCTTCTTTAAGCTTATCTATCACTAAAGCACAATTTGATGACCTCCTATTGTATCAGTGGTAAGAAAACAATATCCAATTGTGTTCCTTATTTTCTGTTTATGCTCAGGACAAAAGAAAGCCTTAATACTTTCAACAGATTCATTTTTGATCTTCAAATAATTGAATATAACACCACAAGGAAAAGTATGCTATCTCACTCCATGAGCAGGCTAGGGGCTGAGCAGGAGAGGAACCAACTCAAATATTCAAAGAACCAAGCTGACAATCTGTGTCTGTAGCCACAACTGATATAAATTATGTAACCCTAAAGCACTGTAGATGGGAGTGAAGGTTTCCCTAGATGGAAGTTACAGTTTGGTACAGAAATCAGTGGGGAAAGATAGAGCTGAAGACAGTAATGGGTGTATGCACTGCAGCTCCTGCCAAGAATATTGAAGAGCATATTTTTTTTAAGTTTTTTTATTTTGTATTGGAGCATAGCCAATTAACAATGTTGTGATAGTTTCAGGTAAACAACAAAATGACTTGACTATACATATAAATGTATCCTTTCTCTCCTAACCTACCCTCCCATCCAGGCTGCCATATAACATTGAAGAGTTCCCTGTGCTATACAGTAGCTCTTCATTGGCTATCCATTTTAAATATAGAAGTGTATATGGATAAACATAAGTTCATTCCTTAAGTCTGTAATCCTCTCTGTTTGTAAATAAGATCATTTGTATTATTTCTTTTTAGATTCCACATATAAGGGATGTCATATGATATAAAATGTATTAATTTAAATGTAAAATAGTTCACATAAATATAATAACATAAGAGATATGCTGAGGGAACCAAAGGAATTATTAGTAATTAATGAAATATTTTGTAGATTTATACAATGCTCTACAAATGGACGGAGAAAGATATGTGTGTTGTTTTGGGGAAAATTATCCTATGATCCTAGGGATTATGCAGATGACCTTGAACACTTTTGGAAAGAACAGAAAGTAAAGTTTATAAGAGGGTGGCTCTTCTGATCCCACATGACTGCAGATATTCAGACAACATTTCGACGTGTTTTCAGAAGAGAGTCTTTCATGTTAAGATAGGCTATTTAAAATATTTTCAAACAAAAAAGTTGCTAGATTTAGAATGCATCAGCACTCTTTTTTCCCTGTTTCTTTAAAGAGACATCAGAACTGTACAACATTCATCTAGGATAAAACATAAACACTTTGATGAATTTAAGGTGGAAGAGAAATACATTTTCTCTTTATAGTTCCCTGGTTTGAACCTAGTCTGATAAAGAGATGATTTTGTGCTTTTGTATTTTCCAAAAGTGTTATAGTTAGCAAGAATCACCCATATTCTTAAAGTGAACCCTCCTAGAGAGACTTTACAGACTTAACAAGAGGAGCAGTCTCTCTAAAGGAATAAGGTAATGGAGAGTTGTGGTATGGATCCACCCTACCTGCCTCAAGATTCTGACCCTAATAACCATGCTCAAACCCCCCTGTCACTCTCCAGTGTGGACAAGAGTCTGGCTCTCCTTCCAAACTCATCCCTTTCAATTTATCAATGGATCAAGTGGGAAAACCCCTGAAGTGTTTTAGTGGAAACATCTGAAGCAGGAGGCTAATGAATCCACAACTCAGTATATGTAAAGTAAAGACATGACAGAATGTGTTGTGAGTTGTAATGTAAATACAAAAAGTGGTCAGAGAAATGAGGGTATGTGATTCTTGGCATCCAAAGATAAGAAACAAGCAACATCTCCATGAAGAAATCCACACACACACACACACACACACACACACACAATCCACTGGTGAATTTTCTGACCTGAAATGTGGTGTGGATCCTAGGAAGAGACCTCCTCCCATCACTGCCACTACCACAAGTGACAGGAACTACCTGGAGAGGCACACTCTAGCCCTCTCTACTCAGCAAGCCACAGGGGAAGGGTAGCCTCATTTTAAATCTGTTTAAAGCATTCCTCTAAGAAGAGTGATTTAAAGGCCAGAATGACCCCTTCCCTCCATTAAGGGAATTTAGAAAACACTTTCCTCATTTCCTCCTAACCTCAGTGTCTTTTTTTAAAAATTTATTAATTTTTTAATTGAAGGATAATTGCCTTACAGAATTTTGTTATTTTCTGGCAAACATCAACATGAATCCATACCAGGAAAGGAAAAATGGTCTAAATTGTCCTTGGTAACAAGGGAAGAGACAAGTCTTCTGTTACTGAAATCATGCAAACAGTTCAGATGAAAGAGATGTTCAAAATTAACAGGAGAAATGATAATTCACTATGTAGAAGCAATTATTGCTATCGTTTTGAGGGACCTGAAAAAACCCCAAACATTCCTATCATTTCTACTTCTGGTCCACTGTTGGAGAACCAGGATCAGGTAGGTGAGGGAAGACTCTTGTATAAAATTTCAAGAAGACTTTAGGTATGAAAAATGATGAAGGATCCCCTGATGCCTAGCAGAGGTAGATGTTGTGTGGGTTGATAGCTTACTCAAAGGGGAGATTTTAAAGAAAAATTTTGCAATGTACTCTGAACTTGGTTATGCATATATCACATTCAGCAATAAGATTTTAAAAAGCATGATATAAGAGTTGTGAGTTAAGTTTTATTTGGGGCAAAATGAGTAATATAGCCTGGGAGAAAACATTTCAGATACCCCTCAGAAATTGTTCCAAAGAGTAGGGGGACTGTCTGTATATATGTGATTTTGGTGAAGGGAAAGTACTTCCAATTCAGCACATTTATTTTTTTTTTCTTTGCAAAAGTTTGCTTCTAGTCTCATGAAGGTTACTCTTAGTTAGAAGGAGCTGATGTAACCATTAAGGATTTTAGAGCTTTTCTAGACATGAGGAGATGCAAAATTGGACTCATAAAAATTTCTTCTGAAAATATCTGTCTGAAGAAATATTCTACCCATTTTTCCTGGAGCACAGAGTATCTCATGCCTAATCTCCACCCTAAACTCCCCTCAAGGGGTGATGAAGATCAACAGTTGCAAAGGCTCAAAATTAAACCCATGTAGATGTAGGTACATACGTGTGTTTGTTGCTCAGTCATATCCAACTCTTTGTGACCCCTTGGACTGTAGCTCACCAGGCTCCTCTGTCCATGGGATTTTCCAGGTGAGATTAATGGAATTGGTTGCTATTTCCTCCTCCAGGGAATCTTTCCGACGCAGGAATTAAACAGGAATTCCCTCCTACTTTACAAGCAGATTCTTTACCAGGCAGGTGCCAATTAATAGGTGATATTTTGCTACCCAAAACTTATGGGTACCCGCAAGGTTATTCATAAATAAATGGGTTATCTTTCTAATATTCAAGATATGTTCAAATTTCTAAAGAATAGTCACAAACTCAGGGGGAAAAAAATAAAGAAAATCTTCATATGACCAAATATAAAATGAGACTGAGCCCTAGGAAGTTGAAGGGTGTCTAGAGTAAGGGTCTTTATTCAACTAATATGAATTGAAAAACAAAAAAAAAAGAAATAGACCCCTGGATCTCCCTTAAAAGTCTTGTCACCCACACATTTATGGGAAATATTTTTTTGACACAGGAAGAAAAATATATATTGGAGTAAAGACATCATTTTCAATAAATGGTTTTGGGAAAACTGGACAGCTACACATAAAACATTGATATTAGAAAATCTAATACCATATACAAAATAAACTCCAAAAGGATTAAAGACCTAAATATAAGACCAAAAATTGTAAAACTCCTAGGAAAAAAACATAGGGCACTCTTTAACAAAAATCATACCATTTTTTAAAAAATCTAGTTC
The DNA here is from genome assembly GCF_029378745.1 of Bos indicus. NCBI lineage: Eukaryota > Metazoa > Chordata > Mammalia > Artiodactyla > Bovidae > Bos > Bos indicus. The sequence continues at coordinate 37,522,716 of NC_091776.1, read as the reverse complement.
CTAAAGCAAAGGAAATAAAAGCAAAAATTAACAAATGAGACATAATTGCACTTAAAAGTGTTCACACAGCAAAGGAATCCACTGAAAAAAAAACAAAAAGACAGCCTACTGAATGAGAGAAAATATTCGCAAGTTATATGACCAAGAAGAGGCTAATATCCCAAATACATAAACAGCTTATACAACTCAACATAAAAAAAGAACAATTAAATGGGCAGAAGATCTAAATAGACAGTTTTCCAAAATTGCCATACAGATAACCAAAGGCACATACAAAGATGCTTAAAATCTTTAATCATCAGAGAAATGCAAAGTAAAACCACGATGAGATATCACCTCACAACTATCAGTATGGAGATCATGAAAATGAACAAGTAACGAATGTTGGTGAGAATGTAGAGAAAAGGGAGTCCTTGTGCACTGTTAGTGGGAGTGTAAATTTATTCAGCCAATATAGAAAACAGTATGGACATTTCTTTAAAAAATGAAAAATAGGACTACCACATGACTCAGCAATTCCATTCATGGGAATATGTTTTTAAAAAATCACCTAAAAATACTAATTCTGAAAGCTAAAATTGGTTTAGCTTTAAATAATAATACTGTAAATAATGCAGCATTATTTGCAATAGCCAGGATATGGAATCAACCTAAATGCCCAACAGATAAATACATAAAGAAGATGTGTTAATCGACTATACCTAATACAAAATATAGTTTTAAAAAAGGAAGATATAGTATATATACACAAGAGAATACTATTCAGCCTTTATATATATATATATATAAAGCCATTATATATATATATATATATATATATATATATATATATATATAAAATGTATCAGTTCAGTTCAGTTGCTCAGTCATGTCTGACTCTTTTTGACCCCATGAATTGCAGCACACCAGACCTCCCTGTCCATCACCAGCTTCCGGAGTTCACTCAAACTCACATCCATTGAGTCAGTGATGCCATCCAGCCATCTCATCCTCTGTCGTCCTCTTCTCCTCCTGCCCCCAATCCCTCCCAGCATCAGAGTCTTTTCCAATGAGTCAACTCTTTGCATGAGGTGGCCAAAGTACTGGAGTTTCAGCTTTAGCATCATTCACCTCCAAAGAAATCCCAGGGCTGATCTCCTTCAGAATGGACTGGTTGGATCTCCTTGCAGTCCAAAGGACTCTCAAGAGTCTTCTCCAACACCACAGTTCAAAAGTATCAATTCTTCGGTGCTCAGCCTTCTTCACAGTCCAACTCTCACATCCATACATGACCACAGGAAAAACCATAGCCTTGACTAGACGAACCTTTGTTGGCAAAGTAATGTCTCTGCTTTTGAATATGCTATCTAGGTTGGTCATAACTTTCCTTCCAAAGAGTAAGCATCTTTTAATTTCATGGCTGCAGTCACCATCTGCAGTGACTTTGGAGCCCAAAAAAATGAAGTCTGACACTGTTTCCACTGTTTCCCCATCTATTTCCCATGAAGTGATGGGACCGGATGCCATGATCTTCATTTTCTGAATGTTGAGCTTTAAGCCAACTTTTTCACTCTCCACTTTCACTTTCATCAAGAGGCTTTTGAGTTCCTCTTCACTTTCTGCCATAAGGGTGGTGTCATCTGCATACATTTTCCATTTGCAAAAACATGGATGAACTAGAAGGGTATTATGCTAAGTGAAATGTCAGGCAAAGAAAGAGACTTACATCATGATATCACTTAAATGTGGAATCCAAAAAATACAGCATATTAGTGAATGTAACAAAAAAGAATCAGATTCAGAGATATAGAGAACAAACCAATAGTTATGAGTGGGCAAAAGGGGTGGAGCAAAATAGGGATAGAGACTTAAGAGTTGCAAAGAACTAGGTGTAAAATAAATAAGATACAAGGTTATATTGTACAACACAGGGCAAACAGCTGATTTTATAATTATAGCTGGAGTATAAACTTTAAAATTGTGAATCACTTTCTTGAAAATATGAAACATAAGGTATTTCACATTAATTACACCTCAATAAAAAATAACTTGTTGTTTTGACACAAATTATTTCAGCACAATTTGGCTATATATACTTTTAAATAATAAATAAATATCATGACCAAAATAGAGTATCGTTAATTTTGAAGAAGGACTTCTACAAAATAGTTTCTACGATTCTGTGATTCAAAATAAAAGATCCTTTTAAACAGAATGGAAGCTCTCAACATCAGAGTATTCTAAGTGTGGTGATCCTGAGTCTTAATGTAAAGTGTTAACCTTCTGTAATTTTATTTAAAAATTGTAAAATGATTAGACTAGTAGTAAAAAGATTGGTTTTGAGAGAGGTAATTAATGGCAGACATCTGCATTTGCTTATTTTGTTATGTAATAGTCCTAGGATTTACTTGAAAATAGTCAACTGGGTAAATGCAAATTTTAATTCTCTTGAAAGGTATTGATCACTTTGTGAAGACTATAATGAAATTTGAAACTAAATTATGAGATTTCTAAGGAGTACTCTAGTCTCCAACTGGTTCATTTTCTGTCATTTTTATCATCACAATGATCGTAGCATCCACAATCAAGACCTACATCAAAAGTAAATTAATTTGCAAGATATTATTTTATTTACAGTTTTGCTAAGCTCAAAACTGACTAAACAAAATGATTTCACTAGAGAAAATGAGTTGGATTACATGTTTTTAAGGTATTTACTATTTGTACCTCATAATCAAGAGAGAGGTAAAATTTTAAAACCCAGAAAAATGATCAGCTTATATTAATAAATTTGCATTACACTTTCCCAGTGGTCTAGTAAATTGAATTTAAGTGTCAACAGGATATTTGAAAAGTGCTAACATAAGCTGCATGACAAATAGTAGACAGATGTGGCTTTTGTGAGGATTCTTAAAGATCTAAGAATATGTAGCTTCTTTTGTTTTTACTTTAGCATATATAATCCTCACAAAATATGCAAGCACATTCTCTACTCACTTAGAATGTAAAAGTGTAAATATGATTAATGAGATACAAATTAAACAGCAATATGCAACATATTGGGCTTTCCTGCTGGTTCAGATGGTTAAGAATCTGCCTACCAGGTGAAAGACCTGGGTTCAATCCCTGGGTCTGGAAGATCCCCTGGAGAAAGGAATGCCTACCCACTCCAGTATTCTTTTCTGGAGAATTCCATGGACAGGGGAACCTGGCGGACTACAGTCCTTGGGGTCACCGAAACATCAGGCATGATGGAGCGACTAACAAACATGGAGCATATGATTTCAACAGTATAATACACGAAGTTGTTTCACAAAAAAAAAAAAAAAGGTCAAATTAAGTTAGAGAAACACATTATGTCAGAATATCACCATGAAGATGCACAATGAACCTAGCTGTGTAAAATGTGCCAGAAAAAAAGTAATTTTCTTAAAAAGAAAAGGTAATTATCAGTCAGTCAGTCAGTTCAGTCTCTCAGTCATGGTCTGTGACCCCATGGACTGCAGCACACCAGGCTTCCTGTCCATCACCAACTCCTGGAGCTTACTCAACTCATGTCCATTCAGTTGGTGATGCCATCCAACCATCTCGTCCTCTGTCATCCACTTCTCCTCCTGCCTTCAATCTTTCCCAGCATCAGGGGCTTTTCCAATGAGTTGGTTCTTCATATCAGGTGGCCAAAGTATTGGAGTTTCAGCTTCAGCATCAGTCCTTCCAATAAATATTCAGGACTGATTTCTTTAGGATTGACTGCTTGGATCTCCTTGCAGTCCAAGGGACTCTCAAGGGTCTTCCCCAACACCACAGTTCAAACACATCAATTCTTCAGCACTCAGCTTTCTTTATAGTCCAACTCTCACATCCGTACATGACTACTGGAAAAACCATAGCCTTGACTAAATGGACCTTAGTTGTCAAAGTACTGTTTGTGCTTTTTGATATGCTGTCTAAGTTGGTCATAGGTTTTCTTTCAAGGAGCAAGTGTCTTTTAATTTCATGGTGGCAGTCACAATCTGCAGTGATTTTGAAGCCCCCCAAAAATAAAGTCTGACACTGTTTCCATTGTTTCCCCATCTATTTGCCATGAAGTGATGGGACCAGATGTCATGACCTTAGTTTCCTGAATGTTGAGTTTTAAGCCAACTTTTTCACTCTCCTCTTTCACTTTCATCAAGAGGCTATTTAGTTCTCCTTTGCTTTCTTCCATAAGGATGGTGTCACCTGAATATCTGAGGTTATTGATATTTCTCCCAGCAATCTTAATTCCAGCTTGTGCTTCATCTAGCTCGGCATTTCTCATGATGTACTCTGCATATAAGTTAAATAAGCAGGGTGACAATATACAGCCTTGACATACTCCTTTCCTGATTTGGAACCAGTCTGTTGTTCTATGTCTAGTTCTGACTGTTACTTCTTGACCTGCATATAGATTTCTCGGGAGGCAGGCCAGGTGATCTGGTATTCCCATCTCTTTCAGAATTTTCCACAGTTTGTTTTGATCCACACAGTCAAAGGCTTTGGCACAAGTCAATTAAGCAGAAGTAGATGTTTTTCTGGAACTCTCTTGTTTTTTCTATGATCCAACAGATGTTGGCAATTTGATCTCTGGTTCCTCTTCCTTTTCTAAAACCAGCTTGAACATCTGGAAGTTCACAGTTCACATACTTCAAGCCTGGTTTGGAGAATTTTGAGCATGAACAGCATGAAAAGGCAAAAAGATAGGACACTAAAAGATGAACTCCTCAGGTCAGTAGGCACCCAGTATGCTACCAGAGATCAAGGGAGAAATAACTCCAAAAAGAATGAAGAGATGGAGCCAAAGCAAAAACAACACCCAGTTGTGCTAATGATTGGGGATGGAAGTAAAGTCCAATGCTTTAAAGAGCAATATTGCATAGTAACCTGGAATATTAGGTCCATGAATCAAGGTAAATTGAAAGTGGTCAAACAGGAGATGGCATCAACATTTTAGGAATCAGTGAACTAACATGGATTAGAATGGGTGAATTTAACTCAGATGACCTTTATATCTACTACTACAGGCAAGAATCCCTTAGAAGAAATGGAGCAGCCATCATAGTCAACAAAAGAGTTTGAAATGCAGTACTTGGATGCAATCTCAAAAACGACAGAATGATCTCTGATCAGGGCAAACCATTCAATATCATGATAATCCAAGTCTATGCCCTGATCAGTAATGCTGAAGTTGAATGGTTCTCTGAAGACCTACAAGACCTTCTAGAACTAACACCCAAAAAAGATGTCCTTTTCATTATAGAGGACTGGAATGCAAAAGTAGGAAGTCAAGGAATACCTGGAGTAATATGCAAATTTGGCCTTGGAGTAAAAAATGAAGCAGGTCAAAGGTAACAGTAAATTTGTGTAATTCTAAGTTTCCCTTCCCAGTTATTGTTTCAGTTTTTACTGTTGAAACCCACTTTGGAAAATGGTCGTACGATAAGTTTATAGTTTAACTCTGATGTATTATCATTTGGGGAGGACTCACAATGAGTGGAAAAATTAGACATCATTTCAGTAAAGAATCTGCCTGACAACGATGCAGGAGATAGAGGAAATGCAGGAGACTCATATTCAATCCCTGAGTTGGGAAGATCCCCTGGAGGAGGAAATGGCAATCTACTCCATTATCTTTGCCTGGGAAATTCTATGGGCAGAAGGATCTGATGGAATACAGTCCATAATGTAACAGAGAGTCAGATTTGACTGAGTGGCTGAGCATGCACACACATATTACAACATGAGTCAGATTGCCTACCTGTGGGGTTGGAGGAGGATTGGATGTGATAATCACTCCATCCTACAACTTCTGTTGGTTTTGCCCGTTAACAGAAGAGTTCTTCCTGAGAGACAACTGTATGTTCCCTAATCTAAATCCTCCCACCCTCCAGATAGGGATAATTATTATGCCTGAAAGTGAAAGTGTTAGTTGCCCAGTCCCGACCGACTCTTTGAGGCCCCATGAACTGTAGCCCACCATCCATGTAATTTTCCAGGCAAGAATACTGGAGTGGTTTGCCATGTCCTTCTCTAGGGGGTCTACCCGACCCAGGGATGGAACCTGGGTGTCTTGCATTGCAGGCCGATGCTTTACCACTGAGTCATCAGGGAAGCCAAGAACTATTGTGCCTGGATTCACCTTGTCATTAATCTTCAGTTGAGACTGAACTGCTACACAAACACGATGTCCCAATGTCACTTTTTAATCAAAATAAGATTAAAGTCAGGATAACTTCAGAGCTAAATAATATTATTTGTAAATCAGAAATAAGTGTAAGAAAAAACATGAATATTTTAATTTAATTTGATCAGTATTCATTCAGTTCATCTCTGGGCTTCTCAGGTAGCTCATTGGTAAAGAACCCACCTGCCAATGCAGAAGGCATAAGAGATGCATGTTCAACCCCTGGGTAGAGAAGATTTTCTGGGGAAGGAAATGGCAACCCACTCCAGTATTCTTGCCTGGAAAATCCCATGGACAGAGGAGTCTGGCGGGCTATAGTCCATAGGATCATGAAGAGTCAGACACGACTGAAGCGACTGAGCATGCACACACAATTCATCTCTAGTCACTTTACTGTCCAGTCAGCCTGCATGAATATGGAATTTTCTTATATTTGTTTGTTCTAGAACAAGACTCACCCCACTTGATTAAAATTATTGAAAATTTAGATCACATACAACCATATTGTTTGTTTATAAATGAGTTTGGAATTTGGCTTCACTTTCAAAAGTCCCATGTGAATATGCTTTGCAAAAGAAAGAATATTTAGTTTTCACTGCCATTACTTAAAACAAACAAACAACAACAAAAAAAAAAAGAGACAGAATATTGTCTTCAAAGTTTCTTAGTGGAAGTATAGAATTCTATGATATCTATAATGTAGAGATGAAAGTAACCAGAGGAAACCACAGACACCCAGATGCCCTTCTGGTAATCACCTACTTGCAAGCCCTACTTCCTATAATATCTTTGTTACCTGGGTTAAGGCAACACACAATAATGTTTGTTTTTTCCTGTTATGCTGAAGCCTGAACAAAAATCCAACCAAATGGCCCTCTGATTCCTTTTCACTAAATTCTCAACAAGTCCTAGACTTTTAGAATTTATCTAAAAGAGAGAACAAAATAAAAATAAATACATTAATATAAAAATAATCTAAAAATGTATCAGCATATGGAAAAATATTTATTATGAAGCCCTAAATCACCCATCTGTAAGTCAACTAGGAAAAACATAAAATGAAAAAGCAAATAGAACAAAGGAAAAAAATGAAAGCAGAAAAATGTTCACAGTTTTGTTTACCTTCCTTGGAGACTGAAACATGTTAATCAACAAACATAGTCCCCAAAAGAGAGTGAAAACCCCAAGCACCTTTCTCCTCCTGATAATAACTCCATCCCTGAGTGAAATGCTGCTGCTGCTGCTAAGTTGCTTCAGTCGTGTCCAACTCTATGTGACTCCATAGATGACAGCCCACCAGGCTCCCCCATCCCTGAGATTCTCCAGGCAAGAACACTGGAGTGGGTTGCCATTTCCTTCCCCACTGCATGAAAGTGAAAAGTGAAAGTGAAGTTGCTCAGTCGTGTCCGACTGTTTGTGACCCCATGGACTGCAACCCACCAGGCTCCTCCGTCCATGGGATTTTCCAGGCAAGAGCACTGGAGTGGGGTGCCATTGCCTTCTCTGCTGAGTGGAATAACATATTCTTAATCACATCTTAGATCCTGATCATTAGTTGCCTTCTGACCAAGAAGGCTTTACTGTTTCCTTCAGTTTGACTAACTGAAGGGAACAGCTTAGACAGCTTTGCTCCTGATTGTAGGCCCCTGACTTCCATTTCCTTAAGAGGTTTTATTCTGAAAAAAATTTTTAATTATAGTTTTTAATGCCTCTGTAAGATGCAAATCTTTCAGTTTCCTGCCAGTTGGGTTGGCTTTACAAACCAGAAATGTCTTCTCAAGAAATTGGCCGCCATATCTCTGAATGTAATGATCAAGACAATAGGACTCATCTCTCCCTATCTGTGTAGCAGGGTAGAACCCTAACTTTGCTGCTGCTGCTGCTGCTGCTAAGTCGCTTCAGTCGTGTCTGACTCTGTGCGACCCCAGAGACGGCAGCCCACGAGGCTCCCCCATCCCTGGGATTCTCCAGGCAAGAACACTGAAGTGGGTTGCCATTTCCTTCTCCAATGCATGAAAGTGAAAAGTGAAAGTGAAGTCGCCCAGTCGTGTCCGACTCTTATCGACCCCATGGACTGCGGCCTACCAGGCTCCTCCATCCACGGGATTTTCCAGGCAAGAGAGCTGGAGTGTGGTGCCATTGCCTTCTCCAGAACCCTAACTCTAGTAATGGCCAGTTAGCAAACACAAATGGCTAATCACATTGACCAGACTCCCTGCTGATGTCTTTTTGTTATTTTTCCACTTCCTCACTCTGGTGCTTAAAATCTCTCCTCCCTTTGGTTTCAGAAGCACTAAGTTCAATCTCTCTCCCCTGTTTCAATAGTACTGAGCAGTCTTCCTTGCCTGTTTAACTCAACAATTTTTCTTTGATATGTTCTCCTTGGGAATTGAGAGGAGTGTGGTGCAATATGACGTTTTTCTAATGTCAGGAATCACTAATAAGTATCTGTAAAACCAAACTTTTCTTTGATAATTTAAAAAGAATCGGTAAAAGAAATGCTGTGAAACCAATGAAGCAACCAAAAAGAAAAAAGCACCTGCCCTTACTGTAGCCCTTCTCTTCTCTTATTCATCAGCACCATTCTCCACACTTACTTAGAATCAAGCCAACGATATAGGTAAAAAGATAGGTTTTCCTTTTGCTGCTTGCTATCTTAATTAGCTCATAAGAATATTTTAGCAAAAATAATTTGATGTACATTAATTGAAACGTGTATTACTGAAAAACAAGGAGGCATTTGCAAATATGTATATTTATCTTTATCCAATAACCAATGACTTAAACAACTAGACATCAATTATTTCTTTACCTCTATACCAGCTGCTGTAGTCCATCTGGGCAACTATAAGAGAAATGCCACAGACTGGGCGGCTTATAAAAAAATAGAAATTTATTTCTCACACTCTGAAGGCTGGGAAGATCACGATCTTGGCACTGTTCAATTCCTGAATTCTATATGTGGTGATAGCCCTCCTCCTGCCTTACAGATGGCCGTATCTTGCTCTGTCTTCACATAATAGAAGGTGCAAGAGAGATTTTGGGGGTCTCTTTCATGAGGGTTTCACTCTTATGACCTAATAACCTCTCCAAAGTCCTGTCTCCAAATACCATCACACTGGGGATTACATTTCAACATACAAATTTAGGGGTAAGGAAACAAATTTAGGGTTAGGAAACACTAACATTCAAGGCAAAAGCACCAAGTGGTCAAGTTTCATTATTTCTTTAACTATATTCATGCACAAAAAAGTTAAATATAATCTCAATTATTGATTCAACACTGCTGTATCTGACATAATATCAGTGTTCAGTGTTTTGCATCCTTTTATTCATTACCACTTATGCTACAGAGCTTTTTTAGACATTTTTCCCCTTAATCACCTAGCTTCAACTGCAAAATTGTACCACCATGGATCTACAGTATATCTGCTTGCGGATTCTGATCCTTCAGAAGACTAAAGCCATTGTGATATCCAAGATATGCTCTCTCTCTCTCTAGTCGCTAAGTCATGTCCTACTCTTGTGACCCCATGGACTGTAGCCTGCCAGGCTCCTCTTTCCATGGGATTCCCCAGGAAGAATACTGGAGTGGTTTGCCATTTCCTTCTCCAGAGGATCTTCCCAACCCAAGAATTGAATCCAGGTCTCCTGCAATGCAAGCAGATTCTTTACCAACTGAACTATGAGGGAAGCCCCCCAAAGAATCCATTTTCATTTCCTTGAAGGTGAAAAGACTCCCTTTGAGAATGTATGGTCTCAATAATTCTTTTGGATAAGGTGCAAATCACACAGTTCTCCATAACACTGCTAATATGAAAACAAAATCTCTCTCTGTCAATTAATTTATATGTGTATTTATATACCTCATTATTTTCAACAATTAAAAATGCCATTTTAATGTACTAGGGTTAAGCAGGAGGGCTGGTTGTGAGGGAGATGACAGAGCTTCACCCTTGGGTAAGACATAGCTTTGTATGTTTATGCCTAGAAATTATTCTCAAAAGGAGCTTGCATATAATTGATAATGACCATAATAAAAGCAGTAAAAGGGCCTCAAGAAATATTATAAGAAATAATTAACGCCTAAAAGGCAGCTTTGTGCATTCATTATCACCCTCATTCACATCTGTTTTATTATATATGCCTTTTTATATGATGTTGAAGAAGAACAGATAGTTTTCTATTCACCCTGCAAAGTTCCACAGCATGTCAATAATATTCTTCTGAGTTCTTAATGAGAGTCTTTAAATTTCAATAAAGAATGTGCTTTCATTTGGGAACTCATGAAGAGTTTTCAGCAATTCATTCCCAGACAATATTTTATGGGATCATTATGCCAGAAATTTCACTAAGTAATATTACTCAAATAATTCAATAAGAAAATATCTCTGTAAATAGTTTTCTTGATCCTTATAGTGTCAATTTATTAAGCAGTCTTTTTTTTAAATCAAGCCACTCTAATGTTATCAAATCCACAATGTTGTTTTTAATAATTTCATTACCTCAATGCTTGTCAGAACAAATTAAATTAATGATAAATTAAATTTATTTTTTAACATATAATTTAACACTATTTTGTTTGCAGTACTTTGCCAGTAATAAAGTTTGCTCTGCAAATGAAATGAAATATTTAGAAACTGATTTTAAATAGTTTGGTTTAAAAAAATCCATGAACCAGTAAGATAACAGTCACAGCAAATTTTTTTATTATTTAAAATTTTAGATGATCACCTTGGTTCTGTATTTTTATATACAAAATATGCTAAGATAATGGAAGAGAAAAAACATGATTTAGTATTAGTTATGTACTTTTGACTCTGTAGGAGAGGACGAGGGTAGGACAATATGGAAGAATGGCATTGAAACATGTAAATTATCACATATGAAATAAATCACCAGTCCAGGTTTGATGCATGATACAGGGTGCTTGGGGCTAGTGCACTGGGATGACCCAGAGGGATGGGATGGGGAGGGAGATGGGAAAGGGGTTCAGGATGGGGAACACATGTACACCCATGGCAGATTCATGTCAGTGTATGGCAAAACCAATACAATATTGTAAAGTAAAAAAATAAATAAAATTTTAAAAATATATGATTTTAAAAATAATATGTAATAATAAAAACCAATTTAAAAATTCCCCTTAAAGAAATTTACAGCAAAATTCAAATCCTAAGCTTTTGCTAGTACATTTAGCCATTAAAAGTAAATACATGGAAATTCAAGCAAGTGATCACTGGCACACTGCTAACAACATGAACTCTGGGATCAAGTTGCCAAGTTTGAACCTGAGCTCCAACATCTACTCTCTGGATGACCATTGGCTTAGTAATTAGTTACTAATTATTTATTCTCTTTATTTCACATTCTTATTCTGTGAGAGATATTAGTGGTGTCTAGAAAGAAACCAGGCACCAAACAGTTGAGATTTTATTATTCAAATTGTATGAAATTTTAGAGCAGTCAAACTACCTTGTGATAGAATTCAGTGCAAATAACTAGCAATTAGGATTGACTAGGAAAGACCGTAAGGGGATGTTCTCTATGTATCATGATGGGGTTGCTGTTAAATGGAAGAATGCATTTGTCAAATCATCAAAGTTTGTCTTATATCTCATAATTTCAATATATGTAGATGATGCCTCATTTATGTTTAAAACATAAAATGATAAAAAAAAAAAAAAAAGAAGTTCAACATAAATCCAGTATAGCATAGAGTGAAAGTATCATAATAGCCAAACCATTAGTGACTGCTGTGGAGGTCAGGGCTTGAGGTGGCCCAGCTTTGCTGTTGTGATGTTGACAGTTACTGGCCTTGAGACCAACCTTCCTTCTTCACTCTACAAATATTTGTGTGTCTTTATAGCAAATACATCGAAGTTGAACAGTATATAAACTCTGAGGAGGTAAAAATGGGAGCTAATGCTGTCATTTCTTAGTTTGTCTCCTTATTTATAGAAGGATTTGAACTTCAGTAAGCACTCTTTAGTTACTCCCCTGGTGGCTCAGACAGTAAAGCATCTGTCTACAATGTGGGAGACCTGGATTCGATCCCTGGGTTGGGAAGATTCCCTGGAGAAGGAAATGACAACCCACTCCAGTACTCTTGCCTAGAAAATCCCATGGATGGAGGAGCCTGGTGTCCATGGGGTAACAAAGAGTCGGACACAACTTAGAGACTTCACTTTCAAGCACCCTTTAAGCTTAAGTTAAGTGGGAGACTTTTTCATTCGTTAAATAAGAACATAGAACTATTCTCAATTTAGGTACATCTGTTCCTAGAAACTAAAAATGTGGTATTCTGGCTCATTTTTCTTTCATCCATCTATCAACTCTGCTTTTCCTTACATGTTATTTCCAATTCTTTCATAAGGCCAGGGAAATGCGTGACAATCCATTTATACACAAGCATTCATTTTAAGGGAAGAAAGACTATTTCCCACAAGACAGGTGTCAAAACGTGCATCAAAAACTAGACATCCTGGCCCATGGTATGGATGGTAGCTATGATTATCTTCAATAAATCATGTGGCATAGATTTCCAACAACCAGGAAAATAGATGATAGGTCACTGATTATACCAGAACAATGGCTACACACACCATCCTCAGGGAGGCAATAAAGTGAAGAAAACAGATACTGTGCAGCCTGAATGCTGGGTACAACAGTATGTTGGGCAATTTATTTATTTAAAATATCAGTGCTTTTTTTTATTTTAAAAATGTGGGTTATAATGCTATTTGCCTTAATAGAGAATAAGATAAAATGAAAGAAAGTTATGACCAACCTAGATAGCAAATTAAAAAGCAGAGACATTACTTTGCCAACAAAGGTCTGTCTAGTCAAGGCTATGGTTTTTCCAGTGGTCATGTATGGATGTGAGTGTTGGACTGTGAAGAAAGCTGAGCACTGAAGAATTGATGCTTTTGAACTGTGGTGTTGGAGAAGACTCTTGAGAGCCCCTTGGACTGCAAGGAGATCCAACCAGTCCATTCTAAAGAAGATCAGTCCTGGGTGTTCATTGGAAGCACTGATGCTGAAGCTGAAACTCCAATGTTTTGGCCACCTCATGTGAAGAGTTGACTCATTGGAAAAGACTCTGATGCTGGGAGGGATTGGGGGCAAGAGGAGAAGGGGACCACAGAGGATGAGATGGCTGGATGGCATCACCAACTCAGTGGACATGAATTTGGGTAAACTCTGGGAGTTGGTGATGGACGGGGTGGCCTGGCGTGCTGCAATTCATGGGGTGGCAAAGAGTCAGACACGACTGAGCAACTGAACTGAACTGAAAGAGTATTTTAAATGCTGTCTGTCAATGCAATTATGTTTTATTAATGTAATATTCAGAACTCCAAAATTTTATGGTTATTTAGAATTATTATTTTATTTATTTTATATTGCACTGTAGTTGATTAACAATGTTGTGATAGTTTCAGGTGTACAGCAAAGTGTTTCAGTTATATGTATGCATATAGCTTTCTTACTGAAATTATTTCCCATTTAGATTATTACAGAATGTCTAGCAGCATTCTCTGTGCTATGCAGTAGGTATCTGCTGCTTATCTATTTTATATATAGCAGTGTGTACATATCGACCCTGATCTCCCAAGCTATTCCTCTCCCACCCACTTTCTCCCTGGTAACCATAAGCTTGTTTTCTAAGTCTGTGAGTCAGTTTTGTTTTGAAAATATGTTAATTTATATCACATTTTTTTTAGTTCTGCATACAAATGATATTATATGACATTTATCTTTCTCTGACTGGCTTACTTCACTTAACATGACCGTCTCTGGTTTCATCCATGTTGCTCCAAATGGCACCATTTCATTCTTTTTAATATCTGAGTAATATATTTCTATATATGTACCACATCTTCTTTATCTATCCATCCGTTGATGGACATTTAGGTTGCTCTCATGTCTTGGCTATTGTAAATAGTGCTGCAGTGAACATTGCAGTGCATGTACCATTTTGAACCATGTTTTTCTCCAGATACATGTCCAGGAGTGGGATTGATGGATCATATGGGAGCTCTATCTCTAGTTTTATAAGGAACTTTCATACTGTTCATTTTAATGACTGTACCAATTTACACCCCCAGCAACAGTTTGGGAGGCTTCTTTTTTTCTCCACAACCACTGCAGAATTTATTGTTTGTAGATTTTTGATGATGCTGTTCTGACTGCTGTGAGGTAATGTCTCATTGTAGTTCTCATTTGATTTTTTGTAATGTTTAGTTAGGTTGAACGTTTTTTCTTGTGACTATTGACTATCTGCATGCCTTATTTGGAGAAATATCTATTTAGATCTTCTGCTCATTTTTTCCTTTTCTCCTTTGCTTTTCGCTTCCCTTCTTTTCACAGCTATTTGTAAGGCCTCCTCAGACAGCCATTTTGCTTTTTTGCATTTCTTTTTCTTGGGGGTGGTCTTGATTCCTGTCTCCTGTACAGTGTCACAAACCTCCACTCATTTTTTGATTGGGCGTTTTTTTATAATATTGAGCCATGTGATTTATTTATAAATTTTGGAGACTAATCCATTGTCAGTTGCATCATTTGAAAATATTTTCTGTCAATCTCAAGATTGTCTTCTCATTTTGTTCATGGTTTCTTTTGCTGTGCAAAAGCTTTTGAGTTTAATTAGGTACCATTTGTTTATTTTTGTTTTTAGTTCCATTACTCTAGGAGACATATCAAACAAGATATTCCTCCAATTTATGTCAGAGAGTAGCTTGCCTTATTTTCCTCTCTGTTTTATAGTATCCATCTTACATTTAGTTCCTTAATCTATTTTGAGTTCATTTTTATGTATGTTGTAGCTGTGTTGCAATTTTATTGTTTTACATACAACTGTCCTATTTCCCTAGCATCATTTATTGAAGAGACTGTATTTCTTCCATTGGATATTTTTGCCTCCTCTGTCATAGATCAGGTGATGTTGGATCATTGAAAAAGCGAGAGAGTCCCAGAAAAACATCTACTTCTGCTTTACTGAGTGTGCCAAGCCTTTGATTGGGTGGATCACAACAAACTGTGGGAAATTCCTAAAGAGATGGAAATACTAGACCACCTGACCTGCCTCCTGAGAAATCCGTATGCAGGTCAAGAAGCAGCAGTTAGAACTGGACTTGGAACAGCAGGCTGGTTCCAAACTGGGAAAGGAGTATGTCAAGGCTGTATTTTGTCACCCTGCTTATTTAAATTCTATGAAGAGTACATTATAAGGAATGCTGGACTGGATGAAGCAAAAGCTGGAATCAAGATTGCTGGAAGAAATAGCAATATGTAGATGACACCACCCTTATGGCAGAAAGCAAAGTAGAACTAAAGAGCTTCTTGATGAAAGAGGAGAGTGAAAAAGTTGGCTTAAAACTCAACATTCAGAAAACTAAGATCATGGCATCTGGTCCCATCACTTCATGGCAAATGGATGGGGAAACAATGGAAATAGTGACAGACTATTTTTGTGGGCTCCAAAAACTACAGATGGTGACTGCAGCCATGAAATTAAAAGATGTTTGCTCCTTGGGGAAAAAAAGTTGTGACTAACATATACAGCATATTAAAAAGCAGAGACATTACTTTTCAACCAAGTTCTGTCTAGTCAAAGCTTTGGTTTTTCAGTAGTCATGTATGGATGTGAGAGTTGGACTATAAAGAAAGCTGAGCACTGAAGAATTGGTGCTTTTGAACTGTGGAGTTGAAGAAGACTCTTGAGAGTCCCTTGGACCTAAAGGAGATCCAACCAGTCAATCCTAAAGGAAATCAATCCTGAATGTTCATTCAAAGGACTGATACTGAAATTCCAATACTTTGGCCACCTGATGCGAAAAACTGATTCATTTGAAAAGACCCTGATGCTGGGAAAGACTGAAGATGGGAGGAGAAGGGGACAACAGCAGATGAGATGGTTGGATGGCATCACCGGCTCAATGGACAGGAGTTTGAGCAAGCTCCAGGAGTTGGTGATGGACAGGTAAGCATGGCATGCTGCAGTCCATGAGGTCTCAAAGCATCAGAAACAACTGAGTGGCTGAACTGAACTGAACTGAGATGACCAGTCATTTCTGGGCTTTCTAGCCAGTTCTGTTGACCTATAGTTCTGTTTTTGTGCCAGTACCATAATGACATTTTGGAGAATTTTTGTCATAAAAGGGTGATTTGTTGTTGTTGTTCAGTAACTAAGTCATGTCCAGCTCTTTGTTACCCAGTGGACTGTAACACACCAGCCTCCTCTGTTCACCATCACATGGAATTTGCTCAAATTCATATATATTGAGTTGGTGAAACTATGTAATCATCTCTCTTTATTTATTTTTCTGGGCTCCAAAATCACTGCAGATGGTGACTGCAGCCATGAAATTAAAAGACGCTTATTCCTTGGAAGGAAAGTTATGACCAACCTAGATAGCATATTCAAAAGCAGAGACATTACTTTGCCAACAAAGGTTCGTCTAGTCAAGGCTATGGTTTTTCCTGTGGTCATGTATGGATGTGAGAGTTGGACTGTGAAGAAGGCTGAGCTCCAAAGAATTGATTCTTTTGAACTGTGGTGTTGGAGAAGACTCTTGAGAGTCCCTTGGCCTGCAAGGAGGTCCAACCAGTCCATTCTGAAGGAGATCAGCCCTGGGATTTCTTTGGAGAGAATGATGCTAAAGCTGAAACTCCAGTCAGTACTTTGGCCACCTCATGCGAAGAGTTGACTCATTGGAAAAGACTCTGCTGCTGGGAGGGATTGGGGGCAGGAGGAGAAGGGGACAACAGAGGATGAGATGGCTGGATGGCATCACTGATTCGATGGACGTGAGTCTGAGTGTACTCTGGGAGTTGGTGATGGACAGGGAGACCTGGCGTGCTGCGATTCCTGGGGTCCCAAGGAGTCGGACACGACTGAGCGACTGATCTGATCTGATCTGATCTGATCTGATGTAATCATCTCATCCTCTGTCACTCCCCTTCTCCTTTTGCCTTCAATCTTTCCCAGCATCAGGGTCTTTTTCACTGTGTCAAATCTTTACATCAGGTGGCCAATGTATTGAAGCTTCAACAACAGTCCTTCCAATGAATATTCAGAGTTGATTTCCTTTAGGATTGACTGCTTTGATCTCCTTGCAGTTCAAAGGACTCTCAAGAGTCTTCTCCAGCACCAGAATTAGAAAACATCAAAACTTTGGCATTCAGCCTTCTTTGGCAAAAGCCTTTCTTCAGCCTTTCTCATATCCATACATGACTGCTGGAAAAACTCTAGCTTTGACTATGAAGACCTTTGTTGGCAAAATGATGTCTCTACCTATCATAAATTTCTCATAACTTTCCTTTCAAGCAGCAAGTGTCTTTGAATTTCATTGCTGCAGCCACAATACTGCAATGGTTTTAGAGCCCAGGAAAATAAAATGTGTCACTGCTGCCACTTTTTCACCTTATATTTGCCATGAAGTGCATAGGACAAGATGCCATGATCTTAGTTTTCGTTTTTTTTTCCCCCCAATATTAAGCTTCAAGCCAGCTTTTCAGTCTCCTCTTTCACCTTCATCAAGAGGCTTTTGAGTCCCTCTTTGCTTTTTGCCATTAGAGTGGTATCATTTGCATATCTGAGGTTGTTGTTATTTCTCCCTGCAAGTTTGATTCCAGGTTATGATTCGTCCACCCCAGTATTTCACATGAGGTACTCTACATAGAAATTAAATATGCAGCATGATAATATACAGACATCATAATTCTTTCCCGATTTTGAACTAGTCAGTTTTTTCAGTTTTTGTCAAAATTTTTTCTGCATCTATTGGTATGATCATATGATTTTTATTCTTCAATGTGTCAATGTCATGTGTCATAGTGATTTATTTTTGGATATTGAAAAATCCTTGCATCCCTGGGAAAAATCCCACTTGATCATGGTGTATGCACTTTTTAATGTGTCATTGGATTTTAATTGCTAGTGTATTGTTGAAGGCTTTTGTGTCTATGTTCATCAGTGATATTGGCCAGTAATTTTGATTTTTTGTAGTATCATTGATTTTCTTACCAAATTAATGTAGCCTTGAAGAATGAGTTTTAGAGTATTCTTGTCTCTGAGAATTTTTGAATCATTTCAGAAGAATACAAGTTAACTCTTCTCTAAATATTTGATAGAATTTGCCTTTGAAGCCATTCATAATATCTCATTGTTCTTTGTATGTCTGCTCATATGTTGTAACTTGTTTTTCATTTCTAATTCTATTGATTTGAGTCCTCTGCCTTTTTTCCTTGATGAGTCTGTCTAAAGGGTTATCAATTTCTTTTATCTTCTCAAGGAACCAGCTTTTAGTTTAATTTCTATTTTTTATATCTTCATTTTTTTCATTTATTTCTGCTCTAATCTTTATTTTTTTCCCCTTCTACTATCTTCAAGGTTTTTTTTTTTTTCTTTATCTAGTTGCTTTAAGTATAAAGTTAGGTTGTTTATTTGATGTTTTTCTTGTTTCTTAAGGTGGGATTGTATTGCTATAAATTTCCCTCTTAGAAATACTTTTGCTGCATCTTATAGGGGCTGTGTCTTATTCCTCTGGTGGGTAGGACTGTCCTCAGGAAGACTTTAAGCTACTTTTCTGCTGAAGATTGGGGCTGTATTCCTACCCTGTTGGTTAGCCTGAAGCATCCCAGCATTGGAAGGTAGATGCTATAGGATGGGGCTAATGGTGGCTTCTAGAAGGGCTCGCACCAATGAATACTCCTCCAGATCTACTGCTACCAATGCTTTTGTTCCCACATACACGTCTACCTCCACAGGAGACCATCCAGTACTAGCAGGAGGTATGGCCTAGTCTCTAGTTGGACCACTGCTGTTTTCCCTGAGTCCTGTGAGCACAGGTCTTTGAATCCACCCTCCAAAACTGGACTCTCTGTTTCCTCCAGTCATGTGTAATTTCTGTAATCAAACCCTACTGGCTTTCCAAGCCAGATTCTCTGGGGGTTTCCCCTCCTGTTGCTAGACCCCTAAGCTAGAAATAGGGCTTAGAAATTTCACTTCTGTTTGAAAACTTCTGTGGTATAATAATTTTCCAGTTTGTACATCATCCACCTGTTGGATATTGGATTTTATTTTATCACAATTGCACCCCTCCTACTATGTTATTGTCATAGTAGTCCATAGTAGTAGATCATAGTCCAAGATCCCTTGAAAGAGGAAACGACAACCCACTCCAGTATTCTGGCCTGGAAAATTCCATGGAAAGAGGAGCCTAGCAGGCTACTTTGCAACCATGGGGTTGCAAAGAGTCTGACACAACTGAGTGCGCTTGACAACATCTTATTGTGGCTTCTTCTTTGTCTTTGGATGTTTGGATGTAGGGCGTATTTTTTTTGGCTGATTCCAGCTCTTTTTGTTGATGGTTGTTCAACAGTAACTTGTTATTTTGGGGTTCTTATAAGAAGAGTTGAGCTCAGATATTTCTACTCCCAGAATTATTGTTATTTTCACCTTCATCTTTGCACTAGTAGTCAGAAACTAGAAAAATAAAAGCCTCAGAAAGCTATGAAATTGAAATCACACTTCTGAAGAGCAATCATACTGAACAGATCTTTATTCAAACTTGTTATTTCTTTGGAGTTTATTTTTGAATAACATAAAGATTATGATGCAGTATCCCCTAAATATTCCAGATTTGGAAAAGTTATCAAGCTATACATAGACAAAAGTTCTGTGTGTTGTAAAAGGTATGAGACTACAGATATAAAACATAAAGTCTTGGTTTGTGGCAGGGCACAGTTGATTTCAGTAAAAATTACAGTGTTCAAAAGTAGAATATCATAAATGTCAAGTTATACTTCAGCTAAGATTTGCTAAATATGCATTATTATCAGGGTTTTAAAATACTGAGATATCAAAGGAAGTTTAAATATATACATATATACATAAAACACTGCATAACATTGTTGTATTTCTAAACCAATTTGGAAACATAAAGATCTCAGGAAAGTTCATTCTCTCTGGTCTTTTCTTTAGAGTTGCATAGAAATAGCTGGTACTGTGATATTTTGTTTTATGTTTTAATTGCAATTCTGAAAGCATACATATCCCAGCTGACTTTTTGGATTACATCTTGATAAAAAGCAAGAGTGCTTTACACCCCATTTCCTGCCACAGGTAATTTCCTTTGAATCCTTAGAGAGACCAGCAATTTTACACTTTTCACTTGAGGGAGCCACTTCTGGTATTAAAATAAAACAAAAATAAAGAGCCAAGAAAAAAGGGGGAAAGCCCTTGCCTTATTTTTCAAAGTTACATCCATCCAAAGACTTTCTCTGGTCAAACACAGAGCAGCTATAAAATCTAAATGAAGGACTGGAGTCAAATATTTCCTAATTGCCTGTTTTTCAATACCGTCTGTTCTTTTGCTGCATTTGGTTATGTGACACTAAATATATAAAACTAAGTTAGTTACACTATATTACCCCAAAAGATGCCATGTGTTAGTAAAGATTGTGGAAAATTATTCAACTTCCAGAAATATATTAAAGAAATAAAAACACATTTATCTGTGAATAAATTTTAAGTCCCTCTCATTCACCTTCATTTTCTGTTTTATTTTTGTTTATTAATATATGAAGTATTGAATATAAGGAGGTTTAATTTAAAACATTGGGCAATATTTGATGTTATTTATGATAGTAAAATAGTCATTTCTATCACTGTTGTATAATGATGCTTTCTTGACCCTCAGAGGCTTTTGTAGGGTTCTCTCGATGACCACTGCTGGGAGAAGAGTCCTTTTAGTTTAGGTGTGACCATCCTCTGATCAGTTAAAGGTAGAAAATAAGCTTAAACCAAGTGTTTGTATTCATGCAAAAGAAATAGTTGATGCTTGAACCATTCAATTAATTCATACATCTTTGTGTGTGCATACCAAATGAGTAATTAAAAGAATGTTTATTCAGCCACAGAGATAGTCTTCTATGTTGTTCATTTCTCAAAGTAGTGAGAGATCAATTTTGTTGCAACAATCCCAGGAGACTTATATCCTTTTTTCTTGGCCCTGAAGTTAATTAGGGAGAGGGGAAAGCTAATGAAAATAATTGAGTGCTTACCAAATGTCAGCTGCTTATCAAATATCAGGTATAGTGCCAGAAATGTTGTGGAGGGCTTAAATCCACAGGCTTTGGAGTCAGATATAGTTTAAATTAGAACTAACTTGTTTAGTGATCTTTGGAAGTTTCTTACTTCTCTACAGGCTTTATTCTCTCAAGTGTAAAAAAGAAATAATACTGTCACCTGTTTAAGTGATTTCTGTAAGAATAAACATGCACAAATACCATTCATATAATTTATTTATCGTCTTTA
Organism: Bos indicus; assembly: GCF_029378745.1. NCBI lineage: Eukaryota > Metazoa > Chordata > Mammalia > Artiodactyla > Bovidae > Bos > Bos indicus. Next base: position 37,501,213 of record NC_091776.1, on the reverse strand, counting down.
ACTCATCTTACAAAATGATTTGAGACAGGTGAAGCTTTATTATATACATTTCTTAACTCTTTCCCCGTGTTTTCTCATCAACATTTACTGAAACTGAGGTGTTTGTCACCTTGCTATGCCATCACATTCATCCATGTCACTCTTTGGATAGTATTACAACCATAGTTTGCCTAAGACCTTTGAGCATATTATCTAAATGCAACTTTGCCGTAAACATTATATCCAGTCACTAAAGAGTTTTGTGGTGTTTTTGTCCCCCTCCCCATCTCAAAAAAAAAAAAAACATGAAAATTTAAACATTCCAAAATTTTAACAATTTTGAGCAGAAGACTATTAAAGATTATTAGTAAAAAAATATTCTAAGATTGTGAACAATAGAAAATCTCCTGCATTTATATATGAAGTGAAGTCAAGAGAGTTTAACATTGACATTCTATGGACCCCAAACTTTTTGGTAAATGTCAGATTTACTCTTGTAAAAATAATCTTTTTTTTTTTTTTAAAGGAAAGTGCTTTAGCACAGAGGCACAATGGTGGAATTTCTGAACATGCAATTATAGTTTGTCCTTTGACTAGCTATTTAAGTACAAAAAAAGTTTCTGCTTAAAAAGGAAAGACCTAAAAGCGATTATTCTTAGAATTCTCATTATTTTAATTACAGAAACCAGGATATAATTTTGCAAAGGTTAATTTGGTTTAGAATTTATAGCTCAATGTTCTGTTATAGATTACTCCAATTTCCCTAGATTAGAAGTAATACTAATAAAAGAAAGGATGAAGAAATTTTTGCAATTAAACATTTAAAATGACAATTAATTAAATATGTAAGTTTACGTATTGGCGATTATAGAACAATTATAACTTTTAGTTATTCAAACTAGCTTGAATGAAAAACTTATTGAATTTGTATGCATCTATTTTTAATAATAATCTCTCCTGAACTCAAATAGTTATTCAAACCCTTTGCTTGTCTTTAGTAGATTCCTTAGTGTGTGTTCCACAGATACCTCATAAGGATTTTTTTAACTTCCCAATCCTCCCCACACTTAATAATACAACTTGTTTCACACAATAGAAAAACCTGAGTTTAAGATATCCTGATCTCCTTAGTATTACAATAAACATGCATGTACCATTTGTAAAATTAACTCGAAATCACATCTGGTCTCTGATCTGGAGTTTTGATTGAATTAGTATGACCTTTGCTTCTAACAAGTTCAAGCCCTTGGAAAGCATTCTTTATTTTTAATTCAAGTGCAGTTGATTTACTATGCTATATTACTTTCTGATATCTGAATATATATATATATATATATACACATATACATATACCACTATCCCTGGTGGCTCAGAAGGTGAAGAATCTACCTACAATGCCAGAGACCCAGGTTCAATCCCTGGGTTGGAAAGATCTCCTGGAGGAGGAAATGGCAACCTATTCTAGTATTCTTGCCTGGAGAATCCCATGGACAGAGGAAGATGGCAGGCTACAGTCCATGGGGTTGCAAAGAGTCAGACATGATTGAACAACTAACAATTTTAATTTCATATATTTATATATGTGTGTGCATGTGTGTGTGTGTGTGTGTGTATATCTATAGTCTTTGCTATATTGTTTTCAATTATGATTTATCATCAGATACTGAATATATTCCTTGTACTATACAGTAGATCATTATGCTTATCTTTTTTATATATAATTGTGTATATCTATTAATCCCAAATTCCTAAATTGTCCCTCTCTCTCCCTTTGCTAACCTTAAGCCTGTTTCCTATGTCTCTGAGTCTGTTTTCATTTTATAAATAAGTTTGCATCATTTTTTTTTTTAGATTCTACATATAAGCAATATCATAAGCCATTTATCTTTCTTTGTCTGACTTACTTTGATATTGCATGCATGCTAAATTGCTTTGGTCATGCCTGACTCTATGTGACTCTATGGACTGTAGCCTGCCAAGTTCCCCTGTCCATGGGGAAGACCTAGCATGATAATATCTAGATTCAAAAGTGTTCCTTTTCTATGTTTTTAAATATTCTCAAACTGCTCATATTTTTAAGTTGATTAACAAATGTTTTTTTTATTAAATAGTTTATCTCACATTAAAACTCCTTGAATGAAATTTGCTCAGAACATTCATGTGTTCTTGTTTTCATAATCTTCCATTTGACTTCCATCCTTGCACTTCTTTATACACAAGTGGCCTGAAACTTAAAAAATACTCTCCATTTTTTTTTATATTATACTTATCCATGATTCCTCAGAAGCTTTTGATAAGTAACCATTACTTATA